>NC_041403.2:63182940-63527940 GCF_900747795.2 Erpetoichthys calabaricus
CACTCACCAAAGTGATTGACATTTCTTACTCTCATTAAAGGAACTTCAGACTCTAAATTGACATTGAGAGTGCTCTGTGATTGGTTGGTTCCTGACTTGTTCTAATTGGGACATTAGCCCATGATAAGACACAATCGCTTCTAGCACAGCCAGTCAACGTAACATTAACATAGAAAAGCCCCTCAGACACGGAAAAAGATCTAACCTTCTTTAAATCACTGCCTGAGCTTATCAAGGCCAATGAAAACAGGTATGTTACCAGTAGGGAAAGTTAGAACAAAATGGGAGATTCAGAGGAAAAGCAAAACGATTGTTGAAAGTTAAGCTAAGGTCATTAGCCAGGTAAGCTGAATGCAAAACACATCAAAACCAAACTGCCAGACTAAAATGGAAAACAAAAAAACAAATCAAGAAATGAAGAGTAAAACTAGAAGAAGAATATTCTAACAAAAAGCTTAGATACATTAGCTGCTTTTTAACACTTTTTTTGATAAGAAACCTGGTTAATGCGAACTGTGTATTGCCATCTCAGATAGTCTCAAGAAACAATGCAACAACATAGGGTCACAACAATTATGTGGTGGCAACATGCATAATAATAATTAATAAATGTGCTAACGATAATGATTATACAAAAAGCCACAGAAACCATAATAATAAAAACAAAAATAAACTAGAAAAAGTAAAATATGACTGAGCAGGAATTTGAACCCATGTGTCTGGAGCTGTGAAGTAGCATAAGTCACTGTCACCATTCCGCCTTTGTTAGGCTAATTATTAACACTAAACTGGCTCACATTGAATAAGTGTAGGTGATAATGTGAGTGCACCATGCAATTGTCTGGCTACTGTCTCGCACCTAATACACTCTATATATAGTAATATAGTAATGGAAAAAACAGTTTCAAATGACAGTCACTTGAAAAGATTTCTGTCAGTTTATGCAAAGCATTACAAGAAACACATATTTCATACAGCATGCTTTATTAATCCATTCTTTGATCCATTTTCATGCCTATCTTTGCAGTCCAGTATTCAGTGCACAGAGTGTAAATATATATACAGAGACTGGCATCCCAGCCAGGAGTGAACAGGGATCCTTACCCAGTTGGGAGGCCAGTATAATGGAAGGACTGAGGAAGACAACTCATTTGGAATATTTTCTCTCATAAAACATTAGGTGGCACCCTGTGGAGTTCTATGGAGGTAGCCAGGGGGGATGAAGGGATTAACAGTCCTTACTTTGTGGAACTTCTGATTTGCCCAGAAGTGCTTCCATTGGGCTATACCTTAGTACCAGAAGTACTCCCTGGTCCAAGATAAAAGAAACCACTGTGCCACATGCAGGCAAGTTACAGTGGGATATACTGAGAAAGAGAAAAGGAAGGAATTTAGAATTGTGTTGATTTATGTCATTGTTACAGCCTTTTTATAAAGGTAATTGATATAAGTAAACTTTTCATTTTACTGGAACTAGTGCCTGTGAAGTTGTGTCGGAGGTTTGGGGTGCTGCATCACCCCCTACTGGTCACAATATGTACCATATATACTGTATTTATATACAGTATATATATATATATATATATATATATATATATATATATATATATATATATATATATATATATATATACACACACACAATAGAGTTATGCATGTGTACCACTGAATCATCTTCCTGGTGCTGTTATGGTAAGCAATACCGCTCCTGCACAAAAGGCGGTGCAGTTACTTTCTATTTTGCCTGCAGTTCTGGGAAGTCTTCCAAGAAGGATGACTAACTCCACCCACAGTGGCACCCCACCACTACCCTCCAGACACAATAAAAGCATACAGCCCCAGGCAGATGGGGTCTCTCTCAGATCAGAACTTCACAGAGCAGAGAGCTCCCACATGAATTCAACTTTACTTCTGATGGAGATTTTCAGCCTTGGGCCAAGTTTTCTTTTTACATTAAACAGGGTGCCTGGTTGGTGCCCCAACACCCTTTGGCAACTATTTGTGGTCTATCCACACAGTCATGCATGGTATAGTCAGCAGGACGGCAGCAAGTCGTACAGCAGCCTGCTGAACCTTTTAGCAGTCCTTTTATACCCCCTGACCCGGAGATGTTCCTGTCCAACAATCCACAAGTCCTTATTACTTCCGGGTCAGGGTAAAAGTCCTTTTCTTCAACCTGGAAGTACGTCATTTCTCCTGTTCATGTGACCAGGACGTACTTCCAGGTTATAGGACACGTAACAGTCTGACAGCCCCCTTACAGCGACTCCCGGTGGCCCCCATGGTATCCAGCAGGGCTACGCATACAAACTACAAGGTCCATGAGGCCCTGCTGGAATTCGGGGAACCTCGATGCTGTTGGGAGAGCTCCACCTGGCGGCCTGGAGGGGTGGGCCGGAATATTTAGCTGGCCATCCATCACAGTTCCCTCCCCTTAGTGAAGCCCACAGGGGCGGAGCGTCCAGCCCCACGAGGGACGTCCTCCTCCAGGAGAGACCATCAGTCGAGCCTTGGCTGTGTTGTCAAGACTCCCCAGAGAACCTAGGGGGAATAGTGTATCGGCAGTTCCTCCGATCCCCCTGTCCTCCGAGGACAACTTCGCCACATGTGGCCCGGCCGACGACAGTTGTAGCAAAGACGTCGCCCTCCTGGTTGTCTTCCTCTGCAAGACTGGAAGCACCGCGGGAACTCCTTCAACTCCGCTCTTTTCTCCGCAAAGGGAGGTTTTAAAGGCCACCTCGGTACTCTCAGCCCTTCCTTCCGATTTGTCAGGAGACCCGCGTTTTATTTTGGAGATCTCCTGCTTACCTTGGGGCTTGTGTACAGTTTGGGTCTCTCTATTGGAAGAAGAGAGCCCCTTTGCTGTTTGCATGCCCGTTGACCTATGTTTATTCAGAGGCGGCGTCATCAGCACCGCATCGCTCTGGGTGACAGCACTTTTCAGCTGCACTGGTTCGATCGGCGCTTCCCCCGCCCCTTCTATTACCACCGTTAACTCCCTTATAGTGCGGGTCGGGGTCTTGAGGTCCGCATCGCTCCGGGGAGCCGTCTCTTACAGCTGCCCCGGCTCGATCGGTCCTTCCCCCGACCACTCGGTTATCGTTCCGCTCTCTCTTGTTGGACACACAGTGCTTTGGCCCCCGCTACTTATTAACCGCGGGGCCTGATCACACTGTGTCCCTTTATTTTGTACGGTATGGGTTGGACCTACCTGTACCGCCTCATTAATCAGGACCGGGGCTTCTTGGCCTAATCGCCGCAGGTACTCCTCCATTCTCCTCAGCGGCGCCTTGGCTGTTGCTCCCAGCTCCTCTACTTGTTTTTTCAGTCCCAGCAGCATCTGTAATAAACTGCGTACGGGCTCGATTACCTCCTCGAGTGCCCGCACGTCCACAAAGTTATTTACTTTGGCCGGAGGTAAGTTTGCTTCTGCCTTCTCCTTACCTGCCGGCCAGGAGCCAATGAGCACGTCCGCTCCTGGTACGTGCTCAGTTGGGTCGCGCAAAGGCTCTTGGGACTTGGCGTCTGTAGAGGATCGGGTGGCTGCTACCGGCCGACTGCAATCCTCCTTTTCTAATTTATCGGAGAACCGCTCAGTCACCTCCCGCTCCTCTTTACCTTTTGTCCTTGTTGGCGCTGCTTCACTCGCCTCCCCCTTCCCTTTCAGGGAGCTCGGATCCGTTGAGGAATAACCGACCTCACCGAAGGACCGAAAGTGACCTTCTCCTTTTCCGACATCCTTCACGCGAAATCACGTGGCTGTTCTCAGCGAATAGGCTCCCCTGCAGACTCCTAGAGTGGTTCGCCTTCTCCGAATCGCGGCCATCTTGCCTAGGTATGAGGTAGGTGTCCGACTCACAGTCCGCTTCGCACCAGCAGGCCTCTGCAAAATAACTAAAAAAAGGTCCCGGCGCAACGGCCGTTTTCTCGGCACATACCTCCGGCTTTTGAGGGTGTGTTCCAAAGTCCTTTAGGCAGTCCAGGGTGTCCGATTTCTGACAGTAATCCTGCTGTCGTGCCGCTCGGGCTTGCTCGGCTTTAATCAGCTCCCTGTCTTCTTCACTGCCCGTCAGGTAGGCCCACAGTCAGTCGGCGTCCGTTAGGGTCTGCTCCTTTGGGCGACTCCCATTCTTTTTGCCGGATTTCGTCCCCATCGCGGTCCGAAGTCTAGCAAGGCTCACAGTCGCAGCGCTCTCCGTAGAGGGTAGTGTTTCCACCTCCTTGCATTCAAGCAGGACCTTCTTAGGGTTTTCTGCGTACACAATATTTATTTTAAACACAGGTCCTCTGCCAACCAACGGCCAGAGGATCCTGCTGACTACGCCAGTGTAGCTGTAGAGGCTTTTATCGACCTCTTGAACCCTCAGGTACCACGCCAAACACCAGGTAAATATACAATTATTATTTATTTTATAATAATCTTGTGCACTAAGCACCCTCCACTCCACACTACTCATACAATAATCAATACTTTCTCTCTATACACAATTCTCTCTATCCTCCTCTCCCAGACACTTAGCCACCCTTCCTCCCAGCTCAGCTCAGTGTCTGGGCTTTCCCACAGTCCTTTTATACCCCCTGACCCGGAGGTGTTCCCGTCTAACAATCCACAAGTCCTTATTACTTCCGGATCAGGGTAAAAGTCCTTTTCTTCAACCTGGAAGTACGTCATTTCTCCTGTTCATGTGACCAGGACGTACTTCCAGGTTATAGGGCACGTAACAGTCTGACAGCCCCCTTACAGAGACTCCCGGTGGCCCCCATGGTATCCAGCAGGGCTGCGCATACAAACTACAAGGTCCATGAGGCCCTGCTGGAATTCGGGGAACCTCCATGCTGTTGGGAGAGCTCCACCTGGCGGCCTGGAGGGGTGGGCTGGAATATTTAGCCGGCCATCCATCACAATATATATATATATATATATATATATATATATATATATATATATATATATATATATATATATATATATATATATATATATATATATTGTAACAGATAGCCCGGACCACAGACAGACACCATGCTGTTGTCACACAACACACCTTTATTCGACGTACTGGCACAGCACACAATAACCCACAGTGCTGACAATACCCTCAGTACTCAGTCCTTTCTTCCTTTGCTCCAACAAGCTCCACTCCTGTGCTCTCCTACTAGCTCAGTCCACTGCCACCCGACTCCACTCCTGAGACAGTGGCAACTGTCTCCTTCCATAGAGGGCCTGGAAGTGCTCCAGCTGCTCCCCTACCAGCCTCTGGCCACACACCCTGGCAAGACGGCAGCCCTGCACAGGAGGACCCAGCTGCTCCCCACACGCCCCCCAATATCGCCTGCTAGCCACAGCAGGGCCGAACGCCCCCACCCCACGGTAGTGCAGCAAACCCGGAGGGCTGCCCCCCACTGTCCCGGCCGGGTGAGCATCTCGGCCGCCAGCCACCATATATATATATATATATATATATATATATATATATATATATATATATATATATATATATACTGTATATATATATACACACAGTAGGCTAGACTAGCAAAAAATAGCAGTATTAAAGCAGTACTGTATCCTGGGGTAAACAGGAGCAAAAATGTTTATGCAACAGCAAGTGTATGTTCTTTCTCTACCCTAAGTAGTGCAGTGTAAAGATGTTCTTTGTTTTTTTTTTGACAAAGAGAGTTGGAATCTGGAAGAAGAAACTGTTGTTAGAAGGTTCATTGAGGATGACAAGCCATCTGACCATGATGCCATCCTGCCAGGATGGTGACATGAGTCAAAAGAAACTTTAATAAAGAGTGATTCTTTTAACACGGCACAAATAAAATGACAAAAAACAAACATTTTTAAGGTTAACAAGTGTTGTGCTGCAGATTCTGCCTTTCCCTATCGTATTTATTACCTTCCTGAACAGAAATCCAATTGCACTTTTGCTTGCTAAGCATGACCAACCCAAAGGTTTATCAAGTAGGTATCTGACGGGCTATTTGACAAGAGAAAAGGAAAAGTTAGACACGATTCCACCACAGGGATACCCTTCTTTGATTTAAGCTGCAAGATTGGATCCGTGCTGGTTTGCTTTAGGGGATTTTCATATCTTTATACCTGCTGTTTCTGAAATTCAAGTGGATGAAGTGAAATTCTTAAAGTACTCTGTGCAGCTGGGCTTAAGGCAGACTTAGAAAACAACCTCCAAACAGCTCAATACAAGGTCAAACAGATACTGATTTGCATGTGCATGGCAGAGTCAAGAGAGAAAATATTTTTATCACTTAGCTTTAACAATTAAATGAATCAATCAATCTTTCTTTTAATTGGCTTTATGAAGAGGAAGCACCATCACAAGACACTTTTCATAGTAAACAAGAATATAAAACAGTGACCACAAAGGAATTTCAGGTGACTTCTTTGCTGCTTAGTTAAAGTTCACGCTGCATACAAAAGAGTTGCCAAAGGGTTTAGCTCAATAAGCGGACACAAAATGAATACTCATATATAGCATTTTCTCTCAATGAAAGCCCCTTTCACAGTTACTAGACTACATTATGGCTGGTGTGGGTCTCACTTGGCAATTTTAACTTCTCTCTGGTGTCACACACGTGCACATAGGAGATGGCTTACAGGCTCAAATACCGCTATTTCTCAGTCGGACCAGGGGTTGGTGCTGTCACCTGATCCTTTCTCCTTTTGTCTCTCTGCAGACCAGCCAAAGAACCTGCTTCCCAATGATATGCCCACCAGACTAGCCAATGTTGGCGTCACTTCCGGCACTCTCTGATGACATCATATTCAGTAAATAGAACCACTGTTCCTGCCACATCAGTTCCTGTTCCTGCCTCCCTCACTCTACCTCTTCCTCCATTCAGCCATATTTATAGAACCTGCAAGTCAGTTCTGTTTTGGACTCCTGTCTGTAAAGATGTGTTTATTTTTTGTTTATTTAACAAAATTTCTTTTATTTTTTTGTGACTCCATTCGATCTTATTACACTAGTCAGCGGTGTTGCCTGATATATCCATAAATTCTAAACTGGCTTGGCATGAGCTAGTGTGGGTGTGTGCAAAACTGTGCCCTGCGATGATGATGGAATTTCAAAGGGTCCCTGAACTGAATAATCAAAATTTAAAATGAATGGAAGAGTAAAGGCATGCCTTTATGTTTAACACTCATTAGCTTTTATAGTGCCATTCATGAACTGATCAATTATGTCAGGCAAGGGAGATGCTGAAGATGCATACATTCTCATTTTTGAAGATCTTCTTTGTAATTTCAGTAAGAAAGTTGGATTTTTTACCCTCCATGTAACATTTTTAATATGAATACAATTGAAAATCATCTTAAAAGTCGTTGATGATCTGGTTGTCTAAGCTTGAATATTAATAGAGCAGTTCCAGCCCACACATTACTTTCTTGCCATTATCTTGTCTTACATATGACAGGCTTCACATGCATTCTCACATGGGCAGGGTTAGGCTTTGTCTTTGAATCAGAAGGTCCCTAATTCAGGGTAGGGACTTCTTAGTGTCAATCAGCAAAATGACAGAGGACCTACTCATCTGAAATGTGTCCTCAGTTACTTCTAAAATATTTTGTTTTCTTACTATCCTATAACCACATTTGGCATTTATAAGAAAATAATAGTAACAATATTGGCCAATTTAGTTGTTTAGCATTACCTTGGCTTTTTACTTTTATTCTCACAAGGCTGCTCACTACCTGATTGGCATCCTGCTATTCTGCACATTACAGGCTGCTCACGGATTCTCTCCTGCAAACTGCAAAAATACCCATCTTGCTAGGTTAGGTTAGTGGGTCAGAGGGACCCCCTGGAGATATCAACTCCTCTTTGGTACTCCAGCAACACAAGATGATAAGCAGAGGGAATTTCAAACAAAGGCATTTCATAAGAGAGAGGAGAAGAGAATAGACATATTGTATTTTTTTTCAATGTTCATATGTCATTTTAACTCAAGCATCCGATTGCTTATTGACATTTCAAATTTTTAAAATAAAGATACTGGGTATCCAAGCAGATTTTGACAAAAAGTTAGGCAGAATCATGCTTAAAAATGCTCCTATTTTCAGCACTACCCTGTGAGATTGCTCTTTTATCCCTTAGGTGATAAGCCAATGCTCCATATTATGTCTTGCCAGAGCAGAGCTGGCTAGACAAGGGAAAGAAAATATATTGGATTGGAGGCTTAGCAGCTGATATGGCAGAAGCTCTGATATGATACTTCCATTTTATTCATTTATGGATTTTGAAGAAGTATGCAGAAGTATACACAATGTTATATCAGTCCACCAATGCAAAGTAACTTCAGCTTTGGATTCTAAGGGAGGCTTCATAAAGTCCTGACTTTAAAAACTAAAGAAATCCTTGTTTCTTTGCTCGTAACTATAGTATTTGTTTCTTTTTATCCTAATGTTAATTACTGTTTTCATGAACAAATAACTGCGGTGGGTTGGCACCCTGCCCAGGATTGGTTCCTGTCTTGTGCCCTGTGTTGGCTGGGATTGGCTCCAGCAGACCCCCGTGACCCTGTGTTCGGATTCAGCGGGTTGGAAACTGGATGGATGGATGAACAAACAAGAGCTTACAGGTCAAATAATTAGCTTAAAAATATATTTTTTTTCAGTGGCCTAGGACTTTTGAACAGTAGTCTCTTTCTCAGTTATAATGAATGAAAATAAAGTCTATTGTCTTGTCTTTAATTAAAGTGTTCACGTGTGAGGCCAATATACATAAGGTACTGTTGCAAAAATCTAGCACATCACCACTTACTGATAACTTTGCATCAGTACAATTTAGACTCTGATTTCAGTCATGACTCGATTAACAATGCCCAAATAATAACGTTGTGCTTTAATGATGGAGCTTCCATAGAGATCAAATAAATTAAATCAAATAGTGTCAATACCTCATCATAAGCAGTATTAATATTAACAGTATTGATATTTTTATTAATGCATTATTATTACTGTATTTCAATTATTATTAATTTATGTGAGCTATGTATTATGTTAATTTTAGGTTAGGTTACTTGAGGTTAGGTTAGCTTAATGCATGTCCCTGTGTGCTACTGACATGTGGTGAGGTTTTCACGTACACAGCACGCGGAATATGGTGATGCAGACATGCCACCTTCTATCCAAAGTTGGTATGGCAAAAATGACAGCAGACACAGAGGCATGCCCCTGCCCTCTTAATATACATCAAAGTGCTTAACGATGAAAATGACTATCAACACACTGGTCAGAACCATAGGTCATCATTAAGACAGACACAAATGCATATTTTACTGTGACATGTGGAAGTAAAATGAGCAACATTAATCAATTATTAAATAGGAGGTCTTTATTACACTACACTGATGGATTCAACTCCTACCAATGATAAGATCTGATAACTTTCTGTATTTTATCATATTTAAGGGATGGATGTGGTGAGAGGGAACATGCAAGTGGTGGGTGTAACAGACCAAGATGCAGAAGACGGGACGATATGGAAAAAGATGATCTGCTGTGGCAACCCCTAATGGGAGCAGCTAAAAGAAGAAGAAGAAGAAGGGATCTATCTACCACATCAGACATGATTTTGCTGACTAGTTAGCTCTGTGGAAACAATGAACAAAAGACAAAAAAACAGGAGCCATATGGTTCAATTTCACACATAATTTTTAGTTTGTTAATGAGAAAACTATTAATTAGCTCTTATCAGAAGTTTGCAGAAATTCTGTCTCCACTACATAATACAATGTCTTATTTTGAACCAACATATCTTTGTGACCACAGAATGACCCACAGTTAACAGCTTCATATCCCAGATTTAAAAGTAGGACATTGCCTGTCTCCTGAGGAAACACTTTCTCTTGAAGAAAACACATTCTAATAGTAAGCATACAATAACTATGACCCAAAAATCATATAGAATTAAAAAGCAATAAAGGAAAATTTATAATTGATACATTATTATTACTGATAAATATTCATTCTGATAAGTATAATAAAATTCACAGACAGTTTTACCTTTAAGTATTGATGTGACAACATGATTACCTTATTTATGTGTAGTATTTCCGAGGATGACTGGATTGATTCCATCAGATGCCCTTCTTCAACCGTAATAAAGGAAAACTAGAAATCTTAGTTATTGGCAAAAATGGATATAGTGACGGTATTAGAAATAAACTTGATCCATTAGACTTAAAAGTCAAGACAGAGGTAAAAAATTTAGGGGTAATTACTGATTCTGACCTACATTTTAAATCACATATTAGCTTACCAGGACAACATTTTTCACTTAAGTAATAAAGAAAAAGTTAGACCCCTTATAACTTTGCAAGATGCTGAAAAATTAGTTCACGCTTTTCTTTTTAGTCGATTAGATTACATTAATCGCAGTCCATTCAGGACTAACCAAAAAAGACATCAGTCGGCTGCAACTAGTGAAGAATGCAGCTACCAGAATCTTAACTAGGAACAGAAAATCTGAGCACAACTCTCCAGTTTTTATGTCATTACATTGGTTACCCATGTCATTTAGAAATGACTTTAAAATACTACTTATGGTTTACAAAGCCTTAAATAATCTCGCTCCATTCTATATTTCAGAATGTCTTTCACCTTACACTCCAAATCGTAACCTTAAATCTTCAAATGAGTGTCTACTTATAATTCCAAGAGCTAAAATTAAAAGAAGTGGTGAGGCAGTCTTTTGCTGTAATGCACCTAAAATCTGGAATAATTTTCCGATAGAATTTCATGAGGCTAATACAGTGGAGCTCTTTAAAAAACTGCTAAAAACCTATTACTTGAACATGGCTTTCTCATAGCTACATTTTAGTGTAACCCTGATGTACTCTATATGCATTGAATTATCATTTTCTTTATGGCTCCACAATCCATACTTACCCGTACTTTCTCTGCTGTTCTTTTTCTGTCTTTTCCTGTGGTGGCGATTAGTGCCACCACCACCTGATCAAGGCAACATTGATCTATTGACGGTCAAATGTCCACATGACCATCATCATCAGATTCTTTCATGTTAATCCAGAAAACCATGAGGACTGATTGAGATCATTGATGTTAGGTAGAATGCCCAGTGGGGGCTGGGTGGTCTCATGACCTTGGAACCCCTGCAGATTTTGTTTTTTTTATTTCTCAAGCCCTCTGGAGTTCTTTTTTTTTCTGTCCTCCTTGCCATCAGACCTTACTTTATTTTTTGTTATTGCCTAACCTTATTTTTATATTTTTTTTATAAATTTTTCTTTCTTCATCTTGTAAATCACTTTGAGCTACATCATTTGTATGAAAATGTGCTACATAAATAAATGTTGTTGTTGCTGTTCCTGACAGTAACCTTCTCTATTTATCCAGGCTTGAGTCTGGCACTAAGTTGGGCTGGCACTAAGTTGGGCTGGTTTGCCCCATGGTCGCTTGAATATTTATTTGTAGTATGTATTTATATAATAGAACTTTTGGAAAAATGGAATTTACTAAAACATTTTTTCATTATAGATAGATAGATAGATAGATAGATAGATAGATAGATAGATAGATAGATAGATAGATAGATAGATAGATAGATAGATACTTTATTAATCCCAATGGGAAATTCACAATTATGTGTGAATTGCACACTTTATTAATTGTGGTATATTTGAAATTTCTAACTGTACCCTTATCATCTACTGTAGAGACTGATTAAGGAACTCCACAGATACATACGAAATTCCATAATGATATTAATGTGCACAAAACATTTCCCCTTTTTTCTAAAGCAGTGCTGGGAGGACTTTAGCATTACATACTACTAGTGACTTCAAAGTTACTCTTCGTTAATGTATGTTAGTCATAGATCAATGCAACATCAAACACTATAATGCATTTATCTCTTTAAGTTCATCTGTAAAAAAAAATATTCACAAATGGACCTAATCTCCAAGAGATGTGAAAATGAGGGGGACCTAAACATTTTTGGAATTGTTAAAGAAAAAAATGTATTATACAACTTACAGCAATCACATTTTAGTCACTATTAAAATACTACCCTAGAGATGTTACACACTTGCCCCATCGCTTCTTCCATTCCTGGAAACATTTCCTGTATTCATCTTTTTTTTTTTTTACCATGTCTGGAGCCTCCAGTAATTTTTTTATTTTATTGCTTTCTTTGTAGTAAATTGTGCTTACATCATTAACTTTGGGAATAAAAAGTGTGTGTGAGAGAGAGAGATCTGGCAAATTTGGAGATGCAAAGTAACAACTACATTGTTTTTGGTAAAAACACATTGACAATACAGAGTGTGCATGGGGGACTGTCATGGTGCAAAATGAAATTTTGTGTACACCTCTGCTTTGGACATTTTTTCCTTGTCCTTCTTCAGAGATGCCTCAGCAATTCAGTGCAATGTTGCTGATTAACAGTTTGCCAACAGGAAACAAACATGTAAATCAATGTCAAAAAATGCAATCATTGCTGTCTTGATGTTCGATATGACCTCACATATTATTTTAGGCTTAGAGAAAAAAAAACACAAAAGTCACACACATGATTGCACATTAAATATCAGAAATATGCACTCAATCATCTCAGTACAGTGCCACTGGGTGAACCGATTAACAAGACGATATCTAGCAGAATAGTCGATATACCCTACTCCTCTGCTATTGACCAATTCTGGGAATTTTGGGGTTCCCCCTCCTATGCACCACCCACCCCTGAACACTCATTTTCGGTTGGCTGCCATTGCCAACTTCCAACCTATGGCCAATACAGGCCAGATTATGGTTAAGAGGAGCAAATAATAACACACAATAAATACTTTCACATGAGAAAAAAATGTAATTGTTGCAACTGAAAAATAAGCAACTTCTACAGTGCATTACAAAGTAAGATTAGAAAAGTCACTAACCTAGAAATAGCAAAAATTTGGATAAAAAGTTACATTCAATGCAGAGTTCTTCAAAGCATGCAAATGTATTGTCCCTATAAGGATCTGTAAAGTTCCCAGTGCCAAACATTTTTCTATAATAAATATGGTGTACTTTAGGGATGGCTGAACAGCTAATTTTAAAATGGAATAATAATTCTGTGGTACTTAGTAGAAGCCCGAATACATTAGTATTCCAACAAGTATCCTATGTTTACATCATGGCATAATGAGAAATTGCTTTTGCCATGCACAAATGTTACATTTTATATCATTTGTGACATAAGAGGTGAGAGATGTGTCAGAATAGTTATTTTTCCATCTTAGACATTTTTCTAATTTTTATGTCTATTAAAAATGTTTTATAACATTCCCCATAATTTACTGAATTTGCATTCTAGTATTTGAAAAGTCAATATTCAATAGGAACATTTGTGACAGACAGTAAGTGTAATTGTTGGGGTGTGTATACCGATTGAGTGGGAGTACAAGGCATGCCACCTTTGCCAATACCGTTTTATTAGGGTGGAAACATACAAATCAATTGTCAATCTTAAGAGAATTGAAGCTTCTTATGCATTTATTTAATGAAAGTGTTTCTGCTGTGGATGAATGAGAAAAAGAGAGATTCATAACTTGGGATATAATTAATAAAATTTCAACTAACCTTTCAGTGGAAAAATGACAATTACAGCAGCAGTCCCCATAAAACACATCACGTAGCCTCAATGAGGTTCTGTATTTACTTTGTGGAAATTTACTATTTCTTCTTTGACCTTCTACTTTATGTACTTTAAGTCTCAAGCAGAGACTGGGATTTGCTGTCTTGTTAGTACTGGAGACAAAGTGTACTTATTTAGCATATACGTTTATCTAAAGTGACTTATAAATCTTAATATGTGAGAGAAATTGTTTATATTGCAAGACTCTAACAGCAGCAAGACAAGAAAACAGCAGCGACACCAAGGCCAAAAAAGATATTGGTTTTAGAGATTAGAACATTGTTAAAATGAACAGCTTCAGTGCCAACCATTGGGAGAGGTAAACCTGTAATAAAAGGATATAAAAGACAAGTGTAATAAAATGTAACTTAAGGTAAACCTGCTGCGGTCACACCCTTACTATCATAACAGGAAGCATTCATCTAAGAAGAACAAGCAAATATAAGAGCAGTAAAATGAGTAAAATCCATAGATTCACTCTGGGCTAGAACTGCACTTTGATACAATACGTTTCTATTGCTGAAGTGATGCCCACTCTTACCATCAATTTACCATTGCAGCCACTGGCTGAAGCCATAGTAAATCTAAATTATGTAATCTCACTATAAATTATGAATCATAGACTTTTTCTATACATGGATAACATATCCTATATTTAAGGAAAATTCCTAATCATCTTCCATATTTTAGACCCTTTCAAATCCTTTGAAATTATGTCAGGGTATGCAGTTAATTATTTGAAATTTTCCTTATTTCCTTCCTGTGTGGCCACTTTGAAGATGAATTTTGTTCCCAGACATTACTTCATAACCTACATGATTCCTCTGCCCCCTTCACCTCCTTTTTGGTCAGAGGTTTACTTTTGGCTCTTCAGTTTTATTTGGAATGGCAGGACATCCAGACTGAAACATACTATTGCCTTATTATAGGATAGCTGTGATGCAGATGTCTTACTTCCATTTTTAGAATAATATGATTGGGCTCATGTGTTACATCCAGTTTAGAGCTGGTTATGCCCTTCAGTCCTTCCAGTTTGGTTTCCCATCAAGTCTGCAAGTGCACTTCCCAAAAATTAAATTCAATTATACAGTATATGCCAAACTTGATCTGGGGCCCAGTATGTCATTTGTGTATTATTATGGGGTGTTTAAAACTCACCAAATTCATTACTGGCTGGCCTGTTCTCATGCAACCTAAGGTTAATCCACAAACACCCGCACAGAAAGACCCACGCATGCTCACACTTTAGCACTGGTTAGGAGTGACGCCTGTAAAGCTTATCATTCCTCAGTACTCCACATGGGAACTCACTAACTTTGGTTTAAGCAGAGCAAATGTGTGTCCCCTACACACTGGAGGCTAATACACCATTTTTAATCACACTTTCCGACAATGCGTTACTCCTTCCCATGCTGTTCATTAATAGAGGGGTCCCTCGTTAACCACTAATCTTATAGGAAAGAAGTGGCAATTTACCCACACCAGGTGCCCTGTATTTACTTCAATCACCCAAGCAGTGCTTATAAAGTTTAGATATTTAAAGCAAAGCAATATTTAATAAAAAAATGTAATAGCAGCAAAAATGAATAATAACAAAGTCGGAATATAACATCCTAAATACACCCTTGTTTCAAGTTGAAACAGACTTTGGAAAAAGATATGAAAGCTGTAGAATAACACTAAAGGAAGCATTACCTGTATGAGAGAAGCGGAGGGAGGGAGCGAGCGAAGGATGCTTATGCTGATTTCAGAAGTCAGGCTGATGCATGGACAGTCCTTCTCAAAAAGAGTTTTTCTGGTGAAATGGAGTCTCCCACTTACCTTTGGCCAGTCCATCCTTTATGACTTTCTATAACTTTCTAGAGAAAAGCCAAGCAAAATGACACCTTTTATTGGCTAACTAGAAAGATTACAATATGCAAGCTTTCGAGGCAACTCAGGCCCCTTCTTCAGGCAAGATGTAATACAGAAACTGAAGTTTCCTATGTTTATATACACACTCTAGGACAAGAAACAACATTGGTAAATCTTTAAATGAGAGATTTTGTATGTAAAAAATTAATAGATTCATTCAGGCTAGGGTTAATTTAGCAAGAGAGAAAAGAACAATGTATTGTCAAGATCTCTGGATAAGATAACTGTCCAACAAAGTCTTTTGAAGTTTGTAATGAGTTTTTCAAAACAATGTGGGTCTGTAGACAGGTTGTCTGTCATTCTGAGAGATGTAAACAATCCTCATATCTGGCCATAAAACTCTTGTCTTTATTCAATCCATGTTGTAAAGTATTAAATTTTAGCATGAGTTTAACTTCCCATTCTTTTCTCTCTTGCTGTGTTTTGAAGTTGCCCATAAGCACTGTGACTTTAAAGTCCTTCTCACAGTGTCCATGGCTGTTGAAGTGGGCCGCCACAGGAACATCTGTGTTGCCATGTTTAATGTGGAACCTGTGTAAGTTCATTCTCTGGCGGAGTGTTTGTCCAGTTTCTCCCACATAGAGTGCAGTGTCAGGACATTTCATGCAGAAAATTAGGTAGACTACATTAGATGATCTGCAGGAAAATGATCCCTTGATGTGATGTTCGAGTCGGCAGTGTGGTATAACTATACGGTCTGTATCATAGATGTGGGCACATGTTTTGCATCTTTTCTGTAGGCATGGAGATGTGCCATTTTCTGTTGGTTCACTTAGGGAGCCTCGGACAATTAATTGTTGAAGGTTTGGTGGTTGTCTGTATGCCAGGAGGGGAGGTTCAGGAAATACATTTTTCAGTGTTTGGTCATTGTTTAGTATTGGCTGAAGTTCTTTCATAATTTTTCGAAGTGTTTCAAGATGTGGGTTGTAGGTGACAACAAGGGGGATGCGATCCTTGTTGTCTTTGTTTTTATATTCCAGAAGGTTGTCTCTGGGTATGGCAGTAGCTCTTCTTATTTGAGTGTTTGTTGTTTTCGGGGTGTAACCTTGTTTGATGAAATCTTGTCTGAGCTCCTGCAGTTGTTGATCCCGGTCTGTTGGGTCTGAGCAAATACGATTGTACCGTATTGCTTGGCTGAAAATAATGGAGCGCCTTATATGCTTGGGGTGGAAGCTATCATTTTTCAGGTAGGTCCGTCTGTCTGTCGGTTTGTGAAAAATAGAAGTTACAAGGGTGTTGTCTTTCAGTTGAACGGTGGTGTCAAGGAAGCTGACTTCTGTTTTTGAGTAATTCAGCTTCAGCTTTATGTTGGGGTGAAAACAATTATATTCATTATGAAAATGGAGGAGGTCCTTTTCACTGGCAGTCCAGATTATGAAGATGTCATCTATGTAACGGAGATACAACATTGGTTTTACGATGCACATTGACATGAAATCTTCCTCCAATTTTGCCATAAAAAGATTTGCATAGTGAGGTGCAAACCGACATCCCATTGCAGTCCCCATTTGTTGTAAGTAGCAATCCTGTCCAAAAGAGAATAGATTATGTGTCAGAGTGAATTTTATCATTTCTATTACTGACTTTGTGGGTAAATCATGTTGTTTGAGGTACGTTTCACATGCCAATATGCCATCATCATGGGGGATGTTAGTGTAAAGTGCCTCAACATCCATTGTGGCCAGTAAGGTTCCCTCAGGTAAGGGGCCTAAAGCAGACAGTTTTTTTAAGAAGTCAGTGGTGTCCTGGATGTAGCTGGTTGTGTTACGGGTGAGGGGTTTAAGGATCTGCTCCACCCAACCTGAAACATTTTCTGTAAGGGAGCCAATTCCTGAGATTATAGGTCTTCCTGGGTTCCCTTCTTTGTGGATTTTAGGAAGCATGTAGAAGTAACCCATTTTGGGGTTCTCAGGAATTAAACTGTTTACATGATCCCTGATGTCAAGAGGAAAGCTACTTACTATTTTTTTTAGTTCCTTTTTGTAGAGATCTGTTGGGTCTTCTTGCAGTTTGTGATAATGCATAGTATTGGACAATTGTCTTTGTGCCTCCTGTATGTAATCTGACGTGTTCATGATGACTAAAGCACCCCCTTTGTCTGCTGGTTTGATAATGATTTCTGTATTTTCCCTTAGTGAATGTATGGCTCTCCGCTCATCCCTAGTAATGTTTTCTATCCGATTTTGTTGCCTGTTTAAGATTCCTGTTTTCACTCTCTGTCGGAAGCAGTCTATATAATTATCCAGGGTAGAGTTTCTGCCAGCTTCTGGTGTCCATGTGGATTTATTGGTGGGGTTGTTGTAACTGCTTGTTGTTGGTTCCTGTGTGTTACTGTTTTCTTTCTTGTGGAAAAATTCTTTTAGTCTGAGTTTTCTGAAGAATTCTTCCATATCACTGCAGAGTCTGATGTTGTCAATGGGCTTTGCAGGACAATATGAGAGTCCCTTTGTAAGTACCGACATCTCTGCTTCATTTGGTGTGTATGAGGAGAGATTAACAATGCAGGTCTGTTGCTCTTTGTTTTTTGCTATTAAGTGTCCAGCTTTCTCTCGTAGTCTATGCAGCTTTTTCTTTTTGTTAACAATAAGGAGTTTCTGGAGTCTTTTGTAATAGCAATGGAGCTCCTTTACCATCTCCTGCCTGTCATTTCCAAGGAGCAGGATGAGGTCTTGGATCTCTCTTTGCGTGTTCTTCTTGATGTTGTAGAAAATTTGGATTAAGTGGTTTCTTATCCTTGCAGATGTCCTAAAACAAAGTTGCTCTGCAAACCGAGTATTATAAGTGTGAATGGTTGGATTCCTTATCATGATGCCTTTCGGGATAAGATTTTCCTTTTTGCATTTAGTTAAGAAGAAGATGCCGCTGTCCATGTGTGCCAGTTTATGTTTATGTTGTTTCTTGTCCTAGAGTGTGTATATAAACATAGGAAACTTCAGTTTCTGTATTACATCTTGCCTGAAGAAGGGGCCTGAGTTGCCTCGAAAGCTTGCATATTGTAATCTTTCTAGTTAGCCAATAAAAGGTGTCATTTTGCTTGGCTTTTCTCTACATTCATAATGGCTAACACGGTACAACACCCTAGTACTATAACTTTCTACTATAATAAGTGATCACTTGTCTCAGACACTTTGAACATAAAAATAAGTTCTAAATGGCAAAATAAATAGGATTGTAACCTAAAACATGAAACAGAACTTCATAGTATTTCATTATGAGTAAAGTTGCAGAATTATGAGAAAAAGATCAGAATTCAGCTACAGTTGACCATTCATTGTCTGAGCAAAACTTAGTTGCAAAAAAAAGCAATCCATTGTGTTTTTTAAGCAAAATGTCTAAAGTAATGTAATGGTGATTCTATCACTCCCAGATAATATGCTATGCAAAATTCACATAAAACTGAAAGGAAGGTAAGCAATGTACCCAAATGGCATAATATGATTTCCTGTCTTTAATAATCATGCGATTTATCATTTTCATAAATTTTTAATGCAATTTCATGCTTGATTTCTGATATGCTATAGAGATTATAAGGTTTTGAATCTCAAGAATATTGATTTTGAGGTCAGAGTTTGTGTTTAAGGCACTTCTGATTATGTCATTAGCATTTCACCATGATGCCATTTTGTTATTAATTTGGGCACGGCCATTTATTTTCCTTTGTCATTTGTTGTCTCTGCAGTACAGTAATGTTTACCAGAACTCCTCAGTGTGCTGAGGACAACCATATTTTATATAATTCAATTTGAAATCTCCATGATCAAAAACAACATAGAATGCAAGAAATAACCAAATAATGTGCCAGGAAATAACTATCAAAAACATCACAACACCACTATGATATTCCAGGGACTTGTAGGCACATTTCTTGGTTTTATCCTCCTGCTCCACCCTTCTGGTCTCTAATTTCTTGCTGTCTTTCTTCAATGCTATCAGTTTCTGCCCCAAGCCAGATATCCATATACTCCTAGACCTTCTGATCTCCCTCTATACGCTGGCATAAAGTTTCTGTTTGGGCACAGTGGCTTCTAAACTTCTCCTTACTTTTAGGTGGAAGATCCCAGGCCCAATCACACTAAAGAACTGGCTGTCTACACTTTCTAATTTAAATTATTTCGAGCTGTCTGCATCACAAATCAGTTGTGCAATACAATGCATGACTAGGATACTGCTACTTCCAAACTTAAATCTTTTATGAGTACAAACGTTTGATGCAGTCCATACCTTGGTCGGTTGTAGTGGTGTGGTCAGTTGGCACTGCTGTGTCTCCTGGTGGTATGGTGAGTATGGCACAGGACATGAGATGAAATGAAGGGTCGGGATGAAGGAGCGGCACCATTGGGGTTTATCTCACTCGTTGATTGACTGTTGTTGTTGATTTCCTTTTGAATGTATTAATAAAAAATTAGCTACATTAAAAAATAAATAAAAATGGAGTGACATCAAGTTAAGTTAATTTAGGATCTGATAGTGAGTCAGTGTTGAATATTAAATTGATAATTGGATTCAGTCCATTTTTGTAGACACTACACCACCTTACACTTGTCTTGAAAACCAGAAAGTACATTGAATTTTCATACATGTACAGTGGTGTGAAAAACTATTTGCCCCCTTCCTGATTTCTTATTCTTTTGCATGTTTGTCACACAAAATGTTTCTGATCATCAAACACATTTAACCATTAGTCAAATATAACACAAGTAAACACAAAATGCAGTTTTTAAATGATGGTTTTTATTATTTAGGGAGAAAAAAAATCCAAACCTACATGGCCCTGTGTGAAAAAGTAATTGCCCCCTTGTTAAAAAATAACCTAACTGTGGTGTATCACACCTGAGTTCAATTTCCGTAGCCACCCCCAGGCCTGATTACTGCCACACCTGTTTCAATCAAGAAATCACTTAAATAGGAGCTGCCTGACACAGAGAAGTAGACCAAAAGCACCTCAAAAGCTAGACATCATGCCAAGATCCAAAGAAATTCAGGAACAAATGAGAACAGAAGTAATTGAGATCTATCAGTCTGGTAAAGGTTATAAAGCCATTTCTAAAGCTTTGGGACTCCAGCGAACCACAGTGAGAGCCATTATCCACAAATGGCAAAAACATGGAACAGTGGTGAACCTTCCCAGGAGTGGCCGGCCGACCAAAATTACCCCAAGAGCGCAGAGACGACTCATCCGAGAGGTCACAAAAGACCCCAGGACAACGTCTAAAGAACTGCAGGCCTCACTTACCTCAGTTAAGGTCAGTGTTCACGACTCCACCATAAGAAAGAGACTGGGCAAAAACGGCCTGCATGGCAGATTTCCAAGACGCAAACCACTGTTAAGCAAAAGAACATTAGGGCTCGTCTCAATTTTGCTAAGAAACATCTCAATGATTGCCAAGACTTTTGGGAAAATACCTTGTGGACTGATGAGACAAAAGTTGAACTTTTTGGAAGGCAAATGTCCCGTTACATCTGGCGTAAAAGGAACACAGCATTTCAGAAAAAGAACATCATACCAACAGTAAAATATGGTGGTGGTAGTGTGATGGTCTGGGGTTGTTTTGCTGCTTCAGGACCTGGAAGGCTTGCTGTGATAGATAGAACCACGAATTCTACTGTCTACCAAAAAATCCTGAAGGAGAATGTCCGGCCATCTGTTCGTCAACTCAAGCTGAAGCGATCTTGGGTGCTGCAACAGGACAATGACCCAAAACACACCAGCAAATCCACCTCTGAATGGCTGAAGAAAAACAAAATGAAGACTTTGGAGTGGCCTAGTCAAAGTCCTGACCTGAATCCAATTGAGATGCTATGGCATGACCTTAAAAAGGCGGTTCATGCTAGAAAACCCTCAAATAAAGCTGAATTACAACAATTTTGCAAAGATGAGTGGGCCAAAATTCCTCCAGAGCGCTGTAACAGACTCATTGCAAGTTATCGCAAACGCTTGATTGCAGTTATTGCTGCTAAGGGTGGCCCAACCAGTTATTAGGTTCAGGGGGCAATTACTTTTTCACACAGGGCCATGTAGGTTTGGATTTTTTTTTCTCCCTAAATAATAAAAACCACCATTTACAAACTGCATTTTGTGTTTACTTGTGTTATATTTGACTAATGGTTAAATGTGTTTGATGATCAGAAACATTTTGTGTGACAAACATGCAAAAGAATAAGAAATCAGGAAGGGGGCAAATAGTTTTTCACACCACTGTAAATGGTTAATATTCTTAAGAATTTACCATTTGTTTATGTTTTAGAGAAAACTCAAAGTTTTGTAGCTGAAATCTCATACTAAAAACTACAAACTTTTATTAAAATATAATTATATTTTTTACCTAGGTCACAGAACAAAAACAGAATTAATTTGTGCTTTAAATTGTAATTTAACTTCTGTCAGTGTAGGAAATCTTGCAATCATTATGTTTATAAATTTAAGTACATCCGTTGACACTGTTTACATTCTTCTACACAGACTTGAGAATTTAGTTGTACACTCAGCACTATTAGTAGGTTGACTTCAGGCTTTTTGAAATCATTTTAAATAATTAGAGAAGGCTGAAGAGAGTATTCAGATAGCCATGTCTAGAGTTAAATGTAGTGTCCCTTGACGTTCAAATGTGTGGCAATTCCTCATTCTCTTCATTTATTAGACATACAGTATAATTTGCATTTTGTATTTAATATTTTAACCTTTTCCCTTAACATGTTGTAGATATAATTTGAAGTCACAGCATTACATTTCATTGATAAACTGATGACAGGTGTATTTATCTATAAAAATCAATGATACTGCTTTAGTTGCATCACTGAGTAGCTGTTTTAGTAAGTGAGCAGAAATTGTTTGTCTTTAAATGTGTCAGTAAAGAACAGGAGTTATTGTAATGGGTAGTAATTCTGAAAACATGAACTCATTTCAATTTGGCTGAATCCGTCGATAATTTAGATGATATTTTTGAGATGGATTTAACCTTTATTTGTGACATTTTCTACACTGATTTTTTTCCATGTTTGAAAGGGATGCAAAATTTAGGGAGTTTTCTGTATGCTGGATTGTGAGTAGCTTATATATTCATTTTAAGAAGAATTGACTATTTTGTGGTTTCATTGTAAGCAAATTTAATTATTTATTTTTTAGTGGTAAACAATTAATATAAAACATAGTACCAACCATAATATTTAAAACATAAGGATATTGTAGGAAATACAACCATATGACTCCTGACTTCCAGTTGAGTTTTCAATGGTTAAGCTGTAAATAGCTTAGCTGCGCCTCCTAAGGCCGGAGTTACACTTCACGCGACGTGACGCATGCTGCAGCGGACGCTCCTGCTACGCAAGCGTTGAAGTGTTTATACTTGCGCGCGTACTTTACGTAAATCTGGAGGAATCCGCCAGGTGGCAGTGCAAGATATTATCACGGTGAGAACATATTCAGCTTCTCTGTGTTGTGAATTGCCTAGAACACCCATTAAATTCCGATGACACCTTACCGCAATATCTCTGAAAAGGATGTTTATTGATTAAATCCAGGGATGTGTCCATTCCAGCAAGCATTGGGCACGAGTGAGAAACAATCCATGGACGATGCCTCGGCTCACCGCAAGGTGAATACAAGCACACACATACACTAGTGTCATTTTAGCGGCACTAAATTTCCCAAATCTGCATATCTTTGGAAGGAAACTGGAGCGCACTGAGGAAACCCAGCAGGAAAACGTGTAAACTCCAGGCAGGGAATATCAACGACGTGACTCCCTGTAATACAGCAGCTCTAACGCTCCGCCACTGTGTCACCCCATGTGTGTAATTATTAACAGTATTCATTATTTAAACGAAATTACCGATTTATCTGTAAAATGTAATATGTATACTTTAATGCTTTTCATCATGAAAGTGAAATCAAGTATAAATCTAAGGATTCTAAATGTGCAGAGAGTTGGAATATCATACATTTAATGTGCTCAGTGTGGCGATCTATTGCAGTCAATTCGCTGCTGTCAGGAGCAGAGGAAGCCCTAGAAAAAAAGATGGCACCGAAGACGGTATGTGAGAATTTTAAAACATATCGTGTCATTATGATCGGGAATATGCGACGCTTGAATATAAAAGCACAATGAATACATCTGTATGTCAGCATTTTGCTTCACCACAACGAACCATTTATCAAATATCAAAGCGTGCATGGATTAATAAAGTATCTATCTATCTATCTATCTATCTATCTATCTATCTATCTATCTATCTATCTATCTATCTATCTATCTATCTATCTATCTATCTATCTATCTATCTATCTACTGATCTCGTAGGATCCACAAAGCGGCTTTCTGTCACATGTAGATAGTAAACAGAGACTCTGACATCACATTCCAACTTTTAGCACACTGCGCCCCCAACTTTTTGCTGTTACTGCAACTCGCGCACGTGTCGCGTTAATTTCTGAGGACCTGCTCAGGGGACGCATCAAATGAACGCTCAGAACGCGTGGTGGCCATGATGCAGGCGCGTACGTGTTCTGAGCGTGAAGTATAAATGAGCCCTTACCCTACACATTTTTACTCCAAAACAGACATTGCAATTACAATGCATTAGATTGCTTAAAATTATAAATAAAATTGATATAAAATGCAGAACATTTAAGCATAAGGCCTCCAGAGGCCTTAACATTAGGACATTCCCTTTGGTCTCAGTATTTTGGTCAAGTTTGAAGAATCATTATTTTAGCATGAAAAACTCTTGTTAGAACTGAGATTGTTCATATTTCCATTCCCTGTTTCTTCAGCATTGTTATAAGATGGCACTTGGGTTACTGCCATTATGATGGCTAATGTTGCAGAACCCCAGAGTTGATGAGCTGTTCCTTGATGATGGACACATGGCCAGACATTTGTTTTTTTCTCCAGCAACTGTCAGCATGTGCCTAGTATAAAACTGCATTCCAGCGTGTCCGCAGTGAGGCTCAATAGCCTGTTTACTCTGAATAGTTATAATCTAATACTGAAATGCTCGATAATCTACAAACTTAGTTTTTTAACTCAGTATTTATAACTAATTAACAAATTAGTTTTAACTCTATATACACTATTTATTAAAGCATATTGTTGTGTTTATATTTCATGGTGTTTTATGTTGAATGATATTTCTCTTTTCATTTGATAATAATTTCTTTTTAAATTGAAATATCTGGTGTGTAATTGTGTATGGAATGCTTAGCTTATAAACAGAAGTGTACTTCATAGAAACAATATGTCAACCAGTTATGCTCACAATACGTGAAGTTTCTGCATGGAGGGTCAGTGGGGCACAACACCACCAGATGTTCTACAAAATACATACAGTAAAACGTTGATTATCTGTCAGGGGTCAGGACTGAGGCCATGACGGATAAGAGAAAAGGCAGATAAAAATGATATACCGTAGATTGGAGAATAGACATATTTATTTACAAAACAAAATATAAATATAGTAATTAATTAATGGGCAGCACGGTAGAGCAGTGGTAGCGCTGCTGCCTCGCAGTAAGGAGACCTGGGTTCGCTTCCCGGGTCCTCTCTGTGTGGAGTTTGCATGTTCTCCTCGTGTCGGCGTGGGTTTCCTCCGGGTCCTCCAGTTTCCTCCCACAGTCCAAAGACATGCAGGTTAGGTGCATTGGCGATCCTAGTGTGTGCTTGGTGTGTGGGTGCGTGTGTGTATGCCCTGAGGAGGGCTGGCACCCTTCCCGGGATTTGTTCCTGCCTTGCACCCTTTGTTGGCTGGGATTGGCTCCAGCAGACCCCCGTGACCCTCTGTTAGGATATAGCAGGTTGGAAGATAACTGATGATATTGCTTTTTGTAAGTGAGATCGCACTTGAGCCAGGGACTGCAAGTATGTTTCCTGCTAAATAGGCTAGACAGCAGTTTTCCAGATGTGCATGTACAACATGAACTATCCAGTTCAGTGATGGGGCTTGAAGATATGCAGTGTGTGCTGCCCGTTGTTGTGGCTTTTCCTTCTTCACCTTGACAGTTTAATTCTAAACTTTAGGTGTTGCTGTTTCAACTTAGGCAGTTTATAGACAATATATTTTCCTAGGCAGCAAGTGGTTGCACGGCTCTCAGTTTACTTAACATTTCAGTCTGTATTTTGTCAGATGATGATGAAGTTGGAGGGTATCACAATATTGTGATGCCAATCAAGACAGACCAGGCATCAGCATCTCAATGTTTGATTGAATTTTTGTCTGTCAAGTTGCACCTCTCACTAATAATTAGCAAAAGAAGAACAAATATTATTAGTTACTGCAGATAAGTTAATATTAATATTAGAGAAGCCTGCACACATAAAATAAATACTGGCATGACCACACCAGAATTTTCATGCTAAAAACTCCACAGCTCACAATCATAAAGTACAAATATTAAGAATGAGGGAGAACACAAAAATTCCCAGAGAAAAAAAAACATTTTTATAAACTTACAGCGATTCCCTTTTAGTCACTTTTAAAACACTCTCCTTGAAAAGCAATACACTTATCCTAGTGCTTTTCCCATTCCTGGATACTCTTCCTGTACTCATTTTATATTTTTTATTACCACGTCTAGTGCCTCCTGCATTTGTTTTTCCTAGAATTTTTCCACTGAAGCAAATCTTCAACTCTTCTGTCTCAATTTTAAATTTGGGAACAAAAAAAGAGTCACAAGGGGTAAGCTCTGGGAATATGGGGCATGCAAAGCAACAATCACATTGTTTTTGGACAAAAGCTCATTGACTGACAACACGATATTTTTAGGTGGGATGTCATGGTGCAAAATCCAGTTTTGGGTTTCCCACTTCTCTAGACACTTTTTCCTGATGCTTTCCCATAGATGTCTCAGCAGTTCAATGTAATACTGCTGATTAACATTCTTTCTATGGGGAACAAACTCTGTATGAACAAGTCTGTTAATTTAGAAATATGCCATCCCTACTGCCTCTTGAAATCATGCATGATTGTAGAATAAACAGCAGTAAAAAGAACTCAATTGTCTCAGCACAGTGTAACTTGGCAAACTGATTAACTAGACTGTAGGCATACGAGGCCAAGCGGAATATTCTGGACCTGCATCTTACTCCAGTGCTATTGTCTGATTCTGAAAAATTTTGGGTCCTCCTTCATAACACTAATAATCTACTGTCCATCTCCTTATGGAAATGGCAATCTGTTAAACACAATAAAAAAATGCTAGTCTCAAGTACTTTTATTTTGCTCATAAAGAAGACTGAATGCAAGAATTTTGGCAGGGACATCTGGAAAAAAAGTAGTCACAGATAATATAAAAAATGATAAATAGAAACATCTGCGGTGGGTTGGCACCCTGCCCGGGATTGGTTCCTGCCTTGTGCCCTGTGTTGGCTGGGATTGGCTCCAGCAGACCCCGTGACCCTGTGTTCGGATTCAGCGGGTTGGAAAATGGATGGATAAATAGAAACGTTCCTAACTTTCAGTTAATTTTGGTCTTTGGATAGATACTGAGATGTTAATTTATCATGCAGTTTAAAATAAATAATCAGAATACACCATTTTCACTGCTGAAGAAGTCAAAATATCTGGAACTGCTTCTTATGGCGTCTTTTACCTTTTTTAAAATTGGCAATAAATATTAACACATTAAAATTCCAGCCAATACAGGTAAAAGGGTTCATTTTTATTCAAAGAGGTTGTTAAATTAATCTGGCAATATACAGTATAGCTAGCATTATTATAAATCCTTCATTTCCTTTATATTTCCCTCAATGTTCCCAGTTCCTTGCACGTAGGTAATCAATCATTCTTTATTTCACATTAAGTCTTACATGGTGAGCAGGATCTCAAAATGCTTTACATTAGCAGAACAGCAAAACCTCCAGAGATATGGTAGATATTTTTTACAGCACGAGAACAGGTAGATTACCAGTAAATAACTTCATCTTGAAACATATTCAGCTTGCAGTGAGGCTTGAAGATGCATTCAAATGGTTTCAAATCTGACTCTTTAATGAACAGATAACACTGGAAATAAAAAAAGAAAGATGCTGCTCATTCAAGCTGACTGTTTTGCCTGCAGGTTTTAGCTGGTCCAGAAAAGTGCCACGGTGTACTCTGTCATGGGACTTCACCACACATTGGGGACAACAGACAAGGGTCAGGGGCCATTTGATCTTATCTTTAATATCAACAGTTTGCTGTCAATGTAATCTAAAAATTAATAGAAACAAAATAGTCACTCAGTCAAATGGATATAACTCCAGCGTATAAAACAGATTGTAAAGAGTATTTACTGTATATCCTGCAAGTTGATTGGTCTTATTATCACCTGGAAATTCCTCCAATACATAAATAAACAGATAAAAGAAAAATGTAACCATACCTAACATTATTGTTATACAATAAACACAACAATGCACTAATCAACTTTTATAAAGTGACGATAGTAATATCCTATCCTTTATGCCATAGAGGAATAACATCATAGGTAATTACGATCATTACTTTACAGAAGTTGATAATGCTGCAGGCACAAATTGTGTAGCTCCAGCACCATTAACACCCATACATTTTTCTATGGTAATGCTATAAACGTGGACTACACAGTTACTTAACAAGGTTTTTGTCTACACGCCCAAATTCCACTGAATGTTTCGGGAGCATTTAAGGGAGTCTTTTCAGAGAAAGCTTTAGGCATTTTTTATCCTTCCTATGACTTTGGCCTCTTTGTAATGCCTATAAATGCTTTTAGCCATTGCCACACTTCAGTTACTTCATGTTCTATTTCACTTGCATATAAAACCAAATTTCAAGTTGTTTCCTGTATTGATTCCATCATATTCAAAAACTTGGTCATCTTTTTTCTGTTCATCACATGCTGTAAAGTCCTGGTGGTTATGCAGTACCAGTAAGTGATACTTTTAGCAGGAAAACACACACCCACACACACATTTCTTGTTTTCAGGCAAACAAAAGTCAAGAGTAAGCAGTAAAAATGGTATTGCATTGCATTTGTCACACATGTGCGATTGGGAGGCAGCAAAAGGGGCTGAATAATAATACAGTAGTACCATGCCAGACCAGGGGGTGGTGAGCTGCACTGACAATCCTCTACAGACCATCCACGGGAAATCCCGCTAGGTCCTGGTGCCTTAGATGACATCACTTCCGGCACAGGCGGCTTTGATGACGTCACTTCTGGTCCCGAGGATGTCACTTCTGGTCCCTGTCCTGATGATGTCACTTCCTGTCCTGGCCTTTAAAGCTGCCATATTTGCACTATTAAATCAGTTCTGTTTTGGACTCCAACATGTAAACAACCCAACAAAAATAACCATTTGCAGCCAAGGCATAATATACGGGTGGATGCCCCAAACCTTTTCGATGACTGTGGACTATTATTATGACAATTGTTAATCTATAACCTTAGTGGCTTCTATTCCAATTTCATTCTATGTAAACATTTTTTTAGATCTGATATCTCATACCATTACGAATATCACTATGCATTATGTGGAAGTTTGTATTTCAGTCTCCAGTGCACTGTATTTTGCTATAGACTGCAATGACACCAATTCATTTATGAAATTTAAAGACCAATTATAAAGATCATACCCATAAGGAAATTCAAGGTCCTAGTGACCTTATCTGGGTGTCACCTGCCTTTAACTCCTGCATTGTTCCGTAATGATTGAGCAACTTTTTTGAGGATATCACAATACCCTTTTCAGACCTAAGTGTGTGTGTATAAGTATTTATTTATTTATGTATCTACCTAATTATGTATTTATTTATATACATAGCTTCTCTAAAAAAAAATTCCCCAGATCAAGTTCTATCTATCTATCTAAAGAGGTGTGTTTCCAGTTTAAGTGTAGCCAGAGATGCCTTCTGTATTGAGTTTGTGTGTTCTACCAATATTTACTTGGGTTTGCTTTAAGGGTTCAGATATAAAGTCGCAGTACAATGCTGACTTGACAGGCTGTTTGGAAATGCTAAATGTTTCACGTGTGAGCTATGCTGCTTTCCAGTTCTAGATTCAGCTTACAGCCTGCTGAACCAACTGGTAAAAACTTTAGAATGTTCAGAAAATGAATGAATATAAAAGCCGTTCTTATTAAAAATTTACATTAGAGACCAATTTTCACATTAGCATATTTTCTATTTAATTTATAACAGGTGAATTATCTATTTTGTGACTTTTACCAGAATCTAAATGAGCACATACTTAAGGTCACATAAAAAATAAAGGAAAGCTTTATCTATTCAGCTTTCAGAGTGTAATTAACATATCTAATGGAGGATTTTTCTTTCAGAGACTCAAGTTTTGATTATTTAATAATAACCAGTTTAGTGGTGCATTTTAGTGAAATATGCTTTTATCCAGTTTTAGTAGGAGAGCTGTTGGATTAACCTTTTATGGGCTGCTTGCTATCAATTGTAAGATTATCCAAGAAAACTACATACTAATTTTAGTGCCTCTCACCCTGAGATCTGCCCATTGTCTTCAATCACTCCAGGTTTATAAGCAGCTTATTTTTTTCAAAAGCCTGAATTGGTGGTTTACTCACTTTAGACTATCCCTGTACCTGCTGATGAAAAGTCTACTGGTGTTTCTGTTTCTTTTCTTCTTTCTAATATTAAATGGGTTAATTTGCCCTTTTTTAAATACTAGATTTCTTTCCCCTTTCTTAAATACTCGATTTCTTTCCAAAAACCTATTCACAGTTCATATTTGCCTTATTTTACATTTAGGATTATAATCACACATTTATGGGCAAAGTTCAGTTTTAGTGAAATTCTCATACTGAGTCACTTTCTGGTTTTGAGCATGTGCTCCAATTAAAAAGGGACTAAAACTGATTTCTAAGAGATATTTGTAAACATTATTGGATAAAACCTCATCAAATGGAATTGAAAATTAAAGCAAATTTGAAAAGTTGAGTTTGTAGCTTGAGAATAAACAATATTGTGCTAATAGTTGAATATATAAATAAAAGATTTTTCGTATATACCCTTTTTATTTTTATAAAGAGCTGTCTGACAGGACAGACGGCAAGTCCAGGTGAAACCTTCAGAGGCAAAACAGACAGACTAAAAGAAGTAGAGCAACTCCACATGTCACTGTGCAAACACAAGCTCTGCTAAGGAGTGGTAAGCCCTCCTCATGTTCTGAATGTCCCAGAGGATTAAAACAAAAGAAAGTGGTGCATTAGATGTAGCTGACAAGTGACCTGCCCATTGGCTTAGAAACTGAGTGTGGTTAAGGAAGGCTGGCCAGTCCCACTGGCAACTAAGACAGTAGACCGTATGAAATCTGGAACACCTAACCTTTTAAGGGCAACTGAATGTTTAGAGGTTGAACGGGATCAAAAGTTTCTAGAGAAGAATGTCCTATGTAGGAATCCCAGAGGTCTGGCTGAAAGTGAACCCTGGGAGAGGTTTAAAGCTACCTTTCTATAAAGGCCTATTTGAAGTTTAAATGGTAGTAGTATTATAGCATCTTCTTTGGGTGATGTGAAGCACCAGTGAATGAATGAATGAAGAAACTATGCAACATGCATCATAACAAAATTAGACAGGTGCATAAATTTGGGCACCCCAACAGAGATATTACATCAATACTTAGTTGAGCCTCCTTTTGCAAATATAACAGCCTCTAGACGCCTCTTATAGCCTTTGATGAGTGTCTGGATTCTGGATGGAGGTATTGTTGACCATTCTTCTATACAAAATCTCTCCAGTTCAATTAAATGTGATGGCTGCCGAGCATGGATAGTCTGCTTCAAATCATCCCATAGATTTTCGATGATATTCAAGTCAGGGGACTGTGACGGCCATTCCAGAACATTGAACTTCTCCCTCTGCATGAATGCCTTTGTAGATTTCGAACTGTGTTTTGGGTCATTGTCTTGTTGGAATATCCACCCCCTGCGTAACTTCAACTTTGTGACTGATGCTTGAACATTATCCTGAAGAATTTGTTGATATTGGGTTGAATTCATCCGACCCTTGAGTTTAACAATGGCCCCAGTCCCTGAATTAACCACACAGCCCCACAGAATGATGGAACCTCCACCAAATTTGACAGTAGGTAGCAAGTGTTTTTCTTGTAATGCGGTGTTCTTTTTCCGCCATGCAAAGCGTCTTTTTGTTATGACCATATAACTCAATTTTTGTCTCATCAGTCCAAAGCACTTTGTTCCAAATTTAACCTGGCTTGTCTAAATGAGCATTTGCATACAACAAGCAACTCTGTTTGTGGTGTGAGTGCAGAAAGGGCTTCTTTCTCATCAACATGCCATACAGATGTTCTTTGTGCAAATTGCGCTGAATTGTAGAACGATGTTCAGACGCACCATCTGCAGCAAGATATTCTTGCAGGTCTTTGGAGGTGATCTGTGGGTTGTCTGTAACCATTCTCACAATCCTGCGCATATGCCGCTCTTGTAGTTTTCTTGGCCTGCCAGACCTGGTTTAACAGCAACTGTGCCTGTGGCCTTCCATTTCCTGATTATATTCCTTATAGTTGAAACTGACAGTTTAAACCTCTGAGATAGCTTTTCGTAGCCTTCCCCCTAAACCATGATACTGAACAATCTTTGTTTTTAGATTTTTGAGAGTTGCTTTGAGGATCCCATGCTGTCACTCTTCAGAGAAGAGTCAAAGGGGAAGAACAACTTGCAATTGACCACCTTAAATACCTTTTCTCATGATTGGACACACCTGTCTAAGTTCAAGGCGTAACGAGCTATTCCAACCAATTTGGTGTTGCAAGTAATCAGTATTGAGCAGTTACATGCATTCAAATTAGAAAAATTACAAGGGTACCCAAATTTTTGCACAGCCAATTTTTCACATTTGATTTAATTTCATAACAAATTATTATACAGGATGAGAGGGGTTCCCAAATGTTTTCATATGACCATAGTTATGAATAGGTTATTAGCCTGACATACCCAGCATTCCCTTTCATATTACATTAATCTGCCAGACCAAATTCTGATTCCCATATTGGGCAGAATGGCTTATTTAATAACTTTCTTGGAACAACATTTTCATAAAATGCTTCAGGCTTCAATTAAGCAATGGTTTTGTAACATTAAACGCAAAGAGCTAAGAGGAGATTTTGGCACATTTACATAAACATGAAGATGCCAGCTGTGCACTTGAGCAATGGGCACAATCAATGCATCACTCAAAAGCTTTCATATACAAGACATAAAAAGAACATTTTTGAGTGGTAGAGCTCAATGGGCTTGGAAGTTATTAACCAAAATAAAAAAGAACAAAAAAACCCAATAAACCTAAAAAGTTGCATCAAAACTTTGAATGGGGGCATCTAGTTAATGAAAACATGAATAATTTATTATAACCACAGTACAAGTGACAAGATTAAAAGATGCAAGAAAAAAATGTTTTTATGATTACATTGAACCTTGCAACAGTGCCACGTTATATGCATTCTGTTCTGCTTTAATATGAATAAATAAAATCTTCCATGCAATGAAGCAAAGTTTTACTTTAATTAAATGCAGTTATTCAAACATAACCTTTCAAAGAAAGCACTTAAATATTTATACATCTTCACCCCATAAGGTGGTGGATGTTACCCTCTATTGTCATCACATCCCAGGTAACATCAACAGCATCATCCTGAATTATTACAGCTCACCTCAGGGCAAATAGCATCACAGTGGCATTGGCTGGAAAAGAAAATTATAACTGGATGCACCATTTCAGTGACCCTTTTTACAAGAGACATGAGCATGGTGGGCTGGTCAGTGAAGGTGGAATGAACCAAATCTCTGACCAACTTATCACCCTTCAGCAATAGTCAGAGAAATTAAGGATGATAAGAAGCAAGCATATATATTAGTGCCAGGATGCAGATGGATCCTTCAGGACCTGGAGAAACTCATTAGTTAGACACAGATGTGCTTAAAACTGAACATATAACAGTGCTCAGGAAAGGGAAGGTGGCTCGCCAGCGTTCCTTGACTGTAGGGGGTACACTAATTCTAATGACTTCAGAATACCCTCTGAAATGTTTTGATAAAACCATTAATAAATCTTTAACAGACAACAGATCTATACAGGCCTCTGAGCAAATATTGGAGGCATGGCAGAAGATAATGAATAAATGAAGTCTGTGAGGGAAATTCATGGCAAGGAACTACCAGGATGTTGTCCTGCCAAATATCATATGATGGTTGGTCATGCACAAAGTCTCATTATCAACAGTTGAGAGTTTCAAAGGAAGGATCATTTACTGTCTTCCAAGGTGGCCGAATCTCCCTAATTGCTTGAGTAGCACCACTTTGTTTGGACAGGATAAAAAACTGGAGACTCCCACTCAACAGCTTAGAGAAGGACTGTAAGGTTATCTATGCAAGGGAGGTTCTTCAATATGGTGGTGCTTCACATATATCTATGACTGGTATAGAGCTGAAGATTAGAAAGAAATGGAGGGTTAAGGAGGAAGTTAAACAAGATGAAGTGTGACTCTGGGCAACAAAATGGACAGGGCTTTATTATATTAGAACATCATGGTATGGCAAGGCCTAGGACAGAGAACAGCGTAAGCTGTTCCAACAGGTAAAAAGAGCAAAGCAGGAGAAATTAGAAGGTTGGTGGAAATGAGGCAGCAAGGTATTATTGATGAAACACTCAAAGAACAGCCCTAAAGAAAACCCTCTATCTACATTTGCATTTTCTCTGCTAAAATTCTAGTATCTGTTGTGATAATTATAAAAGAATGTTGAGATTACAAATGGAGATGCATGATTAAAATACAGTAGCTAAATTTATTATATATATTCAGTAGAGCTAGCTAGCTATCCATCCTTAATTTTATTGTCCAATAGAGGTTTCTGGGAAGCTGGACCACACCTGAGGATTATTAGATGTATGTAAGGAATTAAACCTGGAAGAAATGTAAGTGCAGTAGGTACATACAGTAAGTCTAGATTGTTCTAATGTTCTAATGGAAGAATTAAGTGGATAGGACTGACAATCTTTTTTGGGCTGTATGTCCTGCTCTCATCCATATTGTCCTAATATTCTAATGTACATTTCATGGATACTCATGCACACACTTATATAGGACATTTTTGAACTAACCCATGGACTTAACATGCACATCTTTGAGAAGCAAGAGGAAATATAAGTAACTGTAGAAAGCCCAGATGGTTAGAAAGATTCTGCAGTCACTGACTGGGATGGGGATCAAACCCAGATTAATGGAGCACTAACCCCTGCCCCTCAGTGCAAACACATATTTGAATTCATAATGCATATACCATACACTTGTAATCAAAACAGGTTGTAAAAACCATAAAATGTTTAAAGAAGGTTTGTCACCACCCTAATCATAGCATGGCATAACTGGCAAGATTGACTGGTTGAGCTCATAGCAACAGATCAAAGAGACAATTCTCACTTTCAGTTGTAGTTGTATGATCACCTAATAGCAGAAGGTATGACTTCTTAGTAAATTTCAGTAAGATTTATTTCACCTTCAACTTCTAACCAAAAAAGAGCTGACTAGGAACAACATGATATGGACTTTAACATTCTGTAAAGTGAGTCAGCTTTAAGCATTCTATTTTGTGCCATTTTTACTGCACTGCAGTTTTTTGTTTTTTTTTGCTTTTTTGTTACCACCTCGTTCTGAAGAAATAAAAGTGTGTGATGTATGTTATTATACCCTAGATTTGAATGTTATTATTTCTATATTTAAAGATGTTTGTAGTATTTTGAGACAATCTGAGTAGCATATGTATTGTTTTCAGTTATGCATTACACAGTTTCAACCTCAGTAGAATGCAAACTCATTAACTGCGTTAACAGATTACAAATTATAGAATCAAATTTAGACAACAAACATTGTAGACTAACAGATTTAATACTTAAAAGTATCAATATAACACAGGTGATTTTTTTTGTTGTGCATTTACAATGTGTAAACATTCAAACACTCTGAACAATGCAGTTAATGGCTCAATGGGCAAAATAACATAACATGGCATTCCCAAACCAGCTTAATCTAGTTTAGAGTTTTGGTGGTTGCCTAGGCCTATCCCTGTAGCACAGAATACAAGGGAAGACACATATCCTCTAAGCACACAGGACCCACTCACAGTCACTCTCACACAGGGGACAATGTACTGTCACAAATTAACCTAACTAGCACATCTTTAGGGATCTGGAAGGAAAGCTGGAAAATATGCAGACTCTTCACTGAAAACAACCAGGTGGAGGATGGGAACTCAGGATGTTGGATCTATGAGGTGGCAGTACACCACTGTGTCATCTCTCTGCAAAAGTACAGTTTTTAATTTCAAATAAAGCAAGAATTGTATTTTGGCCATAGCAGTCACAATGTAGTGTTAAAAGCTGCACTTGTTTCGAAACATAATTGTTTTGTTCAAAACATAATCAATTAATGCATTTGCACTTTTAAAAAATGCATTACTATAGTTCACTTTTTCATTTCTTTTATACTTTTAACTTGATGTCCTTTTACAAACTCCCATACTTACGTGCAGGTGCTATGAGTCCCTAATAAAAGCAATAAGGAAATACACATTCAGCATAATTTTACTCTTGATAGTATAAATGTTAATGCAGTTAACAGACCAGTATTGGCACAAATAGAACCATCCAAATGTTGTCTCTAATGATTTGTGAGAGTATCATTCATTAATGTAAAATGGCATTACACAAAGTATTGGATTATGGTGCGTTGCCAGAAGCCAAAATGCACAGAATAAACCCTTAACATCTTTTTTTTTTTTTGCACTGCATCCTGCTCCAGTTTCCAGGCTAATTTTATCTTATTTGCTGCATAATTAGTATTAAAAAATGTTAAAATGACAACAGAAGCTGAACGAGAATGTTTCCTTACATGTCTTTCCTTTTTAATGTCAAGAGAATTCCCATTTTGCAAGTGATTAACACAGTTTTCTTCTGCTTTGTTTGATGTTTTGCATCCACAATTCCCTTTGAGCTTATCCTTACATGAACTCTTTAATACAGAAAAACAATACCAAACAAAGCAACAATGTTATCCATTAACAAACAACAATTTGAATTGCATTAAGTCATCCTACAGATTTATTTTAGATAGGATTCCTACTCCAAATTTATATAAGGTAACAAAAAGTGGCAAATCCTCTTTGGTGATATTCATGTTCATTCCTATCTCTGTTAGATAGATATTTATTGTTGACAGGGTTGGACACAGTTCAGATGTGGTTTACCAAGCATTGCAGTGGCAAATCCGTTTCATTCATATTTTAATGAATTTCTCTATGCAGTTCTTACCATTGTGGTTTTCACATTTGCCCACTATTGGCATGGGAATTTTGCTGGGCACCCTGGTTTTCCTCTCAGATCCCTAAAACATGAGTGAGTGAGCCTTTCCTGCGAAGCACTTGTCTTGAACAGATGTGTCCAACATTGCACTTTATGGTTCCACGACAATATCTAGTTCCACAAGTGCTTCATATTATTATAAGTGGGTTCACTAATACCAATAGCATTTTTAAAATCTGTGCAGCAGTATTTTTTAATATTAATTCAGTGGTATTTTTAAGATCATTTATGAATATTAAAAAGAGTAGTGGTCAGAGCTCATTCCTAGGTGCTAATTCTGAAAATATTCCTTGCCTCATAGCTCTTTGCTGCCTATGTTTAAGCACCCTTCTACACGCTGCGTTTTAGGAACCCTATGTGAATGATGTTTTACCAAAATTGTTCAACATACAATGGAATTGTTTGATAAACTTTCTCTGTATTCCACACATGTGTGTAATCCAAGGTAATTCTCGGTGACATTGGAACATGGCACTTAAACAAATAAACTGCAAAAATAATTTAAAGTTTTCTGGTCCAGTCCTCAACTGCTGCTTCTGCTCGCTCTCTCTGTCTCCCTTCACTACACCCACATGATGTCCTTTTGAATCTCCCATTCTTATTTTTAAACAGTCATCATTGCCTTCTTGGGACAGGAAGTGTGCGCTAAAGCCCCTTTAAATTGCCTTCCTTTTGCCATCAGTCTATGCCAGGCTTCAGGGACACCCACAACACTGGAGAGAAGAGTGTGTTTTGGTTTCCTAATATCTCAACTGCCTATATTGCAGCATACAACAGTATAAATTGAACAGTTTAAAAACTGAAAGATATTCCTTAGAGAAGTCTACAAACATTAAAATTAGATCTCATGGGGTTAAACAGAAGGATGACATAAAGAAGATAAATTCCATTAAATAGAAACAAGACAAAACAAAAACACTTAAAACCATGCTAAACATTTGTGCTGGAAGCATAAGAAGGTAAATAAATGACAAGAAACAACCAAAGTACCTTGGGAGTATGAAATGCAAAATCACTTCTTAATGAAAATATGTGATATTAAACATAATTCAGAAATGCATGATATGGTAATTGTGAAGGAGGCAGATCACTATAAATTAAAAACAATAGTCAGGTACAAGGGATCAACAAAAATGCCTGAATTACCTTAAGTTAAATTAGAAAGGATACAGTCCAGAGATTTAGTGAATGGATTTTTTTATACAAACGGCCAAATGATGATAATTCAAGCAATATCCAATTGTTTAATGGAAAACACTTGCAGAAAAGAAGATGTAGTAACCATGGACTATTTGAGCTTTCCAAACATTAATCATAAACTCTTAATAGAAGAGCTGAAAAAAGTATTTGACTCAGTGCTCATGGGACTTGTTTTATGGCCAAGGTTAAGATCTTAGATATAAATAAATTAATATTTAAATGCAATAGGGCAGAGGAACATTCTTGCCCATCATGTGCATCTTTTAATGGCAATACTTTTTATTTCTGCAGAAGAACTTTTTCAGCAAAATGATACTTCACTCTGCACAGCCAAGAAAGTTCTGAAATGGTTTTGAGAATGTGAAAGCAAATAAGGTTTAATGAGGTGCCTTCATCTCATTGTATATTGATCTACTTAAGCATCTATGAAACTGATGCAATAAGCCTTATAGAGTTTAGATTCACCCCTAATTGTTCCAGTAAAACTATGGAAAACATTTAGGCCGACATGAGCCAGTATCCCTGTGTCATGCTTTCAATTACAACTGAGTCTACAAGTGCACTGGACATTCTATCTAACATAAATGTTCGTAAATCAGTCCTCTTGGTTTTCAGGCTGCTCATGATAGGATTAGATGACGCTGGTCTTGTGGACAACTGGGGCACCCGCCTTCATTCCATCAACACATGAGGCTACATTGTGCCTTGATCAGTTGGTGGTGCCACAGATCGCCACTACAGAAGAATTGGAAAAGACAGCAGAGAAAAGCAGAGATTAGTAAAGACTGTAGTTCCCCGAAGAATATAATTCTATGCCCATACAGTCTGTCAGGAATACAGCTAAAAATGTAACTATGAGAAAGCCAAATTAAAATAATGGTTTTTGGCAGTTTTTTAAAATGTTCCACATTATTAGCCTAGCTAGTTTCTATTGTTAAATTATTCCAGATTTTAGGTGCATAACAGGAAAAGGCCACTTCACCAATTCTTTAAGCTTGGCTTTTGGAATTATAATCAGAACTCCATTCGAAGATCTAAAGTTACGACTTGGAGTGTAGGTAGACAGGCATTCCAAAATTTTCCTTAAGTGAAAAAATGCAGCCCTAGTAATCTGGTTAATATGTGATTAAAAGTTTATGTCAGAGTCAATGATTTCCCCTAAATTCTTTACCTCTGCCTTGATGTTTAGCCTAAGGGATCAATTTTCTTTCTTTTTTATTGATTTTAATCAGAGACAGATAACATTCCATATAGTCAAGACAAACTTAACAAATTAAAGCAAAATTCAACCCCCACCCAAGAGAAAGAGAGAAGAGCCAGCAACCAATCTATAAAAGGAGCAAGAAAAGAAGGGTATCCTTTTCCTTGAAATAGAAGCTTAATCTAAAATGTTATTGATTAGATCCTGCATATTTTTAAAAAGTTTTGCACAGATCCTCTAATTGAGAATTTGATTTTTTCAAATTTCAAGCAGTATAGAACATCGGTTACCCACTGACTTAAAAGTGGTGGGGTGTGATTTTTCCATTTGAGCAAGATAAGTCTATGTGCTAGTAGTGTAATAAAGACAGTTTGTTTGTCCTTCTCCACTTTAAGCCCACCTGGGAGTTGTTAATGGATTAGGAGTGATTGTGACACCAATGCTGACTGACAGGCAATCAAAGATTTTTGTCAAATTGATGCACACCCAGAAAATATGGCCCAGTGAGGGTTGAGCTTGATTGCAACGTTCAGAGGTTGAATCTTGCCCTGGAAACATTTTTGACAATTTTAAATGAGATAAATGTGCTCAATAAAAGATTTTAAGTTGAGTGACTGAATGCTTTATGCATATAGAGCTTGTGTGTATTCTGTGCATGGTTGCCTTCTACTCTTTTTCTGAAATATTAAGTGACATCCTTTCCCCTATGTACTCTGGGGTCCTTGAAAGGTAGAGACTTTAAATTATTTTTATAAATTGTACAGATGCTAAATAGAGTCTGACACTGATCAATAATTGTTCTGGAATAGAACAAGGTGGAAGGTGAAGAAAATCTGGCAGGTTTTGTTTAGCAAAGTTTCTAGCTTGAAAGTAGTGGAGGAATTGTGTTGATGAGAAGTTGTATTTGAAGCGTAATTGTTTGTAGGATGCAAAGACATTATCTATGTACAAGTCTCTAAGTGTTTTAATCCCGGACATTTTCCAGACATTGAATAGTGTATATGTTTGAAAGGGTGGAAAAATGTGGTTGATATGTAGAGGTGCAACAGATAAAAGCTTTTCTGTCTTAAAGTGCTTCCTATATTGGTTCCATATTCTGAAAGAATGAAGTGTAATTGGATTTTTAGTGTAATAGTGGTAGTTTGCATTAACTGGGACACAAATCAGGGAATATAAAGAAGTACTGCAAAATTATATTTCTATTGCAGACCAGTCTTGTGGATATTCATCAATTTGTGTCAATTTGCCACCCAGTAATAATATTGAAAATTGGGTAGTGCCATTCCCCCTTTTTGCGTTAGGTTGGTTTAGTGTCACCCTTTCAATGCGTGGATGTTTCAAATTCCAAATAAATGAAGTTATGATTGTGTCTTAGTTCATAAAAAAATATTTGTTGATGTATATGGGGATGCTTTGAAATAGGAAGGGCAGCTTGGGAAGGATGGTCATCTTAACAATGTTGATTCTCCCTGGTAACGTAATATGTAGACCATCTAGTTATAGTCACGTCTTGTTTGATTTTTTCCCTGCAGATAGCAAAATTTTGTTGATAAAGGGCTTTATATTTCCTTGTAATATTTACCCCAAGATATTTAAACTGATCTGCTACGATAAATGGGAAGGTGCCCAGTCTGATATTATGTGCTAGAGAATTCACTAGAAAGAGCGCGCTTTTGTTCAAATTGATTTTAAGTCCAGATATCTTTTGAAAATCTGCTAATATTTAGTTTACTAACCTTCGTAACAACTTGACTACTACTCTAAAAAGACAGATAAAGATTATATGAGATGACTTCTATGGAAAGTTTGTACATGACAACAACAGCTCACGATGCCACAACATTGCAGCATTGAGCTTTGAGACAATTCCAAGCAAAACAACAGAAAAATAATGAAAAGAAAAAAACAGAAGAAACAGGTTAAACATTGTAATTCTGCTGATGTACCTGGTGCTTTGCTATGTATTTCATAAGAAACACACTACTTCTTTCTAACCATTGTGCAAAAATTGCTCATTCTAACAGTTTTAGGCAGACTGAATTCAAGAGAACAGAGGGTGGATGATGTTTTTGGGTATACAGAGAGCCACATGTCTGTCCATTCTCTCAACAGCCCAGGATTTAACAACTCAGAACAGGAACCTTGACCCCTGCTTACCTCCACCCATCGACCACCTACTGCTACAGAAAGGAAATATAACCCTCCTTGAATATCACAGGCTGTTCAAGTTGTCATCTTAAAGCATTTGTTTCTACGCATTTCTCTTATATTAAACAACAAGTGTTCCCCCCATGATGCCAACTGTCTTTTAGCTCTCTTGGGTGTTCTGTTTTACACCATGTGAATGAATGTCCACAGCTGTTCTCAGTTTCAAAACATGTGTTGGTTTCTGATCATTTTTGGGGATTTCCACAAGTTATTAAATTATTTTCTTTTATGGGTAAACTTTTAGCAAAAAGAATTCTTCACTGAGTATGGTGTGGCTTTGTCTCTTATAAAGCTCACAATTCCATACAATTTCTGTTAAATTGGCTCATTCCATTAATTCTAAACCTTTCTTCTTACATCAAATCTACACCTTTCTTGATCAGCCTGGTTCATACGTCAGAGCACTGGATTTTTCTTCAGCGTTCAATACCATACAGCCTCATATACTGATTGGGAAATTGAACAGTATGAATGTAAACCCATTTATTACAGTATGGATTCAGAACTTTCTTTTAAATCGTTCACAGACAGTTAAAGTACAAGACACTTTTTCAATAGTTATTCATTCAAACACAGGAAGTCCGCAGGGGTGTGTCTTATCACCATTACTGTTTACTCTGTACACAAGTGACCTGAGACAGAATAATGACCACTGCTCCATTATCAAGTATGCTGATGACACCATGATCATAGGACGCATATCTGGGGAGGATGAAAGCCACTATCTAAATCAAGTGGACTGTATGGTAAACTGGTGCAATAAAAACTCTCTCACTCTGAATGTAAAAAAGACCAAAGAAATGATATTTGATTTTAAGAGACAGAAATCTGTATGTTCACCCATTGTAGTTCTGGGAGAGGAGGTAGAAATAGTGACTGAATATAAATACTTAGGAACTAACCTAAATAAATATCTTAACTGGAATACAAATACAAAAAAATTATTGTCTAAATGCAACCAGCGCTTATTTCTCCTTCCTAAACTCTACTATTTAAAGTAGACAAGGACCTCATGTTGTCCTTTTATCGCAGTATGATCCAGTCTGTGATCACTTTCAGTTTCATTGCCTGGTTTAATAGTCTGACAAACCAAAACTCAAAAAAGCTCCAGCAGATTACAAAGTATGCAGCTAAAGTTATTGGGGCTGATGTAGATGATTTGACGAGTGTGTGTCAGAGGGCAATGTTAAAGAAACTGGAAATCATCTCAACTGATGACAGTCTTCCATTACATGTAGAAATAAAGTTCAGTAAATCAGGAATGATAGTCGCTTTGAAAACTCACACAAGTCGCTCCAGAAACTCCTTTCTTCCTTGGGCCATATGACTTTTCAATAAGAAATATTCAGAGATAATGATTAAGGTTTTGATATATATCTGTAACCTTTTTTTGGTGTAAATACAGTATGTATTATCTAACTGCCTTACCATAACCTTTCTTGTTTCTATTTTTCTGTTTTATTTCATTCTGTCTGTTATTAGATGCGACGTAGAAGGGAAATTTCATGTTTTCTTGTGTAAACATGACTAAATAAAGAAACCTTAAACCTTATAGGTGGTTTGTGCTACTGAAGGAGGAGAAATGGAAAACTGGAATGTGTAATTAAAAGGGGTAGGATGAAATTAATTTACAGAAATGGAAAATGTACAGGATCTATAATCGCTTATATGCTGTACATAGGTACCTCTTGTGAATAATTTATACTTTCTGTGTTTCAGTACTGAGAAACCTAGTTTTGTGGTACAATATGAATCGAGTATAAAAGCAATAATAAGTAACAATAATTTGTAATAAAAGAGTCAGACGACCTCACTAATTTGGGCTAAAAATAAATTTTAAAAAATCATAGAATGCATACCTAAAAATGAAGATGTTTCATGATCTGAATGTCGGCTAGCTTTACAGTAACTCAATGATGTGCTGGTGCATTACAGATTTCAGCTACAGAGTCTCCACAACTATAAGGGACAAGTCATGAACCAATCTGGGATAAGATGTCAGTACATCACACACTTGTTCACAAGCCCACACTCCCACACATCAGCCCATTTAGATTCTCCAATTACCATAACTTTTTTCTGTGGGATGTGGGAGTAATATCTACAAAAATGCAAGGGATAATGGGGAGAATGTATAAAGTCCACACAGTGTCCAAGCCAGATTCTGAACTCTGGGTTGTGGAATTTGAAGGCTTCATCTCTAATTATCACTCTACACTGCCTATAAAATATCATAAGCACAAAAACAGAAGCAACTAGATTCCTGAACAATTGCATTAATGGCTTAGAGTGAGCCATTTTTCTGTTCTCTGAGTTCTCCATTTAGTGCCCAGTGGTGTACTTACAGTTCAGATTTGCATGCCACTATAAAACATTAGGCAGTTAAAGATGTCTCAAAATCTAAACTAGCTTGGAGAGTGTTGACAGACTGTATACTATAATGAAGTGTCGTTTTTGGTCATTATGGCAGTCATTCCAATGTATTTATCATTGTGAGGTTATAATGTATGGAACTGGATACACAAGGATCACTTGTTACATGCCAGCAGCTGTACACCCTTGTGTCAGAATCTTATTTCTCAAGCAGTTCTTTTACATTACCCCATCTCCTGTGTTTTGAATGTAACAAAGAGAATTTCTGTGGGGTTGCTGGTATAAATAAAAAATAAGCTCTTGGCACTACTCTGGTGATTTATGTAAACCTACACAATAAAAAGTGCTGGCTTTGCTTTCCACCACATCTGTTATCTTTGCTCTTCAAACTCTGTTTCACTTCTTTCATTGTGTACCTGCTAGGAAATTCTGTACCCCACAGAGACATTCAGCATGACTACTATTTTTTTCTGTCAAAGGGAAGTGTGATAGAAGGATTTTCACAGCAAAAATACAAAATGTATACCTCATCAATTCAGCTGAATGGGCAACGTCACTACGCAAACATCTAATTAAACTTCCAGAAATATTCTCTGACTACAAATAGCTTTGCTGTTCTTCCTTCCTAACTGTGAGATCTTGCTGTCCTTTTCATAGTAAGGCGCCTTGCAAGATTTCCAGTGTACAAAGAGTTGCCTCAATCTTTCATAGTTTTTCACACTTGGTGGCCGCTAACATTGTTCTACACCCTTCCCTTTTAAAATAATATAGAAGAGTGGGGTAGTTTCCTTGGAAATGTGCCATGTACTGTGCCACAGAAATGCTAACACAGACTGTTTTTCTTTTGTATATATTACGTGTAAAGATTTTCCTTAATACCTTAACAGATCCCTGAACATTCTCCTTAGGCTTAGTTTAATTTCTTAGGAAAGCCATTCTGTGGCAACTCCTGCAATTTGATATAATTTAAATAAACCAATCACTTTCATTTTATACAGTGTATACTGTAGGTGCAATTCATTTAAAATATCCCTTAAAGTGCTTCATGTACATTTTAATATATTTTTAAATTATTCAGATACCATACACTATTTAATATATCATAAAATTCATCCCTAGATATTTCCAAAGCAGAATTATACATGTGGCATATAATCTAAGATTTTTGGTTTAGAAATATATAATTTGACAAATCATCAACAAACTAACAGACTAATATCAAAATGTGCAAACTTAAACAGAGTACAGTCCTCATCAATTATACAGTACATTTCATGATTTTCTCTCATTTTGCAGATGTGACCAACAAGTAGTTAGTTAACTCGTTTTACCACAGAACAAGTCATTTATAAAGCATTTAATCAGGCTGCTTAGACTCTCACTCATCATCAGCATCATTGCTTTTAAGTTGCTATATTTGGACTGTAGTATGGCGTGACACTGAATCAATTATATTTAACTCAATGCCACAGAAGTAAGTAACTGATGTTTGGAAATATTTATATTGCATAATGTAACAAATAGAACAATCTGGATCAATATACACATAACCATTCATCTTCAGTAAAAAAAGATGCAGAGTTGGTGTCTCTAATCTCTAGGCTCCGGCTCATACAATGCACATTAAAAGATACTACTAGTTTCCTCCATACTGTATTCCTTCAGAGTGTCATGGAGGTATCTTTGGAAGTGTTCTCCAGACCTGATATGAGATCTCTCACTCTGCTGTATATGTTAAATAGCACTTGTGCTCTACTGCGAAGCTTGCGCTGTGAATGAGGCAATCTTTACGACTATTGTCTCTGTCTAGGTATTTTGTATGCTTTGGTGACTGTTGTATTAATTTGGTTATTAGGAAAAACTGGGTGCATAATGAATGACAGGAATGTACTCTTCTGTATTATATACGCAATTGAGAAAATTAATTATAGCATTACCAAATTAAGACCTTCTCAGGCTCCAGGGTGTCAAACACATATATTTAGACTCTATGAACTTCTCATATAAAAATTAAACAAGCCACAGTGGTGGTCTGCTTCAAAGATTTTAATCTGTTGTCACTTGTACATTCAATTTAGAGGCAGCAATTTAATGCACAAGTAACCACGTATGTGTATTGTGTGGAAAAGCACAAAAAAAAGCTGAAACAGAAAAATTCTGGTGCTATTAAGAGAAGGCAAGAAGTTACAAATTTCATGACCGTAGCTTTAGCACAGCTAATTATAGGTAGGAGTAAATTTTCTAGGACATAATCTACAGGTTAGTTGGTGACTGTAAGTTAAATTTGAACTGTTTCTGACCTTACTACCTGAAGGTTTTTAGGGGATTTATTTTGACCGGTTGATATAAACATTCTAAAATTCTGTTGCCGCTACAGTCGAATAATATTGCCTAACGCTTAATGCAGAAACGCACAAAATATAAATAAATGTGATTTTACATTTGATTAATTGCATAAAAAATTAATCAATAGTAATTTTACCTGGGGCGGCACGGTAGCGCAGTGGGTAGCGCTGCTGCCTCGCAGTTGGGAGATCTGGGGACCTGGGTTTGCTTCCCGGGTCCTTCCTGCGTGGAGTTTGCATGTTCTCCCCGTGTCTGCGTGGGTTTCCTCTGGGCGCTACGGTTTCCTCCCACAGTCCAAAGACATGCAGTTTAGGTGGATTGGCGATTCTAAATTGGCCCTAGTGTGTGCTTGGTGTGTGGGTGTGTTTGTGTGTGTCCTGCGGTGCGTTGGCACCCTGCCCGGGATTGGTTCCTGCCTTGTGCCCTGTGTTGGCTGGGATTGGCTCCAGCAGACCCCCGTGACCCTGTGTTCGGATGCAGCGGGTTGGACAATGGATGGATGGATAATTTTACCTATTTACCTTAAAAAATATAAACCAATACCTATTACCTTGAGTGATGTACATACACGAGAAGGGGATGTGATGATGAGGAGGGTGTATTTGGCACAACATCTGCATTCATTTTTCTTACATATTCCAGGGTACACACCCAGGTCACCCTGATGGTACTTCATAATCCACCCATGAGTTCCAGAGAGATGATTATCTTTCACATACATATCCACTAACGTTTACCTTTTATCATCATTAATTTTTTTACACTTTTCAAACACTTCACATGAAAAACCACAGCGACACTTATTCTGATCTAGTGAAGCTTAATGATTGCATTTGGGTTTATATGCGGACTATTTCCTGTACTCTGTCCCTTTAAATCAAGAGGATTGTGCAGCTACAACTCATTATTTGAGAGAGGGTGAGACATTAATTGCCAGCGTGGCATAGTTAATGGGCAATCAGATGGCCAGCTGCGCAAACCAAGAAGAAACACAAAACAACAGCAAGACTAGCTGCATATTAGTTTAAGTTCATATTGGTCTTGCTCCACGGTTCACTGCAACAGCACTGAGACCTGAGGATCATCTCATCTTAGTACTGTACTTTGCAGTATGGTTTTGGTCTACAGCTAGTATGGTACTATCTCAGGTATACTGCAATTTACCCTAAGTTTCCTGCCCATTTATTGATCTTCAGTCCCCTTTAACAACCTGGAGTCTATTCCCAGAAAGAGAAATCAGTTAATCCCGGATCTCAGAACGAACCCTAGCTTGCTTTAGTACAATTTCTCACCAACGGATTAACCCGTTCCAGAACACTGTTTTTTATCAGCTCAGGAAATCCATTGATTAACGCATGTTCACAGCAAAATTTACAAGTTCTTATGAGTCGAGCACTGAACAGATGATCAACCAAAGAGTACAAGTCTAAGAAAGAGATAGAACAACCTTCATGCTAGAAGAAGAAGACATGCTAGTGACAGTGCAAGAAGATTATCAGCACATTCAATAAAAAAGGAACAACACAGCAGCAGCTGCTGCCAAGGAATGGGAGATGGTGTGGAAGAATATCACTGAAAGAACATATGTGTAAAATAGTTAATCAGTGGAATCTTTGTAAACGTTTTGAACAGCCAACCCCTTACCCGGCTGGCAGCCACACTACCAGGTCACGTGGCATGCATAAATTACTGAGGTAAACCTAAATCTACCAAGCCGTACCTCTGACAAGTAATATTTTCCCCCAATCAACGGTTAAACACAAGCAAACAATATCCAAATGTAAATCAAGTGCAGTAATATATTAGATGAAATAAAATGAAAAATACAATAATGCAAAACCCCGGCGTAATATATATATACTATATCCCTCCAGCAGACCACCAAAGTGAAAGGCAATATATATACAATAATAAATCCTCCCTCGTCCCTGCACACGAATAACACACAATACAAATAATGACAATGAATGATTACTGAAATGATAATGAATGTGAAAATAAGTCTGGGTAAATAACTGTCCAAATTACTGACAGCTGTCCTAAAATGTTTGTGTTTGATTCTCCCGAGTAAAATACCGGAGCAATCTCACCGTGATTCCTCGGCGATGGTGGAAAATAATGTCCAACCCCGGGGTTTCTGGTGATGAATGCATTGCAGTAATCCGGCCGAGTGAGAAGCAAACTGGAAAAATGTTGCGATATAAATGGAGGCAGAAATTGATGATCAGTTGCAGTTAGGTGAATCTCCTTCTCTCTCCTCTTTTCCCTCTTCTTTCTCTCTTTCCAATTTAAATAATAATGTTTCAGATGTAATGGAAAAGCCTCCGGTTCTGATGTTTCCAGGGGGTCTCTGCCTCCCCGCAAAAGCCTTTCCCGTTTCTTCTTACAGGGATGAAATTTAAACAAACACATACCAGTTTAAACGGGGTGATGTGACGAGACGTGACAGGGTGCAAACACAATAAACAACAACACTTATGTGGCCCCGCTACAGTTTTGTGGTAAATTGTTGCATTGTGCAAATTGTACCCTTAGCTATATTGCTTTATTTGAAATGTTATATACCTATAAGAAAACATTGTATTCCATTTTTGCAGTCTTACTCATACCAAAAAAGTCTAAGCCTCATGGCAATAAGGGTTTCGGATTTGTGAAGTTGATATAGTTACTACTGTTGAAAGTTCTCCTACCTGAACTGAACCCTGTACAGTTTGGCGATTACAAACCTAAGGTTAATTCTTGTCATATACAAATCTGCATCAGAAGACTCATAGTACCCACTCTTTGAATGGTAACTTACCCTATTCGAACGTGAGACTCTTAAGAATGGATTAAATGGCACTTTGATATTTGTACTGAGTATTTGATGTACAGAAATGCACATCATTCAGAAAAGCCATCAGCCAAATTAACTACAATACAGTGCATAAGTCATATTGCTGCTTTGTTTAATTACAAAACCCCAAATCAAAACTGCATTAATAAGCATATCAGGTATTGGCACCTGCCAAAGAGGGTAGTCTTCAGAGGCGTTTCTTTAAAGGGTGAGGGACTCCGCAGAGCGGAAGAAGGTGGGCAGCTTGTTCCACCAGCGAGTCTATTATTAGTTATAATCACTCAAAAATTCTATTGACCTATCTGCGACTCTGTGGAATTGATGGTGGTTATTTATTTCTGTTTTGGGAACAGAGCCTGTATGATATGTACACACGTGTATGCAGACGCCGCTTCAAAGTTAGGTATACTATTGCAATTGCTTTGCCAATATTTGTGGCATTTCCAATATTGTGAAAAAAAAAATTGCCCAAAAAAAAAATAGGGAAATGTCCGTGATTTGCATTGATATGAGCTAAAAGCCATGATGTGTTAACTCTGAACATGTCACGCTTTAGAAGATTGGTCAGATACATTAAAGCCTGAAATGTAGAACAATAACATTTATGTAGATACTCCTCTGGATGTGCCAAAATGTTCATTTGGGGTATCATTACATTTCTCTAAACAGAATTTCGTGAAGGAGTTCATTTTCAACATTATGTCACCTTTTTCTGCTTCCTAAATAGCGCTGCCGGGATTAGCATTTCCGGCAGGACATCTATAAACTTTGATTTTATGATTGGATGCCCTGCTGTGGTGTCAAAGTGTTGATCCTTCACATTAAACCTGCTCTTTTACAGTTAAATTTCAGAGCATTGGTTGCCCCAGTGACAGAACTGGATTTCATCAAATCTCTCTGGAACAGAGAAATCCTGATCCCATTCCAAAAAACAGGATTAAAGAGTTATCCGCATCTGTGTCCTCACGGATCATGCAATTCTGGCTTAATCTGTTCCAGAAACATGAATTTGGCTAAATCCAGGTTTTCTGGAAGAGAAGTAACCTATTTCCATAAATCCCAATTTTCTTTAACCGGATTTCATACTGGCGGCACGGTGGCGCAGTGGGTGGCGCTGCTGCCTCGCAGTTGGGAGATCTGGGGACCTGGGTTCGATTCCTGGGTCCTCCCTGCGTGGAGTTTGCATGTTCTCCCCGTGTCTGCGTGGGTTTCCTCCGGGCGCTCCGGTTTCCTCCCACAGTCCAAAGACATGCAGGTTAGGCGGATTGGCGATTCTAAATTGGCCCTAGTGTGTGCTTGGTGTGTTTGTGTGTGTCCTGCGGTGGGTTGGCACCCTGCCCGGGATTGGTTCCTGCCTTGTGCCCTGTGTTGGCTGGGATTGGCTCCAGCAGACCCCCGTGACCCTATGTTTGGATTCAGCGGGTTGGAAAATGGATGGATGGATGGATGGATTTCATACTAATCCTGCTTTTTGGAACAGACCCCTGTTTCCTGTCAAACTTGTTGTCTTACTTGAATTGCTCCTTTCCTCTTTTACTCTTTCTTTACAGTAAAAAGTTAAATTAATTTTAATATTACTGCCTTTACTTTGTATGAAATTATTTTTATTTCTTTGCTCTTTCTTTGTTTACTGCTGATCAAAAAATTTAAACTCCTAGTTTTTCTTATTACCTTCATCTAAGATAAGCTTTTTAATGTTCACAGGTGTGACTTTTTAATAACAATTTTTGCAAAGATTTATTTTACACTTATTTTTATAGATTGTTGTTTATTTTGTTTATTTGCTTCTACACCAGGGCTCATCATATACATTTGACCTGGGGACAAACTATCATAAATCAAATACTATTTGGGCTGGGGCAAGACAGGCACCCTAAACCCCAACCCCACCACCCTACGGAAACACTTCAGGCACTTTTACAAACACACTTCCTCATTCACTGCTGGACAATCTCATCCAGTCTCCCACATTATATGGTAAGTTAATTCAAACCTGCCAAGTTTGTGCTGATTATCATGTATTGGATTTAGATTTGTACAAACAAAACTAAAACTCTTCTATAAAAGCATTCTCAATTCTTGAAGTTGTAAAAATAGTCTTTCAAAAATCAAACAAATAATTTTCAAAGGACTTCAAACCTGTTTGTGACCTCCTGAAATTAAAGAATTGAAAGGTATCTTCTTGCGAGCTGTCCCTCTGCAGAGGGACGAGTCTAGATGTTGCACTCCTGGCAAGCACCTCAGAGGGGTAAAAGTAGATGCAAAAGGCAATCAATCACATATAAAGGTTTTTATTACCATGAAATATGAGACTCATATGTGTAGGCGGCTGATCCTGCTTTTGTTTGATTAATGTCTGTGTAAAAGTGTGTTTACTCTTGTGTCCGGTGAACAAAGGAGTCAGAAAAATAGCTGGGGTAACAGTCATGCTACTATATTTAAGTGTAGGCGTTGTGCCAAGAACAAACACAACAAAAAGAGACAATATGGTGTGCTAGGCACAAGGATTAGGCACATTAGTCCACAAAGTAATTAATCGCAGTAAAAACTGGTTAGCATTAGCTCTGTCTCTGTTGCCTGCTGGTTCTCAAATAAGCCAATGTTCTTCAGGGTCTGCCTGTTTTTATTGTGTCCAACCGAAGAGACGAAGCCTGCTTGGGACTGACGGTGAGCTATGCTTCTTAGCTTTCAGATACCTTCAGATACTTGGGATACCTTTCAGAACTGCAGGCGAAAAAGAAGACAGTGTTAGCAACAGCGACCCCCTCTTGTCCTGGGGTGGTACTTCTTACCTCGATGGATCTAGGAGGGTGATCCAACACCCCTCCTCCCCACCTCCCGGAAGCATCCTTTATCATTGAGCAGGGATCCCTACGAGGCTGCTCTTCTGGACTCCAACTCCCTTGCAGCCCTGTGGGTGTCCAAATTGGGACTCTATATGAGGGACACTGTAACCTAAAGTTGGGGGGCAACTGCTTCCTGCTGTGCTCTCTTGCCAGTTCTTGTGATCTTCGGGCATCCCACCAGGATAGGGATCATAAGGTGTCCCAACCAGGCTTTGCCTTCATTTAGTCCATATTTCCATTATGGCATCCCAGCCGGGAAAGGACATCACCTCCATCCTAGGCAGAACGCCCAGTCATCCTCTGGGGCATTTAAAGTTATCAAATTATTCCTAAATGAGCAAACCTAATCATTTATATTCAATGAGTCCTTCAAAAAAATTGTCATTATAAAATCAAGTTATTTATTTAAGTAATAACTGATATTTCATTATGGTATCAAGGGCCTGTGCTCAAATAAAATGTAATATGATCTGTTCTTTAACAACCTCAAAAAATTATTTTCTTTAACATTTCCAAAGTATGTAAACCACCTGAGTTGTGGTGGAGAAAGGAGTGATACACAGTCACATACAACAGTTAATATCCCTTGAAAAGACTGTTTATTTTTCTGATGGATGCTCGGCTTAAAGGCTGAGGGCCTTGAGAGATACCTGATGAGGTTCTTAAACTTTTCAGGAGAATCATTATCTTTGTGAACTTTCCTCACCGTGCTGTACATCTTCTGATTCTTTTTCAGTCCACCGTACCAGGCTGTTTACCACAGCTGTTTTAGAAAACATGGCAATGTCCACCAACCACCCACGATTCTCACCTGAATATTTCCTAAGAGGTTAAATTTGCATCACTATTTTATAAATGTTAATCCAAAATAAATGCACTGTATGTGGAATATTGACAACTAATGTAAAATGAAAAGAAAATCACCAGTATGCATGAAATTTATGAAATTGCTGCAAAAGATTCATCCAAAACCACAAAACCAGCTGTTATTATTCCTACCTGCAGCATTGAAATATGAAACAGAGTTGGTATGAATTGGATGAATGAGTACTTATGCTGTACTGAAATGATGCAGCACATGTTAAGTGAAAGTGTTCAAAAATCCTTTTGTCAAAAACTGGTGGGGCAGCATGGTTCATTTGAGGGGTGACATCTTCTTTTACCATAGTGCCAGGCTTGGCTCTGGGTCATAGAAAATATGCACACAGGGTACATCTGATATGTGGGTTAATTCATAACCCTGGTTCTACATCATATTACACACAATATGTTAGCTTCCAACATGATTTCCAGATTAATCATAAAAAATTGTCACAGGCTAAATATTGAACTAGCATTTGTAAAATACCCTCAGCATAACAATTACATTGAGAACACATACAGTTTTCACTTGTTACTGATAAAGAAAGGATACAGACATCAACTCAAACACAAACGTCATTCAAATAAGCTAATATATATATATATATATATATATATACCACTGACATTTCCTGCATGTTACTGGAATGTTTCACTGCTCCTTTAACATTGAGTATACAAATACATACAGACACATAAATGCTCAATTACTCTGTCTGAGGGTAGGGCAATAACAAGATCTTAAGTGTGTTTTATAATGTTCAAAATAAATATTAAATTGAGTTTAAGCCATTAGAATACTGCAGATACTGTTTTTCATAGCAAGGCCATGATGGTAATGATTATCTTATGCTGCTGCTAATTGAATGGCAGAAAAAAGAGCAGTAAAATCCCAATAGTTTAACAGCTGTTGCTCAATCTGAAGGATACTTTAGTTTAAAGTCTATTAGGCAGCTGTAACAGGTAACCCTTCTTTCATTATTGATACATTATTTAACTGTTATGGTTATACAGCATGTGGTCATATACAGTACTGCCTATTCTCTTTCTCTCTCCCCCCAAGTTAACCATGACGTGCTTATATTTGTTATAAAGCTTCAATGTTCAAAATGTTAAAAAGTCAAGAAAGGCCAAGTAACTTAAGCTTCTATTCATTATTCTTTAAAGTGTGTCTCTTTTAGGAGTACCAAAAATAATGGCAACATATAAATTATTACGTACCACTTTTTCATAAGTAGGAGATGTCAAAAGTTTACATTACCTTTTGTGATTTCAGTTTTTATTAATTTAAAGACGTTTCATATTTGATCCTCAATTTTTAACAAACCTGCTTAATTTAATTTAGTGTCATTGCATGGATTGAGCCGATCCCGACACATTGTGCATATCAGGAAACAAGGAAACAGCCCTGGACAGTGAGCCAGGCCATTGCAGGGCCCAGTCATATCACACACACATATGCATGGCCACGCTTATACAGGGCCAATTTGAAATTGCCAATTACTTTATCTACATCTTTGGAAAAATGGGAGGAAAACTGGAATACTCTAAGGAAAAGCTATGCAGACATGGGGTGAACGTGTAAACTCTTGCAGGATATTTGAACTCAGGGCGCTGGACCCATAAGGCACCACTAGTTACAAAATTTTATTAAAGCCAACCTGTTATGATTTTGGTAAAATTATTCTTAGTTTTAGAAATAATTCTTACAGACTTTTTAACATGCTCCCTAGAGTATTAAGACAGCTTATTTTGACTTCCCTTTAGTTTTGGTTCTCCATTTTGTTTGTAAGACTTGCTCTTTTATTCTATCGGTATTTTGCATTTTTAGCACCGCTGTTATGCCATAAGCTTCTGTTTCCATGTCCTGCCTTGTGATAAGAGATTTGTAGTGAAGTGCAGTTTTAAATAAATAATCGAGTCCGGGAGCCTGCTGTGGGTGTGGGCACAGCACTCTGGGGTTGATTGGGGTGCTTGGCTGATCATGCAATCATGTGCAAATGCGAGCAGATCAATCAGGTACCTCATTCGTACCTTGGAGTGGATGGAGGATCACACCTGCACCCAGTCAGGCAGGATAAACAGAGCCTGCATGGCAGAGAAAGGGAGACAACAGAGAGAAATCAAGGAAAAGACCTGAGAGAGAGCAATAGCGGGTGGCTAAGCAGAATGAGCCAGAGTGGTCATTACCCCACAGAAGGGTGAAGGATTGGTGCTCTAGGGGCAGATCATCTCCGCTGAAGTTACAGTGGAATGGGTGTGATGGTGGTAGAGTAATCCTCAGGGATCAAAGTGATGCTAGGGCGAGAAGGAAGATAGGAGGATTACCAACCCCAAGGGGTCTGGCAGACAAAGGCGGAGGCAGCCAAGATAGGTGTCAGTGAAGAGGACTGCGGCTGCTGGAGTCTCCACAAGACCAGGGCTATGGGTAAGCAGGGGAGACAGTGCAGGAGTTGTGCTTGGCTCATCATGCAATAGAGGAGGAACATTAAGGACCCAATGATAATGGATTTTAACTAACTGTTTTTTATTGGGTTATTTGTTTTTTGTGAAGATTTGTACATTGCACTACACATTTCTTTGGATTTTAGTAAAAGCGCTGAACACTTTTTCCCCAACCCCTTGCTGAATGTGTGTGTCCTCATTTGCCCAGCTCATCTCAGTTCATGAGTATTGAAGGTTATGGGTCTGAAAGGCTCCTGGAAGCTCCAGGGAGCATGGAACCAACTAAGACCACCACACCCCCAGATCAGTCAGTGACACAATGCTATTTAAACTGTCATAATTTATCTTTCAATTCAAGTTTGAGGAGATCTTTTAAAGACTTTATCATGTGCTTCTTTTTAGATTTCAGGTTAACGACTTTCTGGCTATCTTACAGACCCCTTTCATTTTGAGAGATAATGTTTTGTTCTTCCAGATTTGACCCTTAACATGGTCTTTAATAAAGATTTTATTTCTCTGTCCTGTTTGCTTCAGGTGGTTGAAGTGATCATGTTAACATGTAAACCTATTTTCCAGAAAATTAAGATTCTCACAATATCCACATGGTTAGCACCATATCCCTATCAGGTCCAGCCATTACATTTTTGTAGATGTATTGTCATTTTGTGTTTCTATAAGAATTAGCCACAGAAACAATAAATCAGTATGAAATGGTAAAATTTTTAATTAGTTTTTGTACTGATTATTACAGAAGGATTTAGGTGTAGGAGTTGAGGACAATTTTAGAAAGAAAAATATTTTGATTTCATATTCAGAATGTAATTCCAAATCTCAATAGTTATGTCATTTTATTTGCAGAGTCAAGAAACTGATATAATCTGGTTTTGGTGACATTTTAACATTCAGCAGAAGAATAAACAGACAGAAAGTCTAATATACCATATAATAAACTAGAGAGGAAATTGAGCAACATATACGTTCCATTCAGTTAAGATCTGGAAAAACTGCAAACCCAAGGATTTATTTTTAATTTTGCTGAAATGAGTATGTGTATACTAAACTCTTAATAAAATAGAGCCTTTTAAAGTTCATTGCAATTGTAGAAAAGTGAATATTAAAAAAGATAATAAATCTTAGAGATAATAATTAATTTTGCCACAAATCCATGATATAATCTTTATTCTCAGTGAGCATGTTTAACATAAAAGAGTAACACTATAGCGTTTGCTGTCAGCTACAAACAAAATAGTTTAATTTTTCTTTAGATCTAGCATAATTCCCAGAGTTTACATTAGTGAGCCAATTTGGAAATGTATTGTTTTGAATAAAAGTTAAAAGATGCTTTACCATTATTCCACTACATTGCATCGTCTATGGGAGTGGCGGGCCAACATTTTTGGAGCCTTGAAGCTTGAACTGTTATGAGGGCCCCGTCTCAACTAGCAATGAGGTCTGGGTAATAACTGTACATAAAAACAATGGACTTAGGCTAATCTAGCACTATTTCACCTTTATTACTTACCTTATTTTAATAAATATACCATTTATTTTTGGGTAGAGGTAATTAAAATATTATGTCCTTATGAACATCCATCCATTTTCCAACCCGCTGAATCCGAACACAGGGTCACGGGGGTCTGCTGGAGCCAATCCCAGACAACACAGGGCAGGAACCAATCCCAGGCAGGGTGCCAACCCACTGCAGGACACACACAAACACACACTAGGTCCAATTTAGAATCGCCAATCCACCTAACCTGCATGTCTTTGGACTGTGGAAGGAAACCAGAGCGCCCAGAGGAAATCCACGCAGACTCCACACAGGGAGGACCCGGGAAGCGAACCCAGGTCCCCAACTGTGAGGCAGCAGCGCTACCCACTGCACCACCATGTCCTTATGAACAGTTTATTGAAAAGCCAATCACAATGCTAACATGATTCATTTTAGAATTGTAATTAATATTAATAATTCTTTAATTCATATACAGGCAGTCCCCGGGTTACGTACGAGATAGGTACTGTAGGTTTGTACTTAAGTTGAATTTGTATGTAAGTCGGAACAGGTACATTATTTTAATAAATGTTATTGTTGACCGACTGTAACCAAGTGCTCTGCCAATGAATAATGGAGTTTCACGTCTTTCTGACCTTTTTATTATTTCTACTTTATTTTCAATGGTGATGGTTTTTCTCTTCTTTACTGTATCACCAGCACTTGCATCAGATTTGTGTTTCAGAGACATTCTTGAAGAGTGAAGACAAAAGGTTAAGATGATCTCTTCTGTACAGCACTGTACACGCTATCACAGCAATTTAGGCACCAGTCATCAACACGTCTGATGTATAGGGTGGTCCAGATCTAATTATGCAATTTTTATTACGCTATAACTTATTCAGTTTATTACATAGAAAATCAACCGAAAAATCCTGGACCATTGAGAAGTGTGCGAACTGACAACACGAACAATCGTCTTCGCGCCGAACTGGAATCGTCCCCGCATAAATCAAAGTCATCCAGATGATCTGGATCTGCAGAATTAGATCTGGACCACCCTGTATAGTACTGACAAGAGACAACTTCCTGCTATGTGCGTAAGAGTACAAGCAGGCTTGCTATTGAGAATGCATGGGGGCAGCAAGGTGCAGTTCATCACCAGCCCACATCACAATCACCTCCACTACAGTATGCTGCCTGCAGTGTCCACCGAACCACTGCCCCCATTCAACACACAGCCATCCGAGGCACACTACAATGCTACCCCCCGCCTCCCCGTTCACCTTCAATGGCCTCCGTTCAGCCACAACAGGGTCACCACTTGCAACATTACCAGCCGCCCACCTAGAACGAACAGGGCAGCCGTGTGTGGTGGGCGGGCAGTGAAACCGCTTGCCACTGGGAGCCACCCGACGGACACTACACTGCGCGAGCAGCGATATCGACGCTCTCCAGCCTCCGTGCAGCCACCGCTTGCAGCATCCCCGGGCCGAAGATGACGGATCGGCAGTTACTGAGGTGCATGCGTCGCAGCTGCGGCCCCGTTCGTATGTTGTAGGTTGGATGTCCGTAACCTGGGTACTACCTGTGGTGCTTTTCTCACTACTCAAAGCTCTTTTCATAGTGAAAGAGGAGCCACTTCAACCACCACTAACATCCAATATCCACCTGGATGATGCATCGGCAGCTATTTTTCCACCAGTAGGCTCAGCACACATTAGCTATTTAATGGTAAAGTGGTGAGAGATAGTTAGCCAATTAGAGACGGGGTGATTAGGAGGCCAGAATGACTAGGTCATGGAGGGAAATTTAGATTGAACATCGGGATAGACGATGCTCTTTACGAAGGATGCCCAGGGATCTTTTATGACGGCAGAGAGTCAGGACCTCAGTTTTACATTGCATCTGAAGGATGGCGCCATTTTTACAGAACAGTAACCTCATCACTGCACTGACGCATTACACGACCGGGTAAGTACCCCCTGCTGAAATCTCCTTTTCAATGGTTCTCCTTTTTTGTTACAACACGTCATCTACTGTTTATATCTACTAAAGAAGATATTTTTATTATTTTTTAATTTTAACTGTATTTTAATTGTACATAGTTAATACTGTTATTATTTATTGTCGTCTTCTTTCAGCTGCTCCCATTTAGGGGTTGCCACAACGGATCATCTGTCTCCATCTATCCCTGTCTTTTACTTCATTTTTTTCCATACCAACTGTGTTTATGTCCTCTATCACCACATCTGTAAACTTCCTCTTTTGCCTTCCTCTTTTCCTCTTACTTGGCAGTTCTATCCTCAACATCGTTTTCCTGATGCCCATATCATCTCAATCTAGCCAAACTGTCGTACCTGTGTTGTCCCTATAATATACTCGTTTCTAATCTCATCTCCCCTCGTTATTCTGAGCGAAAATTGTAGCATCTTCATATCTGCCACTTCCAGCTCTGCCTCCTGGCTTTTCATCAGTGCCACTGTCTCCAACCCCTACTACATAGCTGGTCTCACTACCATTTTATAGAGTTTCCTTTTCACTCTTGCAGTTACTTCTATCACAAATCATTCCTGCCACTGTTCTCCACCCAGTCCACCCTGCCTGCATTCTCCTTTTCACCTGTGCCACACTCTCTGTTGCTTTGGACTGTTGAACCAAAGTATTTAAATTTGCCTGCCTTCACCACACCTGCTCTTTGCAGTTACACCCTTCCACCACCTTCCCTCTCATTTACACAGATCTACTCCATACCGTGTTTTTTTATTTCTTCATTGTTATTTTTATTGTTGACTGATATTGCAAACTTAATGACGATATGCAGGTGGGTCCCAGTGTTGTGTTATCTTTTTCAAAAACACAAGGCTATGCATTGATAAGAAGGTATTATAATCAGATTATTTCAGATTCATTGTCACATATGGTGGACACATTTGGCCAAGTGGATCACCTCAGCACTGTCCGGCTGCCCCAATCTTGCTTTGTAGATTGTCAAATATAATAGGCAATGATAAGTGAAAAAGTGGAGTATCCTTTTTAAATACATTATGTTTTGCGTACAAGTTTCCAATAGTGCACTTACTAAACACAAGTATTTGGGTTTGGGTATTTCTTTTAAGTTTGTTGGCGACGGTACAAAAAACAAGAACAACAACATTTATTTCTATAGCGCATTTTCATACAAACTATATGGCTCAAACTGCTTTACAAAATGTCAGACAGAAAGTTACAAGAAAAAAGAAACAAATAAATTGGGGAATAATATTAAAGAATAAGTAACAAAGAAAGAAAAAAACAAATGTATCTAGTCAATCCTAAAAATAGATAAATGTCAAGTAGAAGAGTGGCATCCTTATATACAATGTCATGATGTAAGTCTCAAAAGATGAGTCCGGTGATAAGGTAAGAGGGCTAGGAGGACAGAAAAAACAAATCGGCAGGGGTTCTAAGGCCAAAAGACCACCCAGCCCCCACTGGGCATTCTACCTAATATAAGTGTGCTTAAGTCATTCCTCTTTGTTTCGAGGCTTCATATCAGAGGATTTGATGAAGTCAATCTCATGGACAGCTGAGGCAACTGCCTTTGTTCCATCATCACAGGTGACTGCATGGTGCCTTGATTAGGTGGTGGTGGCATAAATCGCCACCACAGAAGAATCCAAAAAGACAGCAGAAAAAAGTAGAGATTAATAAAGATTGCAGATCCCTGAAGAATATGATAATTCTATGGCCATATAGACTATTAGGAGTACAACTAAAATGTAGCTACGAAAAAGCAAAATTAAAATGTTCCACAGCATTACCCTAGTGAAAAAAATGAAAGAATAAATTACACCTTAAGAGTTTCAACAATACATACTCTGGTTTTGGCAACACATTTCTCAGGAAAGGGTCCTGATTAAAATAAATGGGTGAAAGGTATCTTTTATAAATGCATCATGTCTAAATGTAATCTAAGACGAGACAGAAAGACATACTCTAAGATAAATGCTGTAATCCAGCGAGACAATGAAATCACTACCTTTAATGACATGCTGCATTTGTAGATGCTCTTATTTAAGCATTGTGAGTGTTGATTAAATTGTCTGGAGTGGCATCCTGGCTGATGGGAATAGTAGTCCCTATGATGGCATTTGCTACAAGGTTGCAGAAAAGATGAAGTGTGTGTGGGCGTAATATATATTAGAAATCTTTTTATGGATCAGTTACATAAAATTGACTACACTTACAGCCATAATGTCTGACAAGCACTTGTACTTTATAGTGTGCTTGATAAACGCATCTTTTTTAGCTTCGCCAAACTTACTTCCTTTCACTTCGCCTCAACAGACTGCCTTTACTTATATAAGCCAACACTCCCCATTTCTTCATCCGATTGCTGTTAGCTCTGTGGCGAAAGGGTATGTGTTGTTAGAATGTTCCACTCACTACAGCATTATTAAGGACAAATATCAACAAATAATTTTCTTTTTTCTACAATGTCACCAAGTTGCAATGGAATCAGTAAAAGCACTTTTGGGATTTTTTTTTCAAGGTACTCTTGTTTTCTTCCCAAATCCTAAAGACATGTGGATAGAATTAACTAACAGTTATAAACTGGCTCAGTGTAAGTGAGCATGTTTGTATTTGTAAGTGTGAATGATGTTGTTAATGGAATGGGATCTTTCACTTTATGGCCCTAAAAGTGGATTAAGCCTTTTCACAGATGAATGGATTTAATATGGTTGCTTTTATTTCAATCTTTACGAAGTATAGGGAAAGTATTGTAATTGTCCAAAGATTCAATGTTGAGATTTTGATGAATCTTGACGTTTTAGACCTCCCTAACTTTATCGTATACAAATTATTGGGAAAGTATTTGAATCCTCCAAAAATTCAGTTTCAAAATTTTGATGAATCTCGATGTTTTAGACCTCCTTGAGTCAGAAAATACTATTTTTGGAATTATGTCTGTGTGTGTATGTAAGTACGATAACTTGAATACGCTTTCACTTAGGTCAATCAAATTTTGCAAACAAGTATTAAGTACAAAAATGTAGATTTCTATCAACTTTTGGGCTATTTCTGTTAATTAGAAGTGGTACTTTACCCCTTTTTAATAAAACATCTGTAGCTCCCCTTGAACTCTAACCCCACATTGACAACCACAAATGCAAATACTAAGATTTTAAGGATGAACTTTGATATATATAATATAATTTGTTTGTTCCTATTGAATACACTTACAAGTCACAAACTACTTTTGTAATGTAAATAATCAAATGAATTTTCAGACCTCTGAAAAAGTATTTGCAAATTTTGGGCATTGAATGTTTTCATGAAGTTCAGGTTTAAATGGAGCAGGGCTGTATGTTTGTGTTCAGCTAGCAGACCCTAATTATCACTTTAATTGAGTTAATGTATCTATAGGGCAATTACTTGTTTCACACATTTCCAGTTGGTGTTAAACAAGAGTGTTAATCGTTCACTCAGTCACCCTATATCTATTACTAGATTTTGGTTGATGACAAGATGACATTCAGTGACCAAAAAAATTTGAATAACAGAGGAAATCGGGAAGGTAACAAATGTTTCTTTCACCACACTGCACATTATGCCAATGAATGAGAGCCTCATCATTACATACAGTATACTGTACATGCAATTTAGGAGTTTTTATTCAAAGGAAGCTGTTGGAAAGAATAACCAAAAATGAAAAAAATAAGAAAAAGGAATGATTAAAAAGGAAAACGCAGTCTTAAATGTTGTCTGTTGCAACCACTTGTGGTAACAATAATAATATTTTGCATTTATATAGCGCTTTTCTCACTTCTCAAAGTGCTCAGCAATTGCAGGTTAAGGGCCTTGCTTAAGGGCCCTACAGAACAGAGTCCCTATTGGCATTTACGGGATTCGAAACGGCCATCTTCCAATTGCTAGTGCAGATCTCTAGCCTCAGAGCCACAACAAGGAGTCTGCCATAAACGGAGAGGAAGTAGGGGAGCAGGGAAGTAGTTCTAATGAGCCTAGGCTAAGGAGGACAAGATAACGTTTTGAGCAGAAATATTCTTGTTGAAGTATGATGTGTTCCTGTTACATTGCAGTGAACTCTATATATAGATGCATAAATGATTTAAGCACTTTCCTAGTTACACACTGACACTTTATTCATTAAAAAACATCATGATGGTCATAAAAAGGGATGACACAAAGATCAAAAAGTAAACAATGTATATCAAAGCACACCCATAAGGCAGCCAATCACACCTTATCAAGGAGATAAATGAGTGACATTTATCTTCAGAAGGACACCTGCAATCAGTCATAGCGGGCTGTAGACTTGCCGTAGTTAGATCATGTGGAGCAAGTACAGCTTTATTTTGACTTCTGTTACCTTATGTACTTTGTTTTCCCCCATTGTCTCACAATTTCCAGCATGTGCGATTCAAACAAATAAAATAGCTTTGATACTTTTGTCTTTCCTGCCATTATTCTATATGCAGAGGGTGCATCCAAAACAAATCTAGAAAGAAATAGGTAGGGATGGACACTAGGAATGTATCTTAGATGAACAACTAACTATTTGACCATAGCAGATGGGATTCAATTGACTGCAATATATAACTTCAAGGCTTGTCACAGAAGGTTTTGTTATATTTTTTTTGGAAAGCAGTAATAATGAGAATTCAGGCAATCTAAGTTGTCAAGGTAATCCCACAATAATTTCATTTTCTCCCCGTGACCCTGTGTTCGGATTCAGCGGGTTGGATAATGGATGGATGGAAATTTCATTTTCTGTGTGTTGATTTAGAGGAGGTTTGCAGACACACAGGTAATGTGGTCATGGAGGCAACCAGTCTGAAGGTTTTAAAAAAGATCGAGTAGCCCCAGCATGGCTCTTTTAAACATATCTCAAAAAAGGACACTGTGATGATAGAGGACATATTTATTAAGAATTTAATCATTCAGGATTTTACTAGCTACAGATAGTCTCATATAGTGTTTTGCCTTCCTAGTTTTCAGATAACAGATTTCCACAGACACAATAATAAACTCTGAAACAGAAACGAGGTGGAACCAAATATCAGTGTCAACGTGAATGCAAATGAGATAGACAATGGTAGAATGTCAACTCTGACAGGCAAATTTCATGAAAATTTTGAATACGCATATAACTCATATAATTTTGTGGTTTTCCTAATGTCATTTATTTTTTGCAGTAATTTGGTTGTCATCAAGGAGCCTTTTTTTACGAAACTTTCTCACAAGTGCTTCAATTTTGTATTCTATTTTTGTGGCCATGACAGTGTTGTTTACTGTTGTCAGTCATGTGACAGGATGTCATTATCATGATAGATCATCAGCATTTTGTGATTAACATGGTACTGCTCAGTATACAATATACACATTTTTTCAATTTTTGTAAAACATATCACTCACAGTTATTTTGATTAATTGCAAATATTCCTGCTTTTGTTTTTTACCTTTGTTCCTGACCTCGAGTTTAGTATTTTCTTTTATATTTTGTCACCAGTTTCTTAGGATGTCTTTTGTTGGTATTTTTAACCCCAGCTAGTTTTGTGACACTTCTTTTACATGCTTCACAAACATATGATTACTCTTATAAATTTCCTAGGCCATTAATTTCATTCAGTCTTTGGGATACTGTCAATGTACACAAAAATTAATTTGGAACAGACGACAAGATATTTTCATATTAAGTACTTTCTCTTACTCGGACTGCTGGGTTTTGTAAAGTAAGAGTAAATCAGAGGGTTTAATGCATTCCTGGTGTGGTTAGTGACAGACAGAGGGACTCTTGTTTGTGGGACATCTGGGATAGATTTGACCTGTTCTGCCTAGATAGGGTACTGATAGACTGAGTAGAAATGAGCAGCAAGCTGAGGAAACATGTGTCCAACAAGCAGTATTATCTTCATGGATGGACCAGGTTCATTGATGGGAATTTCACTGTGGAAGGGTTGTTCTTCTTACAGTGCTATGCCAAAGTCACACCGACGACATACCCATGGTAAAAATCCATAATGTTTTACCTAGATTATATGATAGAAATTTTCAGGATATAAATCCTCAATCAGGCTCAGTTCACAGTGATGAACGCAGCAGTGAGTTGTTCTGGTTGTTGTCGTCTCCAAATGCTGTCAGAGCATGGAGAAACTTAGAGTGTGGAAGGTTATGGAGGGCAACGACTCAAAATACCCAAGTTTAAATAGGTCAGAAGCTGTGGTGCTCTGGTGTGTCTGAGGACCAGCAACTGTGGGGTCCCAAATGCTAGAGTGAGGTAACACGTTATAAATAAATATTATACTGGCACAACAGTTCTAACTAGGGGCTTCACCTCTCCTTTTTCTAGACATGAAACGAGACAAAGAATTTTATTGACATTTCTCCCAGAACACTATAAAGTCTCTTACAAGAATATAGCACAATAATGAAAACTAAAGGAAGAATGCATAACAAAATGGAAAACCAAGAACTGTAACATAGTGATAATAATAATAAAATGAAATAAAAATACACACTCTGTATATTGTATATGAAAGAATAATATTTCATAAGCAGACTGTTTATATGAGTGCAATGTTTATTAAATACACAGATTACAGTGAAACTCTGATTTTTCATCTTCACTGCCTACTACAAATCTTTGAACCAGGAAGTGGATGAGAAAAGTCCTGGAGCTTAGGACAGGTCATATTTAACACTTCAAAAATGCCATTCGACATTGAAAATGGAATATATCAAGCACAGAAACAGCAATAAAATAAAAGTGAGTTGTCTTGATGCTAGAATGATTAAAATTAAACTAGAGGAACAGTGGCACAGCTGCACATAAATATGATATTATAGCAATAAGAAACCAAGCTGAATCCTAGATATACTGTGAATATAATATGAATGGATGCACATTATTTAGAAAAATGAACAGGCAAGTCTACTAAGTTGTAGAATTTAAAACACAGGACTACTTTAGATCAGGTATAAGCAACTTTTATGGAAACATGTGGATTACACTAAAAAGTAGAAAAGTATAGAGAATGTAGTTTTTTTTATAGACCAATCCCCAAAGCAAGTAAAAATGACCATAAACTAATTTATAATCTTAGTTAAATAAATTTTACATTTTTCTGTGGGAAGAAGGTGTGCCAGGAGCACAAATTCATCTCCGCATGTGTGCTCAGTATGGGAATAAAGTTCTCTATTGTAGAGTCGTCTATGAGTGGATTAAAATGTTCGAAAATGGCTGTACTAGTGTGATGGATACAGACCGCTCTGGATGTCCAGCAACAGCCACGACCACGAGGAATGAAGAAAATAACCCTGATGTGAAAGCAGTGGTGCATCAGTGGCTACGCTCTCAACCAAAAACAATTTTTGCTGATGGCAATAAAAAGATGGTATGATCCTGGGAAAATTGACTATGTAGAAAAGTGATCTATCTATCTATCTATCTATCTATCTATCTATCTATCTATCTATCTATCTATCTATATATATATATATATATATATATATATATATATAAAGGAGAGTTGGGATCCGTGTGACTGTGTTTGTGTGTTTGTGGAGGGACAGAGAGTTAAGGCGGGTGTTGGAGTCACGTGATCATTTCCCCTCCCATTCACCTCATTTCATTCACTTCATTTCGCTCCGAGCTGAGCTCCGCAGCTGACGCGTCCTTGCCGTCCTTTCTCCTTTACTGATTTACTGCTTAGTAGACGCGGTACGTACTGAATAGTATTTTTTCCTTTAATGTTTCTACTTAGTGTTTCTTAGTGTTTAGTAGACGCGGTGTGCCGGTGTTCCCAGCGGTGTTGTGGTTTAGTGTTACTTTCTACTTCGATTTTGTACTTTAGTGTTTAATAATAAATAATAATAATTCATTACATTTATATAGCACTTTTCTCAGTACTCAAAGCGCTAAAATAGTGCGTGATACTTCGCTGATAGCAGTGTAGAAGCAGCACAGCACAACGCAGCCGGTAGGACAGGCGGGTGTGGTAGCGTAGGTGAGCAGCAATAGCAAGCAGCAGGAGGAGGAAGCAGGATTTGGATGTTCCAATACACAGCCATAAACAATAACGCTTGGTAATTTGAGGCGTGATCGCCCCGGAGCCATAAGCCATAAACCAGGTTAGTATGAACATCAGATCAGTTCCCGGTCGTAGGGTACTTTAAGATGAAATGGGAGCAGATCAGCATAGCGAATATAATCACGGAGACAGATCATCCTGAGGTGCTAGATCGCCAGGTACAAAGAAATGTTCGTAGGTCTCATCCCGTGATCCACAGACTCAGCTGTTCCCAGTAAAGTGGAGTCCATAAAATCTGTAAATATTAAGCCAAATCCATGCAATTCAAGTCAGCTGTATCCATGAACTATACGTACAATAAACGAAATAAAACAAGCGTATGAAAGTGCAGAATTAAGGCGAATTTTGCAAAAAGTGTTGTTAACAGAGAGAAGCGGCAACAACAAGCGTGTGCCAGCGTCCCCTCACCTGCTATAATAAAGCAGTTATAATAAAGAAGTTTAGTAGACTTTTACTTTATCTCATTTAGTGTTCTTCCCGGCAGTGTTGCCGTTTTTTAGTGTTAGTGTCTACTTAGTGTTTGTGTTTAGTGTTATGAAAGGAGTGATCTTACCACTGTCAGATTTTGCAATGAATGAGTTGGTAAGTAATGATTATTTATCAACAGATCACATGAGCAAATTCAACGAAATTTTAGCTGCGCATACAATTTTCCAACCTCAAGAGGTTTTGCTAATGTGGACTCCTGACATACCTATAATGCCCATTCCACAAAATGCAAAACATATTCAAATATTACCTTCTGCAGCTACTGAACGAGTGACTCACTGGGTGTGTACCTATTATGATGGTGCTGTAATTCATGTCTATGACAGTTTAAACGCTGATAAAAAATTCAACCTCACCGAAGAGCAACTTCGTTTCCTTCATGCTTTGTTTCCTTACAAAACCTCCCATAGTTTATGAAGACGCACAGCAACAATTAAATCATACAGATTCTGGTGTATTCTCAATTGCATTTGCTGTGTGTATTTCTTTAGGTATTGACCCAAGTGATCAAGTTTTTACTATTTCTTCAATGTAAAATCACTTACAAATAATTTTTGTTACTCGACAATTGCTTCCATTCCTTGTCAAAAGTAGCCGACGGGTGACACCAGTTACAAGTATTCAGTGCGTTCAAAGACCTGTACGAAGTACGGCCACTAACACAGTCACTCATAAAAGGGGAGATGACTTGGTGCAGGAAATGGGTATTGAAACTACCTTGGAAGACATGCAATCAACGAGGCGATTAAACGGATCTCAAGAGAGGTCTCCTAGGTTGGAAAAAAAGTGCTTGGCTGCCAAAACCATATACAGTGATCCCTCGCTATATCGCGCTTCGCCTTTCGCGGCTTCACTCCATCGCGGATTTTATATGTAAGCATATTTAAATATATGTCGCGGATTTTTCGCTGCTTCGCGGGTTTCTGCGGACAATGGGTTTTTTAATTTCTGGTACATGCTTCCTCAGTTGGTTTGCCCAGTTGATTTCATACAAGGGACGCTATTGGCAGATGGCTGAGAAGCTACCCAGCTTACTTTCTCTCTCTCTCTCTCTCTTGCGCTGACGTAGGGGGGTGTGAGCAGGGGGGCTGTGTGCAGCTGCTTCCTGAAGGACATGCTGCACGGTGCTTCGCATACTTAAAAGCTCAAAGGGCACGTATTGATTTTTGACTTTATTTTTCTGTGTTATCTCTCTCTCTTCCTGCTCCTGACAGAGGGGGTGTGAGCTGCCGCCTTCAACAGCTTTCTACCGGCGGTGCTTCACATACTTAAAAGCCAAAAAGCCCTATTGATTTTTTTTTGACTGCTTGCTTTGTTCTCTGTCTCCTGACGCGCACTCCTTTGAAAAGGAAGATATGTTTGCATTCTTTTAATTGTGAGACAGAACTGTCATCTCTGTCTTGTCATGGAGCACAGTTTAAACTTTTGAAAAAGAGACAAATGTTTGTTTGCAGTGTTTGAATAACGTTCCTGACTTTCTACAACCTCCTGTGTTTCTGAGCAAATCTGTGACCCAAGCATGACATTCTAAAAATAACCATATAAACATATGGTTTCTACTTCGCGGATTTTCCTATTTCGCGGGTGGCTCTGGAACACAACCCCCGCGATGGAGGAGGGATTACTGTATATACATATATATATATATACATATACACATATACATATAAATATATATATATATATATATATATATATATATATATACATATATATATACATACATATACATATTGTCGCAATAACGACCATGAGACATTGTGAAGGTTTGGGGCAGCCACCCATTTAATAGTTCCCGGCTGCAAAACTGATTCAAAAAGAGTGACATGTTTATTCAACAGAGTCCAAAACAGAACTGAACTTCTTCAGGCAATATGGCGGCTTTAAAGGCCAGCAAAGGAAGTGATATCATCAGCACCGGAACCGGAAGGGACGTCATTGGCTGCCCCAGAGCCGGGCGGGATTTCCCTAGACTGGTCTGCAAAAGATCGAGAGGGAAAGTTAGTGCACTTTGCCACCCCCTGGTCTGGCATGGAATTACATGTATTCAGGCCCTTTGGTTGTCTCCAAAACACACGTGTGTGACAGGGCCCCCCCCCTTAGCCCAGACCCGTCGGGTCTGGCGTTCTGCACCGAGAGGTCGTGAACGCGGGAGAGAGCATCGGCGTTGGCGTGGAGAGAACCCTTCCGATGAATGACCGAAAACTTATAAGGTTGTAAGTCAAGAAACCACCTTGTGACTCGAGGGTTAGACTCCTTGTGCAGGGCCATCCACTGTAAAGGTGCATGATCCGTGACAAGTGTAAACTCCCGCCCCAAGAGGTATTACCTCAACTGTGTAATCGCCCACTTAATCGCAAGAGCCTCTCTTTCCACCGCCGCATATCTGGTCTCGCGATCCAGCAGTTTCCGGCTCAGGAACATGACGGGGTGTTCAGCACCGTCGACGCTTTGGCTCAACACGGCTCCAAGGCCTGTGTCCAAAGCGTCCATATGGAGGATAAAGGGAAGTGAAAAGTCAGGTGCCTTTAAAACAGGTACTGACATCAGGGCCTTTTTTAAGTCACTGAAGGCTGTCTCAGTCGTCTCAGTCCATACCACAATGTTAGGGGCCCTCTTCTTTGTTAAATTACTCAAGGGCACGGCTCTCTCCGAAAAGCGTGGTACAAACCGGCGGTAGTACCCTGCTAAGCCGAGAAATGCCTGGACTTGCCGCTTGGTTTGCGGACGGGGCCATGTCAAAATGGCTTCTACTTTAGAGCACTGCGGCTTCACATTACCACGACCCACCAGGTAGCCCAAATATTTGGCTTCTTCCAATCCAAAGAAACATTTCTTTGGATTGATTCGAAGACCGGCTTCACCTAGTGTCCGTAATACTGCTCGGACGTGCTGTAGGTGTTCCTTCCAGGTGCTGGGATAGATGACGACGTCATCCAGGTAGGCAGCACTATACGTGTTATGGGGGTGGAGCACTTTGTCCACCAGACGTTGGAAAGTTGCAGGAGCCCCATGTAACCTGAATGGAAGGACACGATACTGCCAGTGCCCACTAGGGGTGCTAAACGCGGTTTTACCCTTTGCGGAATCCGTTAAAGGAACCTGCAAGTACCCTTTAGTCATGTCAAGAGTGGTCAAATATTTAGCCTGTCCAAGCCTCTCGAGTAGGTCGTCCACCCGAGGCATTGGATAAGCATCAAAAAGGGAGACCTGATTAAGCCGACAGAAGTCATTGCAAAACCTCCAACTCCCGTCGGGCTTAGAAACCAAGACAATTGGGCTGGACCAGGGACTATGACTCTCCTCTATGACTCCTAGGTCCAGCATGCGCTTGATTTCCAGTTCCACTTCCGCTTTCTTTGCCTCAGGAAGCCGATAAGGGCGTTCTTGGATGATGACCCCAGGTTCAGTCACAATATCGTGGGCAACCAGAGAGGTCCTTCCAGGTTCTTCGTCTACCACCTCGCGGACGGACGAGATAACTGCTTCGAGCTCTCGCCTCTGTTGATTATTTAAATTAGACCCGAAGTTAAGTGTGTTAATTTGAGCAAAGAAGGAGTGGGGCTGGCCGGAGGAAGGGTCAGGGTCCCTTTCCCTCCACGGCTTCAGCAGATTCACATGATATATCCGCTCACTCGGTCGACGATTTGGTTGTTTCACCAAATAATCGACGAGTCCTTTTCTCTCCTTAACTTCGTATGGTCCTTGCCAATGGGCAAGTAATTTAGAGTGAGAGGTGGGAACCAATACCATGACTCGATCCCCCGGTTGAAACTCCCGAAGCGTCGTGCTACGGTCATAATAATGGGCCTGTGCTGATTGCGCTTTCTCCATGTGACTTTTTAATATGGGCCTAATTTTTTCACATCTATCGCGTAATTGCGCGATATATTCCAGAATATTAAGGGAGGGACGAGCCTCTTCTTCCCAACCTTCTTTTAAAATGTCCAATATGCCCCGGGGTTGTCGTCCATATAATAGTTCAAAGGGTGAGAACCCCATGGAGGCTTGAGGAACTTCCCTGTAGACAAAGAGTACGAGGGGGAGGAGTTGATCCCAATTCCTCCCATCCCCGCTGACCACCTTGCGAAGCATCTGTTTGACAGTTTGATTAAATCTCTCTACTAAACCGTCGGTTTGAGGATGAAACACCGCGGTTCTCAAGTGCTTTATCTTCAGTAACTTGGCCGTTTCCCTGAACGTTTCCGAGGTAAACGGAGTCCCTTGATCCGCAAAGACCTCCAACAGTGCCCGTGCGATTGCTTTAGAATTAGCTGAGTGCAAGGGAACAGCTTCTGGAAATTGGGTTGCATAATCTGCGAGGACTAATATATATTTAAATCCTCGTGCCGAGGGTTCCAGGGGTCCCACTATGTCGACCCCTATCCTTTCAAACGGGACATCAATTAAGAGAAGGGGAATAAGAGGAGCACGGTCCCTCCTAGGAATTTCCCGCAGCTGACATTCAGGACATGAAATACAGAAGCAGCGAACCTCCTCATTTATTCCCGGCCAATAGAAGTGGAGCTTAATACGCTCTAGTGTTTTTTCGGTGCCCAGGTGGCCTCCTAGGAGGTGGGCGTGTGCTAACTCACAAACTTGCCGCCGGAAAGTTCGTGGGATTAGCAACAACTTCCGCACTCCCCCCTCGTGCTCGCTAACCCGATATAATAAATCATTTTCTAAAACAAAGTGGGGTCCTTGTGGCATGGGCTGATTGGTGCGTTGGCCGTTGGCTAAGACAACTGCATTCTTAGCAAATTTAAGGGAATCGTCATTCCATTGTTCCCTTTTAAATGAAGCCGGTGTTTGTCTATATTGAAAGCTTAGATCTGAGAGAGGGTCTGGTCTGACCTCAAGGGGCGGAGAATCAACCCGTTCTGGCGAGACGCGGACAGATGACGTGATGGCCTGCGACGGTCCAGGAAGTTCCTCATCCTCCTCTTGGTCTCCCATACCTCCCTCCACCGGCTGTGTACACGGTGTGGAGACAACCTGAGCCGGGTGATTCCCGTCTGTAACTAGGCCCAAATTCAATTTAGGAGAGATCAGTACTTCACCGCTTTTAATATCAGACCAGTCCCGCCCGAGAATCACAGCGCACAGTGGATTGGGGAGGACTGCTACGACAAGTCTTTTAAGTGATCCTCCGTGGCTGATGAAACACCGAGCGGAATTATAGGAGCGGATATCACCATGCACACAGGTAATTCTGGTCTTTATCTTTAACCATTGTCGCGGTAGTACATATCCGCGTGCAACAATAGAAATGTTGCTGCCGGAATCAAACAGAGCTTCTACTTTGAAACCATTTACAATGACTTCTCCCTTATGAGCCATTAACAAGGGGTTTGAAAGCGCACACAACCTACCCCCCTCTCTCCACTTACATTCCGCCTTGCTCCCGAGTGGGGCCCGCGCCCGCGGAATCGGGGACTCCAGTGCAAACTCCGGTTTATACCGAGAGGGCAGAGTAGGAGGGACGTAATCTCTACAGCGTCCGCCTAAGGACCGTTCTGCTCTCCCAAATTGCAAGAGTGTCCTCGATGTTTCAATGAGCTCAAGCACATTGGTAAATTCTCCCCAAACCGGCTGGGTGAAATACTCAGGGAGGCCATTTATAAAAAGGAAGCAGGCCACTTTCTTTACTAGTTGGAAGGTGGTGCATTCACTTGGTTTCAACCAACAAGCCACCTCCTCCCAGAGAGCATCCAACTGCTCTTGGGTAGACCGCTCAGGGTCAAATCGCCATGTTTGCAATCTCCTCACTTGCTGGTTTGGGGAATCCCCACTTTGTTCTGGGACCTTAGCCCTGGTGGGACGAACAACTCTCTCCTCTGAGCTTCCCCCATAGAAACCAGACCAAGTCTGTGTGTCCCATCGACACTCTCCCTATTAAGTTTAGGTGACCCAAAGTTAGACAAAGGGAGCGGAGTCTGCACCGGTTCTTTCCGAAATCCGAGACACAACCCCCACCCGAAAGCTCGGCCCAGGTACTCTCCCACCTGGATATGATTCAGGTCCGGTCCCGTTCCCTTCAAGATTTCTTCCATCCTGCCGACTACGCCAGTGTCGCTATAATGACCATGAGACATTGCGAAGGTTTGGGGCACCCACCCATTTAATAGTTCCCACCTGCAAAACTGATTCAAAAAGAGCAACATGTCCAAAACAGAACTGAACTTCTTCAGGCAATATGGCGGCTTTACAGGCCAGCAAAGGAAGTGATGTCATCAGCACCGGAACCGGAAGGGACGTCATTGGCTGCCCCAGAGCCGGGCAGGATTTCCCTAGACTGGTCTGCAAAAGATCGAGAGGGAAAGTTAGTGCACTTCGCCACCCCCTGGTCTGGCATGGAATTACATGTATTCAAGCCCTTTGGTTGTCTCCAAAACACACGTGTGTGACAATATATATACATATATATACATATATATACGCATATAAATATATATATACATACATATACATATATATATACATATACATATATATATATATATATATATATATATATATATATATATATATATATATATATATATATATACACACACATACATATATATATACATACATATACATATATATATATACATATACATATATATATATATACACACATATACATATATATATACACACACACACACACACACATATATACATACACATATACATCTATACTAATAAAAGGCAAAACCCTCACTGACTCACTCATCACTAACTCTCCAACTTCCCATGTAGGTAGAAGGCTGAAATTTGTCAGGCTCATTCCTTACAGCTTACTTACAAAAGTTACGCAGGTTTCATTTCGAAATTCTACACGTAACGGTCGACAACGTCCGCCATGTTAAACTTTCTTATTTATGGCCCCATCTTCACAAAATTTGGTAGGCGGCTTCCCTGCGCTAACCGAAACCGATGTACGTACTTATTTTGGTGGTATGACACCACTGTCAGCCGCTATATTGAACTTTCCAACGGTCTTTGTTACTTAATGTGCCCATCCTCAAGAAATGTGGTACGCGGGTCCCCAACGCTAACTGAATCCTACTTATGTACATATATACGTCCATAGCCTGCAGCTCGGTCCACACTCTGAATCCTCCAGGCACTCCTGAGCATAATCTAATTTTGAAGGTTGGGGCACCAATAATGTTACTGAGAAATTTACAGCCACCGAAACTTTGTAATGGCACGAGACTTCAGGTCACATGCTTGCAAAAGAACCTAATTGAGGCAACTATTTTTACTGGCGGTGGCTCAGGGGAGAGAGTTTTTATTCCTCGCATCCCCGTTATACCCTCTGATCTCCCATTTCAATTCAAACACCTCCAATTTCCAGTAAGGTTCTGCTTAGGGACAGACCCTACAAAAGGTTGGCGTTGATTTGAGGCAAGATTGCTTTTCACATGGCGAACTATACATTGCATGCTCAAGAGTAAGCTCAGTGCACAGCTTGGTCATATTACAATCAGAGGGGCGAACTGACAACATGGTATACAAAGAGATCCTTAACAAATAATTATTGTTACATTTTCCCTCAGTTTATTATTTAAAATTTTAAAGCAGTACTTCACCGCTGCGAAGCGCAGGTATTTTGCTAGTCTATCTATCTATCTGTCAGAAGGGGACCTTGTTTTTCGATTTCCTGGATAATCCAGTTACTGATTGTGTCAGGTTTGTCTGCAGGATGTAGGTATTTGCTATCTTGCAAAGGAGTCACCGCTTTGAAGTCTGGCTAGTTGAGTATACAAACAATACCAAGTTGTGATAACAGACCTGCTCCTTCCTTGGAGGATGTGTGTATTTACCTGACTTGGAGATTACATGTCTGACGCTATTGGTTTCTAATTAGCATATCTGTACTTATTCTTGGTTGGTAGCAATACATTTTGTTAACTTGTGTTTTCATTAATTGTTAAAACCAGGAAATTTAGATGTGACATTGTTTAATCCGATTGTAAAGAACTGATAATGGCAGGAACTGAAGGAAATTTAAACTCCTGGGCAGGAGGAGGCATGGGGTACAGTCCACTAAGAACGCTGCCAAGACATTTGGACAGAGCACAGGGGCTCATAGGCAGACGAGGGTACTTGGCTGGCATGACGTGAAGCACAAGGACGGCAACACTTACTTCAAGGGAGGAAGAGACAGCTCCACAAGGAGATGCCAGTTGTGGGTCCAGCGAGAGAGGGAAGCCACATGAAAGGACCAAGCAAAGCTGGCAGACGAGAAATGAGGCATGCCTAGGTCACAGCAACACAAGAAGCCCAGAGTGGAAAATAAAGGAATGACGAAGAGAGGCTGACAGGGATTCAATAATTTGACACAATTTCTGTTGGGAAATGAGTGTCTGGTGAACACAGTGAATCTATGGACAGTTGAACAATTAAGTGTTGGTGTAACACAGTGCGCAACTGGACTCTGCACCACTAAAGGTTGTATCCACCAATTCTTGTTTTTAACGGAGTTTTAGAGTATGGACTGTGTGTTTTCCTTTTAAAAAAAAGAAATTTGTTCCTGGTATGTTTAGATTTTGTTATGTTCGGTTATCTTTTTAATGTACTTTATGTTGTCTTGTGTAATAGAACTTACTGTTGCTTTTTTCTGAAATTACTGTTGTGTCTTTGATTGTGTGTTTACTCACCGCCCAATTTAAAGAAACCTGTGTGCTATTATCAGTAAATTTCAAGAGTTCCCAGTTTCTTAATAAAATTGGGTGGCGTAGTCGGATATTTTAATGGTGTCTAAGTTAGATTACCTGTAAGTGTGACCAGACACCTGTTACATATCTATCTATCTTTTGTGGCCGCACAGGGTGCTCCTGCAGGTCCAAAGAATGCAAAAAAATCTAAATTATATATTATAATAAAGATGCAATAATGCAGGGGATATAGCACTTTGAAGGAAACATACAAAAGTAAGGAGGAAAATAAGAATTAGACCTGTCATATCTTCCCCCATAAATATTTTCCTCCTTTCTTCCTTCTTTAAACTCTCTCTTTATCTTGCCAGTTGAACTGTTGTCAATTATCCTCTGAGCATTACAGTAAGTCTCTCCATGAAACTGCTTTTGCGCAATGATCCTTTCTGGAGTCAGTAAAGTTATGAAGAATATTGCTAATAATATAAACAGGAAGATGCTCAAATGACAGGCAGCCAGGCAAAAGGCCCCTTCTGTATATGATCGATACAGCGGGGGAAAAGCCATCCAGACACGTTTGTCCTCCAGTGAATTCTTGCAAATCATATTTTTATATATCATGTGTTTTACATAATAAAAAATGAACTAAAATGAAGTAAAAATTACCATTTGGCAAAAAATGTCAAATGTGACAGTTTGCATAGACAACAATGCACTGTGATTTTGATCCCATGACTGTTTCAAAAATTCCATTCCCAGGCCCATCAAATTTAAACACACTAATGGTGTATTCACTTGTTTAACATATGCCTTGATGTAGGTTTATCTCCAGCAACACCATGCTTTGGATAATGCCAATAGTTACAGTAAATTTAAACACACATTAACAGTATTATTTTGATAGGCTTGATAGCTGAATAGTGGATGGGTAAGTGTCAGAGAAATTAGTATTTTAAATAAAGAAAAGTTGAGGTCACTGTTTCAAAATGGAGAGCCTTATTACAGCAACCTTGGGGGAGCTCTGGCATTGAAACAGCTGTGTTCTCTATGAGAAGACTGGAGAATATAACTAAATAATAACCTTAAGAAAGTTAAGTACATTTGTATAACAGATTCAAGAAGCACATTAGCTTGCTCCAGTCAGCATAAAGTTAAATGGTGTAGTTCTTTAACACACCTATCCTCTTTAATAAAATCCCTTTGTACGTCCAGGTGTCCATGTGTGTGTGTCTTCTGGTGAAGTGCGCATGTGCGGGGCACGGTGCGATGCACGATATTACTGTCAGAGAAAGTTAGAGGCGTTTTACGGAAATACAAACCAGTATTACTGCGAGAGGAAATTAAAGGTACACAATACAGTGACACATATTACAGCCACATACAAGCCAGTATTACTGTCAGAGGAGATTAAAGGCATATTACCAACGCGCACGCCTGTATTACTGCCAGAAAAAATTAAAGGTATATTACGGATGTACAAGCCAGCAGACATACAAGACAGTATTACTGTCACAGAAAATTAAAGACACACAATACACGGCGGCAGCCCACGAAGAACGGTCAGCTCAGCAAGTAAACATCAACAAAAGAAAGGCTGAAAGAAAGAAAAATACGACCAACAAAAAGAATGAGGGCAAAGTCCCTTGCCATTTAATATAGACAGTTCCTACTAATGTTTATGCAAAACTATTCTAGCGCCCGTTATTGTAACGGGCTAAATGACTAGTATCTTAATATTATTTGAAGGTCCTCAATGAGTTCAACAGATTAAAAGGGTTTGGCACACGTCTGTATCTAAAATAGGAACTTTTCATATACAAATTGTTACATAAGACAAAATAAAAAGTATTAATTTTCATTATCTCACAGTTCCTTTAGTAACTGCGCTGGGTATAAATAAAAAGGCACAGAATATCTTTGTCAAACAGAACAGGCACACCGAAAAAACGTTCACATACAGTAGAAATAATAAAGTACACGAGGATACATTTGGTTTTTCTTCTACAGTAACTTATAGAAGATTCCTTCTTAAGTGTTTATGCTTTTGTTTAATTTTGTGTTTTGATTTTGTTTAATTTTACCTTCAGATACACTAAACTGTATATTCAGTATATATATAACCTGTGCAGCCAAGGGTGCTACCATTTGTGTGTTTTATTGATATAACCCCTTGGTTATGGGCATGTTGTGCTGTACAGTTCTGTTTGCTCAAATCTGTTGCGTACGCACTCTCAGGCATATTTGCTGTAAATTGAAAATGCTGTGGGTTTTATCTGTACTGTAATCACACATTGACCCCCCAACCCCCACAGTGCCACTCTGTTAAATGTATTGTGCTGTCAAACCTGAGTACCTATTATGGAAAAATAGAAAGATATGAAAAATTAAAACACATACTAATACTTAATACTAATTCAATCGTAAACCTTTTTTTATTATGTGTATGCCGCACGTTAGGTTAGGACACAACAAAAGCTGGGAAAAGAGGCTGAAAATATACATTATGAAAGGGCTGAGGAAGATAAGCAATATTATGAGTCTATAGAACTTCAACTTTAAAATCTAAGCTATTATAAACTACTAAAAGAAATTTAGAGAAATTTGAAATATACTCATCTTTCTGAAAGCAAATAACTCTTGTCTTATTTCTTGGTGTACTATCTGCAGACTCTTCATAGTGACTATAGTGAGTAATTATACAAAAAAATAATTACCTCTAATTTCCAAAGGGGTGCTTATATTATCCTATTTAATACACACTTCTGAAAAATTCTCTTTTTTTAACATGTTTTGTAGTCACTAATGTGTGTGTCAGGGCTCAGAGAATCAGTAAAGCACATCTCTGCACTAAACATGAGGCAAAGATGGAAATAAACTGTCATCAGCACTGCGGGAGAAGATGGCTGCCCACCTTCTGTGCTCAAATAATCATACAACACTCAATAACTACAAACGAGTCATGGGGATTACCGTTTGTGTGGATCCTCTGATTGAATGTTTCACTGGTCTAGATTGACTCCCATGGTGAGCCACGATGGTAAAAAATAATCCCAGTACATGTGCATATACAAACGTTTTACAGTTTAAGTTAAAAGATCATTTCAGAACCTGGAGCAAATAAGCGTGTCTGTTTCTATTATGGAAAATAAATATTAAACTAGAAACCCCAATTCAAATACCTTATAATTTAATTTGTTTCAGTTAGCCTATCATGTACTGTAGTAGTGTTAATAGGCTTTATACGCTTATAGGTTTATAGAGTCATTATTGTCACCTGTGCAAAGGACAGTTAAACTCTCTCTTTCATGTGATAATCAACATACATATTAAAAGTACTAATTATTTCATGCCAAGATTAGTTAGTATAAATATCTCACCTCAAAACTTAAATAATTGCCTTACCTTGAAATTTTAAGTGCTCATTCAGCGACAGACAGAAATCTATCCATCAATCTATCCATTCTTTTCATTTTTTCATGTTTTTCATCGTATCAGTGTATTCTATAATATACTAAATTAAATGTTACAGAGGAACAGTACCTTAGTTCAGTGATTATCCCTGCTGACGCAAAGGTTCAGGGACCATGGTTCAAATTGAGGCCAAGTCATTTTCTATATGAAGTATACAAGTTTTACTGCATAGGTATTCTTCTTGTCCCATCCCCAAAGACAGCATGTTAAATTAGCTGGGGGACCTTGCTTGTTAAATAAAATATATGAGCTGCAATCAAAATGTTTTGAACTTAAACTTGTGTACTAAAATATATGATTTACAAGTTTATTCCATTTGTGGTCTATAGTGTATATTTCTTTTTTAAAAGAACCAAGTCAACCTGTATAGTTAAAACTGGAAAGTCAAGTATTATGCTATCACCCACGCGCGATTAGGGGACAATCAAAAGGCTCTATTGGTGCATGAAAGACCAAGAGAGGGGGAACTGGAACAGGGCACTAATGCTTTTCTCTCCTTCCATCCACAGAAAACACCAGAATAAAAACACTTTCCTTTTTTTGTTACTTGTACTTCCTGTATAGCCTCCATATAAGTCAGAGCATTTTGTGTTGTTTTGTCGAATGTTTCAGTTGATTTGTGACCATTTAACTGTACTGGAACCTGAAACCAGTATACGGGGAGGCTCCCCAACACTTAACCTGTGTCTCTGTGCTTTTTGCTTATCACATATGCAATGCTAATTTCTAACACTAGAGAACAATATACCTTTGGAAATGCATTCTCTCCTAATCAATGTGTACTGAGACCAGGGGTCTCATGTATAATGCCTTGCATAGAATTCACACTAAAACATGGCGTACAGACAAAAATAGAAATGTGTGTACGCACAAAAAAATTCAGATGCACAAAACCGTGCGCAAGACAACTTCCACTTACTTCTGCTCTATAAATCCCAGTCAACATGAAAAGTAACACACGTGCACGCACCTGATGCCCCACCCTGACTCCTCCCAGAATTTTGCATATTTAAATATGCAAATCAATATAAATATCACCTTCCGCTCAGTGTTTGGTTAAAAAACAATGGCAAAAGCACGTGAAAAAAAGAATTTCAGCGAATGCAAAGTGGAGATAAGGAAAAATGTGCTATTTGTTATCTTAAGCAGTGGTATAAGTAAGAAAAGTGTGGCGGAGACACTCGACAGTTCAAGTTCAGAAACTCGCACAGTGCCTGAGATAAAAAAGAAATGGTCAGATATCATAGTCAACATGAAAAGGTGAGTTGCAGCCTACTGTTTGTATATTCTGTTTCAGATAGTATTACAAAAGCTGATCCCTGTGCAATGGTCAAGCGGTGATTGTGCTGCTGTGCAGTTGACCGCTCTAGTTACATTTGGAAAACTGGACATTGGTGCGAATTGCTCTTTGATGTAACGCATTTCAACCATAGTTTAAAGAAATCTTTTATATCTGAATGACAAGCGGATAATACCATCCTAAACAGCTGGCATGGCACAACTCAGTGATGACTGTGAAATTCCCGATCACTCAGCAAGTTCACGTTGAAAAGCTCCTGTGGCTGAAAACCCGAGAGTGGACAGAACTTGCAAAGAAGGAGGTAGAGCACAATTCCTGAAAGTCTGCCTTTGCCAGTTCAACACACAGACTCCAAGAGCTCTAGGAGATTGAAATCAACTTAGAAGCCAGTCATCATAATCTATAAATACATGCTCTCTTCTAATTCTTCCATTTGTGATGTCTTCTAACAAAGTTAAAGCAGCCATGGTAGTTTGTCCATGCACTATTATATTGTTACAGAATGATTACAATCAAGTGAATTAAATTTGTAAACAAAATGCAGTTAATTTCAGTGTATTTGATAAAACCTGTATTATAGATGTGAATCTAAAAAAGAAAAGCAGACCACAGAAACAGTAGCACTGCTTTGATGCCGGGTGCGGCCAGTTTGCCAAACTGAGCAGATACTTGCATACTCAAGGGGGGAGGCTGCCGTGAAAATGTGTGTGGCTTTACGGCAAGTTTAGTTTTTAAACATCTCAAAGTGAGCATGGAAACGGGCATACGCCACATTTTTGTGCGTATGCACAGTTTATACATGAGATCCCAGGTCCTTTCATATGCCACTGTCAAAAGATGGGTTTCAGAATTGCATTATGGCAATTGAAAGTCATGCAAGGTCTGGCTTGCTTTCAACATTGATGACAAAAGAAATTGTTGTCTCTGGTCTCATTTCTAGTTGCTCCCTAGTCTGAAGATCCCATGGGACTTGATATGCCAATGATGAAGATGTCAAATCAGCTACAGAAGAGTGGTTGCACAATCAAGACAAAATATTTTGTTTGTGTGTTACTGCAGTACTTCTTGAATGAATGTGTTAGTGTTCATGGGATTATTTGGAAAAATAAAGCTTGTTTGATTTTACAGGTGTTTATAATGGTTTGCTGGTGTTAACAGGCCAGGCTCAAAACATATATCTAGGTATATAAGTAAAAGAAAAGTTACAGCATCAAATTTCACATAATATACACACATATGTCTTCATCATAAACCAGGTATTCCAAGTAAATTAAAAAACTAAACCACTCAAGCTATCAATGCAATTCACTTATTTAATTTCATTTTTATTTTAAATTTACTTCAAATCAGTTTATCCAGAAATTACCCTAATGTAGTTGTCCCATTACTGAGTGATGAGGTGCAAGAGCCAATATGTAAAAATAGGCACACCCCCTACAAGAGCACAAACAAATCACACAACAGATTCAAAATTTAATATAATAAATCAACTTAAGACGTATGACTTTGAGTAAACTGCAATACCTAGGGAAACCTGTAAAAGTACCAAATAAATAGTGTCTGAGCAGGGATTTGGGTCTTACCATTCAGTTATTCTTTTTTTTTTATCTTTTATTGAACTTATGAAAAGCATGTAACATTCCATACAATCAAGTCAAACATAACAAAACTAAATTCAATTCAACTCCTACCATGAGAAAGAGAGGAAGGGAGTCTTTCTTCTTAATATAAATGCTTACTCTAAAATGTTATTGATTAGATCCTGCCAAGTTTTAAAAAAAGTTTTGAACAAATCCTCTAAGATAGAATTAGATTTTTTCCAAATTCAAACAGTATATAACATCAGTTACCCCCTGACTTAACAGAGGTGGGTTAGGATTATTCCAGTTAAGCAAAATAAGTCTATGTGCTAATAGTCAAGTAAAGGAAATTACAATTTGCTTGTCATTCTACACTTTAAACCCATCTGGGAGTACCGCAAACACAGCTCTTAATGGGTTATGAGGGATTGTGACACCAAGGCTGTTTGAGAGGCGTTTAAAGATTTTTGTCCAGAATAATGTTAATTTGGTACAAGACCAAAACATGTGGCCTAGTGAGGCTGGAGCTCGATTGCAATGTTCGCAGGTTGCATTTTGCCATGGAAACATCTTGAACAATGTTAAACAAGATAGATATTTAAAGTTGAATAATTGTATGCTTTGTGCATATGGAGCTAGAGTGAATTCTGTGCCTGGTTGCCTTCCACTCCTTTTCTGAAATGTTGAGTAAGAGATTCTTTTCCCACTGTACGCTAGGATCTTTAAAAGAAAGGGACTTTAAAATGGTTTTATATATTATAAAAATGCTTTCTGAGTCTTAAAGACTGATCAATATCTCTTCTGGAATAGAAATAGGTGGGAGGTGAGGAAAATTGGGCTAATTTAGCAAAGTTTCTAATGTGGAGATAGTGGAAAAATGGGATTGACAGGAAGCTAAATTTGGAGTGTAATTGTTCGTGGGATGCAAAGACATTATTTATATACATATTTCTAAATTATTTAATCCCACACGTTTTCCAAACCTTAAAAACTGGAAAAGGGTGGTTATCAAGTAAAGGTGAAACAGACAAAATATCCTCTAACTTGAAGGGCTTTCTACATTAGTTCCATATTCTGAGTGAATGAAGAACAATTGGGTTGTTAGTATATTGATGATATCTTATATTTACTGGTGTACAAAGCAAGGAATATAAAGAAGTACTGCAGGATTTCATTTCTATTGTAGACCAAGATAGTCTGTGTTCATCTATTTGTGTCAGTGTCTAGCTTTTTACCATTCAGTTATTCTTATGTACTGTTCTTCTCAGAAGGGAGGCTCAAGGTGTTTACAGATTTGTAAAAATATAAAAATAACATAAAAAATTTACAACATTTAACCATTTTCCTTGATTTGCAAACCTACATTTAGTTAAAAAAATGATCTTTTATGCTTTAAAAGTTATGAGTTGAGCTATAAAAATCAAACAGTTATTAAAATATTCCTGATATAGAAACTAAGGAGGACAGCAATGAGTTATGTTCTGGTAGTTAGCAGATTTAAACTGATAAAATACAATTTTGTTTTGTCTCTCTGTTTTTGACGTCTCAACAGTAGGGATTTGAAGCGACTGTGGTTTTGTGTAGATATCATTATATTGGCATTTGATTTGACAGTTCAGCCCTTCACGATTGTGAGGAATTCAGAGTTTCTGTGTATTGTCTATCAGACATTTTGAAAGTTTTGCTGGCTGGAATTAAGGGAGTGTAAATACAAAAAAATGTTTTGTTCTGGTTTAGAAATTAAACAATTTTCTATGTGTTCTGATCATAGGACAGGAGCATTGTGAATGTGTGTTAAGCAGTATCAGCTTGAGCATTTTTGCTGCCCTAAGCAAAATTGAAACTGTTGCTCCCAAACCTCAGAGTCTGGAAGGCAATTGCTATACATATTATTGCAGATTGAAGAGCAGAGGAGAGGGTTCTTATTATGGGTTTCGAGAAGGTCGCACACACATGTCAAGTTGAACAGCAGGGCGTTATAGGGAGGGTCTCTTTGGATTTTCACATAAGTTGTATAAGAATGTAAGACCAAAAACTGAGGTGGTGGCTGATTCCCCGTGAAGATCCATACGGGTGGCACCTAGATATTGAGCTGAAGAGTGCTTTGGTCTGAGATGAAAACACTTTGGTAGAAATAAGAAGATGAGAAGGCCACCTTTTAGTGGGGATGACTGGAAAGTAAGAAGACCACCTGCTGGCTGGGACAACAAGATAAGGACATCACCTCCCAGCATGGATGACTAGATAGAAAGCAGATTATGCTCTGGCTGTTATGACTGGTTTCAAAATATCAAAAGAAAAGATGTGTGTACAGGTATTATACCCACCTCTAGGTTCATAGGGCAATGTGGCATTGAGAACCTTCTTTTATTTGCAAGTGGTGAGATACACTTGGTGCCCCTAGGCAGTGACATACTCAAAGAGCTCTCAGGTGGCAGGTTGGGAACACCCCCTCCATGGGATGTAGAAGACTCAGGTAAAGCAATGAAGGCAGAAAGAGAATGCCCAAGCAGTGAGCAGAGACATAAACTGAAGAAAAATGCTAATCAGCCAAGAACAAAACTGAAGGTTGCAAGGCCATTGCAGGCCTGAGTGGTTCAGCAACAAAAGCAATCAAGAAGACTGGCGATGAAACATCCACTATATTAGTCAATAGAGTAAAGGAGAGTGGATCAATAAAATGGAAACAGAAATTGAAGATGGTGGGTGGATAACATTGGCTAAAGCAGGTACAGATGGTGGAAGTTTGGAAGGTTAAGTAACACATAATGGAGTAGGAGGTACAATACACATAGCAGCAACTGGAGTGGTGGGGTACAATCATCACAGCAATACATAAAAGAATAGGAGACTCAAATACCACTTTGATATCTCAACAGGAAAATATGATTGTGGTATAATGATGGGAACAGAACACTTGGGTGTGGGTGCAACAGGGACTAGTGACTTGGGTTTAATGGCAGCAGAAATAATATTATCCATAGTATCACCATCGAGCAGACTTTGAAAAACAACCAGCTGGAGGGTCTGATGCATGGCCTTGACATTTTGGATTATACTCCCCAGACGCTCTTTGATCCTTGCTAGTTGGCTTTTTTTTATCTTGTAGGTTTTATATTACATAAACTTCATCAAAAAATTATAATAAAGCTGCATCTATTCATCCTAAATCCTTATGCAGTCAACCTACAGACCTAATGGGATCTAAATGGTTGAGGATTCAAAAAACACTTTTAGGTTAAGTTTCAGAACTGTTTTTATTTATGGAGTGGAGCATTATATTGTGATCTGGAGATAAAAATGGGTTGAGCCCTCTGAAATGACCATAACGCTGACTAGAATCTTGTCAATCATGAAAAGGATTATCTGAAGGTGACAAGTCTCCAGACTGCTCCCTGCAGGCTTTGTCCTACACAGACCTAACAATGGAAAGTTTCCTTTTAAAATGCAAAAATGTCTCACAAGGGAGACAGAAACCATGAAACTCTCTCAATGAGTATTTATAAATTAAGAGTTTATTTTAAATATGTAAAAAAGCAACAAAAATGTTCAAAAGAGCCAGTCCCAAGTCACAGAATACAAACAGCATGAGAACATTTAAAAAGACAGTACATCAACATTAAATCTTAAACAAACATATCTGAAATTACATAAAAGTAAAAAAAATAATAATTTAAAAATAACAAAATCAATAATAAAAGAGAAAATATATATAGATCCAGGCTGAAAAAAAACTCTATAGGAAAAAAGTAAGTATTTTAAAGCTTGGCATAACTTAAGGTGGCCTCCTTTTAAGTGCATTAACACATAATATAGATTTATTAACACATATTTGTGGAGTGAGTCTGCAGATTTCAATCATGCTGCCCACTTGCTCTCCTGGGTCTCCTGGGTTACAGCCCACTCTCTAGACTAGGATGCTCATCAGTGACCTACTGTTTAGCAAGATAGAAAAGCAGTCTTTATTAATGCAGAACGCACAGTTGTATCCATTAAGGTACAATTATTTCTTTTTCTTTTCATGAATATCTCATGACTTTTTGACTTATCAGTAGTTAAGATGCAGCTAGGAATGTTCTCTATTTAAGATAGACTTTTCTACCTAGAAAAGTTTTAGAAATTCATTATTTCTAATAAAAAGATCTGCTTTCATTTATCTGAGCAAGACTTTATGTTTCTCTTCTCCCGAGCAAAGCTTATTTACACAGCTCTGTGACTTGTGTGTTAAAGCTCAAGCGGCTCTAATTCTTCTAGGTATTATAGCCATGTTTAATGAACTGCACTTATAGCTTAAACAGAATCAGGAGACTGGGGTAAGACATTGTGCATGGTGCATGATAATGAAAACAAATCCTTTGTAAAATACAAAAAGAAAAATCCCCCAAAACCTGAAAGTGTTGTTCTTTAAATGCAGACACACAGCTCTCTGTTATTTGGAGACTCAGATTATGCCTCAGGGGATTTTGCTGCCTTTAGATGTTTTTGAAGTCTAGGGGTGAATCCCACATTCATTTGCAGGTGTGTTTGTACTAAATTCCATATTAATCATTGTGAATCACGCAGGAAAGATGTATTTAAAAGAGGAGTAGCGGTATGTTAACACTGTTGTGAAACATTGCATGTATGTTAACTGCACCTGCAAACATGTCTCAATATTTAATTATGGGTGTTTAGATGTTAAAACAGCAAAAGAATATATAAAGTACTGTATAAACATATATAATATTGGAAGGACATCCCACCTCCTCTTAAAGCCACCACTTACAGACTCACAGTTATAGATCATTTTATTATTATTTTTTTAATATTCTGTTTCAGTTATCTTGAATTTTTTCATAAATGATTTCCACTGACTGGAAACCTCTGGATTGTTTAAGATGGGATTCATTGATTTTCTTTTTTTTTCTCCTTACTGTGAATGAAAACATGTCCAGCTTTATTATTTTTTTTATCTGCTTCACATCAATCACTTGGTCTCATTTATTATTTATTCCAAATTTTGCACATAAAATATTTCATCCTTTGCTCCTTTAGACATAACCGGCCTTAGATTTATGTTGTGCTAGAGCAGAAGAGCAGAGTCACTCTGTAAAAAGAAAAATAAGGATGTTTGAAGAAATTCCACCCAAGTGTCAGAATTCATGAATTTGAGAACAATGGGCATTTAGTTTAACCCTCTTTTTCCTTTTTGACTTACATATTATTTTATTGAAAATCAGTGAAGGAATTGATAATTATATAAATGGAGATGTTCTGCTTAAAATGAAGCAACAGGTATAATGATTAAATGAATAATGCTTAATTAGAGGATGGACAGTGGTGCAGTAGTTAGTGGAGCTGCTTCATAGATAGATAGATAGATAGATAGATAGATAGATAGATAGATAGATAGATAGATAGATAGATAGATAGATAGATAGATAGATAGATAGATAGTACTTTATTTGTCCCCAGAGGGAAATTTTACGTTTTACAGAAGCTCTTTAGATCAATAAGAGCTAAATAAATATGTATACACAAACACCATGGCAATCTTTCCTAACCTATGTTCTGTGGTGTCACACTTTTTGTAACCAAAGAACATATTTTCCTAGCCACTACTTTACTTAACACAAACACATTATATTTCATACACGTATTCAACTGTCCGAAGGGGCAGGACTACCAGGGAAACCAGTGAAAAAGCAGCTCTGAGATCAGCGTTCGCAGACAAGGCACTTAGTGAGCACTTTGGTGATTTCTGTCAGCTGCTTTGTCTCTTTGGCCGACCCTCTCTGCTTCAGAAGCAATTCATATGCCCATTATTCACCAGCCCTTGAGACTCACTGGTGACTGCACACCCAGGAAGATGGATTCTAGCAGCCAGGAGAAGTGTTCAAAGTGCTCTAAGTGCTGTGTCTGTAACATAGCGATCGTGGAGCTGATTTCACGCCAGCTTCTCCAGGTAGTCCTGTTGTCCTCAGGTAGGTTTTGACCACACGCGGAGCTTGTTCTTCTCAGGTTCAGACCCAGGTGCGCTAAGCGATTATTTCCAAGGCATACCTGGGTAGCACTCATGGAGCATCACTGTGCTGTGGCACACTGGTTGAAAAACACCGCACTATGGTCTGAACACACACACCAGAATGACTAAAAAATGCAGAAAAAAATTTAAAATGAAAAATTCTGACTTGGCAGACACAATCACAGTGAGGTATTGTGCAGGCTGTGAAATAAGCTCAGAAACACAAAAATAAAGAGTTGGGGTTACCATCTTGATAACCCTGTATACTTAAATGAATGTTGGAAGAAAGGTTTGGTCTTTACAAACAGGAGTTCAAAATGGATCTGAGTACAATGAAAAATGTTGATTTTATAGTCGGTAGTCAGGCAAAGGAAGGGCAGGTCCAGAGACACAGGGACCAGAAATGACATCAGAGGCACCAAGTTCAGTCTGCAAGTCTGCAGAGGGAGAAAGAGAGGAAATATTAGTGGACAGTGCCAAGCCATGGCTCGTTGGGTACTTACAATTATTTGAACCCCTAAGCTGCCTCCCATGCACATGTGTGTGACAAGGCATATTGCTGTTGGTATGTATGGTATGAAGAAAACCCTAGTAGAGTTTCTTAACTCACTTCTGTTGAATGATTCTTTGGCTGAAAGTCCTCAGTGTTAGTGTGTCAGAGAGAGGATGTGCAGCATTGTTCATAATGTCACTCAGTTTTGTTTTAATTCTTTCTTTCGCTACTATCTCCAGGTCAGTCCAGAGTACCTCCTATAACTGAGCCTGCCCTTTTAATTAGCTTATTGATTCAATGAGCGTTTCTTGAACTGATGCTACCAGCCCAGCACACCACAGTTTAGAAAGTCACACTGACCATCACAGAGTTATAAAAGATGTGAAAGATGACACTTCCCACATTAAAGTAATGCAGTCTCCTAAGGAAGAAAAGCCTGCCCTTTCTTTTATAATTCCTCAGTGTCCCTAGTTTTGAAACCTGCAGCAGGTGGTGTTCTGCACAGAGTTTCCACATTTTTGTCGTATCTGTGTGGTTTTCCTGCAGGTACTCAATTTTTCATCCCTCTTCCCCAAAGGTGTGCTGGTTAGGCTAAATTGTGACTCTAAATTAGCCCAATTGTAAATGTAAGCATTGTTGTCCTGCCTTGTACGTAGTGCTGTCAGAATATACTTCAGAACCCTTCTAGCCTGAATTGCATTAAGCAGGTTTCACAATATTAAGTTATGTTGTATTCGGCTCAGTTATAATTAAGTTCAAAAGGTTTTGCTTCAAATGACTGTATATTAAAGTGCATTGGACTGACTGGGTTGCCGATTCACATTGTTTGTCAGATGTTGCTTTGATAATGTCAGTTCTGGTTGTTTCTTTCAGCAACATTGATGTCTGATCTTTTGTGTAGTATGACAAGTAAATTCCATTCATTGGTTAAGGAAACATACAGACTCAAAAGAACAATTAACTTATTTGGGAATTAGTATTATACTAAAAGTGGAGAGAAAAGTCGAATATTCTGTCCACCACTGTTGAGGTAATTGAACATATTTTCTCCAACTGACACTTGTCATAGATTGGTTACCCTTGTGCAAGTGGCACAACACTACACCAGTTTCATGACAAATGTAGTAAATAAAGCCAGTGTCAGCAGACAGTGCATTGTCTTAAGTATAATTTGTGGTCGAAACATTTCCAGAGTATTTAGTCAAGAGGCACTAATCAAACAGTAAATGCACTGCAGGTAAATGCTGCATTTAATGAGAATGTAATGGGATACAGAAAAACAAATAGGATATACCAACCTTTATGTCTTTGTACCAGTTGATCTACAACCCCAAATCAGAAAAACTTGGAACAGTATGGAGAATGGAAAAAAAAAACTTGGTGATTCTTAAATTTATTTAGATGTTTTTTTCATTGCAGACAGTATGAAACCAAGTCTTGTCTAGTCAACATTTCATTTGTTAATATACAAAGTTTGGACAGTAAAGCATTCACCACTTTGTAATGTCACTATTCCATCTCACAACACTTAAAAGAGATTTTGGCACTAAGGATAACAAGTGATGAAGCATTTCATGTGTTATTTTGTCCCATTCTTTCTGCAAATGTGTCTTTTAAGGTGTGGAAAAGTACAGGGTCCTGCTGTCGCATTTGTCGTTTCAAAACTCTCCAAACATTCTCTATTGGGGGACACGTCAGGACTTCAGGCAGGGTAGTCCAGTTCCCGTATCCTCTTCTTCCACAGCCATGCCTTTGTAATGTGTGCAGAGGTGGTTTTGCATTGTCTTGTTGAAAAATGCTTGGAAAAGATGTTGTCTTGAAGGCAGCATATGTTGCTTGAAAATCTCAGTGTACTTTTCTGCATTGATGCTGTCATCACAGAAGTATAAATTACCTTTTCCAAGGGCACTGACACAACCCCATGCCATGCCAGACCCTGGCTTTTGGATTTGTTGCTGATAACAGTCTGGATGATCTTTTTTGTCTTTGGTCTGGAGCATAAGGTGTCAGTTTCTTCCAAAAAAGATTTGGAATACTGATTTGTCTGACCACAATACACTTCTACTGTGTGATGGTCCCTCCGAGAGAAATTAATGCCGCTTCTGGACATGGTTAACACAAGGCGTCTTTTTTGCACAGTAAATAAAGTTTTAAGTGTTATTTGTGTGAATGTAAATCCGTATTGTAATGCTTGACAAAGGTTTGCCCAAGTAATTCCTTGCCTATGTGCTTATATCAGCTATTGATGAGTGACAGTTCTTGATGCAGTGCCGCCCGAGGGATCAGAGATCATGGGAGTTCAGCTTAGGACTGCACCCTTTTCCTATGCGCACCAAAATTCCTCCAAATTCCTTGAATCATTTAATGATATTATGCACTGTTGTGGGAGAAATATTCAAATCCCTTCCACTCTTTCTTCGAGGAACATTGTTTATAAACATTTCAATAATTTTCTCATGCATTTGTTGACAACCTGGAGATCCTCTGCCCATCTTTGCTCCTCCTTTTCTGGATATTGCTTTTGTACCAAATTATGATTACAATCACTTGTTGACATAACCTGTTTGAAATCACATTATTATTTAATTATTTAATCTCATCACTGGCCTATAATTTTCCTCTGTCCCAACTTTTTTTGGAATGTGTTGCAGGCCTGAAATGCAGGAATAGATGTATATAACCAAATGAAGTGACGTTGATCAGACAAAACATGAAATATCTTGGGTTCATTCTGTCTGCAATGAAATACAAGTCAAAGTAAATTTCAGTATCACTACATTTTTTATTTGCATTTTCCATACCATCCCAACTTTTTCTGATTTAGGGGTTGGACATTGTCAGTATTATTCTTCAAAATGTTATTCTATTTGTAAGAGAACTGATGAGATTCCATCTTGCTTTATTACAATATCCCTTCAAATCAAAATTCTTGGCTACCCTTTCAAAGGGTTGTAACCTGTCTAGACTGCCCCAAGCACAGGCTACTAAGACCCATTTGTATCACCTTTTCATCTTATATTCCAGACAATCCTGATCACTTATGAATGTCATCAGTATTGTTTAGTAGCTCATTCTTTACCTTACATTTCTCTCTGCTACAAGACGGGATTTTTCAGAACAAAATCACAAGGCAAAGTTGTCTTAGTATAAAGCCCCTCTATCCTCTGAAATAAAAAGAGCCTCAGCCAAACGCAATAGAGATTGATATGGTAGTTCCTTAGACATTTACCATATTTTAAGCATTTACTGCTCTTTTAAACCGTGTCCTCATTAGATAAATCAAACAGCAAAGTGCTTGCAGATCTCCAGTGACCATCATGAATTCTTCAGCTGTGTTGTCATGTAGTAGCCCATAAGCATCAAGTATGCTGCCATTCAGAAACCTGTCAATCTCTGGCACATACATCTTGCCACATCCAAGTACAACGCTCATCTTTGTAACATAACAGACCATTCATATTAGTCACTGGAACAGTCAGTGACTTAGGAAGAAAGCAAGGTATAAAACACAATGTAGTCTCTGGTTTGTTGTTTTTTGTTTAAAGGAAGTTGACTTTAAATATTCCAGGCAAAAATGATATTTCTTATATATTTACTTAACCTTGGTAGTTTGTAATGGTGGGCAAGAAAAATGTATAAAGTCACATTCAAGAGGAAAGACATACTGTAATTCCCATAATACTATGCATTTGATTTGAGGATCTGCCTCTCCCTCTCATTTGTTCGTCGAGATTCCCATCTTCAATTTAAAGCCCACAGTATTCTGGAAATGACGCATTTCCGGTTGACATTCAATGCTGAGTTTTCAGCAAGTGTTAATAATATTTTATCAAGTTGCTTGTGTTCTATTTTTTCTGTTCCCCATGGATGTTTTTCACATCTTTTACCATTGTCCAGAGCTGGTTGATGCAGGTTCCCATTGATACTGAATCTTCATTATGTAATTTTTCTATAAAACGTGAGATTAAAATTTTTTTCTTGCCCACCACTACAAACTACTTGGGCGGAGAACTCATTTAAGGGGTCTCTTTGAACCCACTCATTATCTGACAAGTCAAAATTGGCCCTGTATAAGTGAGAGTGTGGCTGTGTATGAGCGGGCCCTGTGATGGGCTAGCATGCTGTCCACAGTGCTGCTGAAATGAGCTCTGGTCCCTGAAACCCGTGAGTTGAATTGAGTCCATTTGAGAATGTTGTATTGTTTGTTGCTGTTAAATTTGGCCTAAGCAACATCTAGTGCCTTTCCTTTCAGGCCCTTGTTGACTCATTTTTGACTAAAACAATTTGTGGGCTTTGTTCAGGAGTTGTTTTCTCCTTCCCTCATCCATTTTCTTATGCACTTTATTAATTTTAATTGTAGTTCAGGAACTTAATTGCTTAGGGTTGTGTAATAAAGGGACAGAATGGTCTTGTAGTCCTAGGTTTTTTGGCCAGCCTTTAGTTTTTGGCTATATTTTCTCTTAATAGGAAGCTTTGTTAGTGTCTAGTTTCTGGATTTTCTCTGTTATAAGATTTAAGGTTTGCTTCTCCTACTCTGTATTTATTCTTTGCTGTTTCATCTAATTTCTTTCTTTTTGTTCCAGAATCTGAGTAGGATATTTATTGGTGGAGAGGAATGTTAATCTTCATAGTTGTTTGGATAGGAAAATAAAATAAAGGGTTATAAACCTAAATCCTTTAGGTTGGCACATCACTGGAAATTTTCTTTTCTTAGAATACATTTCTAGGACCCGTCCTGAAGTTTCTGTTGTTAATTTTGGAAGTGTGAATTTACATGTTGACAACATTATAGAAAATTAGCTTATTTAGTCCTGTAAATTAGACATTATCAGCTTATGTGTTTCATAATAATAACCTTTATCTTTAATGAAGTTTTCTCTTTTTAGTGGTTGTTACCAATTTAATTAAATTTAATTAGTGTTACTTCTAAAAGCCTTATTACTTTGTCTTGTTTACCTTGACCTTAAATGTTGCAGCTTAGAATTATTGTGTTTTGGTAAATAACACGTTTGTTTCCTTTTTATCCATTACAACCTACTTAATACTTTTTGTACAGATAAAACAAATTGCCAACATTGTGATCCAAGTGGTGAGATACACTTTATTCATATGATAATGATGATATCCCCAAGATAGGGATAAGTGGTTATTAAAATTGTTTGCCCGCCTTTTAGAACATAAAAATTATCAGGTAGATCAATTTGGAGTTTAGTGGTCCTGAAGCTGAAAACTAAACTATAGTACAATAGCTTAATTAAAATGCTAGAGAAAAAAGCCTTTGTCAAACTCTGTTTATCGGCCTTGTCAGTCCCACCATGTGACTGCTGCTTTATTAATGTTGCTTAGCAACAGATATTGGCAGGAGGGTACAAGAGCAAAATGCAAGCAAAAGGTGTGGCTTGGGGTGGAGTCTAATCCCACTGCTAACAGCTGAGTGTGAAAAGCATAGAAACATAATTGGGAATGATGTCTCCTAATAAAGTACCTAAACTAAAAATCATAGAATTGCATCGAACTCTGAGCCCCAAGGCATACAGTTTCTAACTGCAGGCACTGACAAGGCTGCATTGCCATCAAACTTTGTAAGATGTTCATAAATGTTTTACTGAGTTTATATAAAATGTACTGTTTCTCCCTTATAATCTCATAGCACATAATGATGCTCCATGGTTTTCTTGCATGCTGTGCATTATGTAATTCCACAGTATCCAAAATTTTAATGCTGTTTTTCTATATAGAATTCTTATATATTATAAATGTCTTTACTATTTTTTCATTGCTTGGATTTTCCAGATGTATTGTATAATTAACAGATACAATAAAATTTACTGTATATTTTTCACTAGTTGTGCTACCTGATGTTGCCCGTGCAATTTGTCGTGCCATTGGTTGATCAGATGTATCAGAAGTACTATGTAACTAACTAAGTACTTTTCTTTATTAAAGCACATCACTCATAGCTGTAGTTAGTAATGTTACAAAGGTGATTTAAAGTTGATTCATTCAAAACTAAAAACTGATAAAAATCTCAACTCTCCATTAGCTTTAAACCCTTATATTAGTGCTGCCTCCGCATTCAGTGGTTTTAAATAAATGTCTAACCAAAAAGTTACTAATTATTTTTACTCACTCAAAAGCACCATCCTGTTCTTTACATATCACATTCTGAAAAACTGCAAAATAAAAAATAAAAAATTGAAAAATGGCTTGGCTCCATTTGGCTAATTTATGGTGATTCTTTTTTGTCCGTTATTTATTCCTCCTTGTTTTTTTTTTTATTATAATAATAATTCTTTGCATTTATATAGCACTTTTCTCACTGCTCAAAGCGCTTAGCAATTGCAGGTTAAGGGCCTTGCTCAATGGCTCAACAGAGCAGAGTCCCTTTTGGCATTTTACGGGATTCAAAAAACACTTAATGCTGGTCATTGATTGGTATTGTGAACTTAATGATGTTATGCAGGGCTTTAAAAAAATAAGTGTAACAAGTTTATCTCAAATGTTTTGTCATATGTGACAAACCCCCAGTCTGCCGAAGGGATCGACAACACTGGGCAATGTTTTTCTCTATTTCTAGCTATGCTCGTTTTAGCAAGTGGACACCCTTCCACCTGCTCTTCTAATTGTGTTTGATTCACAAAGGGGGAATCGTCCCCGCTTTTCAAATGCTGGATTTGGGTCATCAAAGAACTTGTAAGGTAAAACTGGGTCCAAAGGCTATAAAGGTTGGGAAACACTACTCTAAGGTAATGCTGTAATCCAGCAAGACAATGATATTATAATCCTACAGTGTTCGAAAAAAAGTAACAGTTGCTACCTTTGATAACACAACACTTTTTTTGATGCTCTTATTTAAACTTACTGTGTACACTGATTAAATCGTCTAGAGCAGTGCAGTGAATGATGGGAATTGTAGTCCCCAGTTTGGCATTTGCACAAGGTTGCAGATCATAAGATGAAATGGGTGGAGGGGGGTAATATATATTAAAGTACCTTTCTTTCTGGATCAGTTGTGTGAAAGTCACTATGCTCACAGCCACAGAGCCTGTCAAAGCACTTGCTAGATGCATCGAATTGAGTGTCATCAAACTTTTATTTCATTTCACATCTGTAGATGACGTTCATTTGCATAAATTGGTCTGCCCCATTTCTCTGTGTGATCACTGTCAGCACTAAAACACATATTTTTAACAATAATACCAAATTTCAATCAAATCCATCAAGGTAATTTTGAGATTTTGGGGTATTTAGTTTTTCTGTTGTGGGTTTTTGACCCCTAAGTATTAATATGTTGAAACATCCTTTTTTAATGTGTACCTAGTGTAATAGCTGTACCATTCATCCAAATTTCAATTTTTTTTCAGTTACATTGTGTTATACAGTATATAGATCAGCAACCACTGTGTAGAAGAAAATGAACTTTCAAATCCAAGTTCAGCTTTACTGTCATGTGTACAATATATAGTACAATAAACTTCTTGTTTGCTTGTATTCCACAGACTAGTAATACTCCACAGCCAATGAATAAACAATCATGCATTGAGTATAAAATCAGACAATATACTATATGTGGGAAACCATCATGCTGTAGTGAAGTACTGTACAGAATTTTGATATACCAAACATGATTTTGTCCATTCTGTCAAAGCTTTCATCAAATTCAGTTAAATACTCCTTAGAGCTGTAGAGGCCAGTAATATTACAACATGTGCAAATGGACCCAAAGGTTTTACCAAAAGAGTAGATTAAGTTTACTGTCTGAAGAGCACACACTTAGTGAGTGTTGAACAACCTGGATTTCAATGATGTATAAAACAGTGGTTTTTAATTTGTTTTAAATACTAATGTAATGTTTTTATTGTATAATCAAGAAATAATTTTATTTCAGGTATGTTTAATTTATAATAGCCATTATGTCCATAATCCATTTTTTTAACTAGCTTTATCTATTACAAGGTCATAAGTAACCAGAGTGAGCCAATGTAGCTTTGGGGCCTGAAGACAGTTGATTACAGTGCACCTTCACACTCACACAGACACACACACACATTCTCTAACACTAAACTGATTTAGAGTTGCCAGTAAACCTAAAGTGCATGTTGTTGGATTGTGGAAGAAGCTGGAAAACCAGAAATAGATGTTCACAGAGAGAAAGTGCAGACTCCACACAGAACAGTGAGCCGAACAGCAACAGAACCTGCTCCATAATCACAGCACCACTGTGCGGCCATAAATTATTATCTAAGTAAATAAAGACATGCATTTCTCTATTTTACATTTCTGGTATATATTTGCTTTTTGCCAAGCTGTATGCCGCCATTCAAATGCCACTTTCATCTTTGAAGTATTCATTTTATGCTGTTATTTCTGCACTCAGTGACATTTCCAGTCAGCACTCCCAGGGATTGTGTGACCCCTTGTGGTTTTTTTATCTTACGTTGGACCTGTGTGGTTGCTTCTTGAAAGGAGGTTTCAAATATATAAATCTGTATAGTTTTATCCACTCTAAATATTATTCATGTGAAGAACTGGTTCCTGGTTTATCTTTTGAATGCCATTATTTTTACTGGGATCCTCAAGTGGAGATTTTATTATTTAGAGCATATAAAAAATGTATTTTCACAATAACTCTCTTGGCAGGTCAGATTATGAGATGCATTTATTTCAGAATTGCACATCCTTCTCATTTTCTACAGTTTGAATTTTAGCTACCTGTATATTTTCTTTTTTACAAGGTGACTAAAACCGCACACAGTTCTCTCAGCAAGGTCTCACTATTGAATTATAAAAAGTGTAAGCAGATTTCACATTGATTTCAGATCTTTTTTTCATGGCAGCATTATTATGTATAATATTAGCTAGCCTCAGGATACAACACTGGAGCTTTGTAACACAACAGACAATACTCATCTTTACATATGGGATTTCACTTTGCAAGCAAAACTGTGCACATTTCTGTTTATGTTGACTTAAAATTAATTTTAGTTAAACATTAATTATATATTTCATTTTATGTTCTGCCTACAATGTAATGAGCACAGAGATGAGTCAAACACAAAGAACAACACAGGACGAACACTTTGATCTCTTAGACAAATGGGCATTTTTACTGTTTTAAATAGACGAGGAAAGCTGCTGAACCCTAGTGCAGGAAACCATCATGCTACCTGTGTGAATGTTTGCTTAGGTGTCATGGAGTGAAGTGATTTGCTTGTTCTGTGTAAAACAATAAATATGCCTGTTTGTCTAGGGACACAAGCTGCTCATCCTGTATGATGTCTCTGTCTTTTCCATCTTGGAGTTCATTGCAGTATTATGGACACTATAATGGACTAGACTCCCCAAACAAAAGAAAGAATTACAGTCAATTAATAAGTGAATATTGCAAAAAAGGCTCTGAATATGACAAGAGTATATCTCTGTTTGCATGATCTGGTAATCTTAATTCTCAATTTTAACAAATGCATGTTAACTGTTACATTCCTGGAGTCTTTTAATTACTTTCATTTAGGGCACAAATGATTGCATTATCCTTGTAACATCTGGCTGTCATTATAACTGGTATCACCATGACCATGAATTAGGTACTAATGACTGCATTTTAATCCAATCTACAAAATAAATACATTTTTATTGAGCTATGTTTTATATATTGCTACAATAGGCATATGTATTATTCATTTCTTTGTACAAGCACATATTTGACCACCAAACAAACTGAATACATCACATTTGCTGGAGCCTCCTTTTGCAATGAGATATGTGTCAATCACCGAATTTCCAGCACATTGAAATTGCTTCCCAACAGCATTCTACTAGTTTATAAAAATTCTTCAGTTCTGTTACATAGCATTCTACTAGACTGGATTGCTTTTGGCATCTATCAATAACAAAGGAGTCAACATGTCCTTTTTCATCTTGCTGTAGGAATCAGTTGGGTATTTTTATAGGTCTAAGGCTCTTTGTTCAATTATCTTCACGATAAAAAACATTGAACCCCCCAAACCCCCCAAAACCCACGTGTAAACAGAAACCTGCAATATATTTCCCATTTTAATATCTGAAACAATATTTATATGGAATCAATATATGCTTTATTGCCTTTTCAACATATATTCATGCAGGGACTTCAGAAAGTGATTTTCACATTTTTAATTATCCACTATCATAGGTGTAAAGACCACTTAGAGGCATGATCAAATACCATCAAGTTTTCTATTTTATGAAATTATATTTGGTGACACTGTGTTTCCATACTTTGGTTTCATTCTAAGTTTATTGCTTACTCCTCCAGCCATTTTCTAACCAGATTATTCATTTAACGGTTGCAGGGAGCTGAAGCCTATTGAGGCAGCATGGCGTGCAAAGCAGAACTCAACGCTAGACAGAATGCCAGTTCGTCACAGGGCTGTTCACACACACCCTCATATTCACTCACCCAGGGAGAACTTAAGAGTTGGAAATTAAAAAAAAGAAACAAAGAGGAGTGAGAGTTTCTTAAAACTTGGTAGTCTAGAAGCCATCCTGATGAAACCTGATTAAGTGGTGAATTTAAACATTCTGATTTGTTTTCATTAAGCCATCTGGTCACCCACACCACAACCCAGTTACCTTAGGTGGAGATGGAAAGCAGTGCGAAACAAAAGTCTGGTAAAGTGATGAAGTGAAAGTGCATGTGCATCGCTTTTTAATACAGGCCACCTTTCATACAATAGCGTTTTGGTACAGTGGTTTTTTCAAACTACCTCTCACTTCCATCTGTTATATTTTTCTTTTAAAAAATATCCTTCTATACTAGTATTGGTTATTTTGTTTCTCAGAATGGGAATAATTTCTATCAGACCTGCACTTAGAAATTTCAATAAGTATTCCTTTTATAGATGAACTGCTAGAGAATACGAAACGGGCATCAATCACAGTTACAAACATTTCTGTGGACCCTTCAGTTCATCAGCTTGGGATGATCAGGTGTGTTTTTTTTATTTCTTGTACTTCTGTATTTTTAACAAACATGACAGCTTGGATCCATCAATCTCTAGCTTACTGCCTTGTCAGCTCACAGGCTCCATTTGACACGGGGTAAAAAAGAAAAAGGATGACCTTGAATTCTAAATTCTTATTGTCCTGACAAAAGCTACTTGACATTATAAAATATCAGGAACCTCCAATCTGTGGGGATAAAAAAGGAAAATTAAATGCAACTGAATTACTTTGTAGTTAACTATTAAAGCTCTACAGGACCAGGAATTTTAGTGGTTACTCGAGATATGACTAAAATCACAGAAAATATGTTGGAAGAACCTGCAAGCAGATGGCAGGGTGGAAAACTGGTAAGCACTGGTACTTCCGCGCTCCAGAAGTTTATGTGCAAATTCTGGCCATGTCCCTTTCCATGTGGAATTTACAGATTTTCTTGCATCTGTGTGGGTTTTAGCACTATAGACATGCACGTTTTGGTAATTATCGACTGTAAATTTGTCATTTCTGAGTGTGAACATATTCTCTGGAGGCTCCTTCAGGGTTTACTACTGCTTTGCCTCTGATGCTGCTCTAATGGGCTCTGAATCCCATTAACTTGAATTAAAATTTGAATATTTTGAATTTGAAAGTCGGGCTAAACCAAGAAAATGACATACTTGTTATGTGCAGCGCATTGGAATAGATGTGAGAGAAAAGAAAACAAATTCCCAAAAACTCATGCTGTAGAAAAGATAGCCTTAGTAATAAGATGCTTTTAAAACACAATGCATTCTGTTGATAAATGACGTGTGCTGATAAGACAGGGGACTAGTTGAAAGGATTGAAATAAAGATAAAGGTAAATTCCTCTACTCTGAAATTTATTTTTGCGGTAAACTGTGCATCAGGTGAACCTGCAAGCAATAGAACCAGGCCATAATAAATATTGAAAGACAACATCATGTTGAAACACCCAAATGCTTTCCAATTACTATTTTTACACTTCTGAAATTAACACTAAATAAGATCCAGTCATAGTAAATGCAGTGAACACCAAGACATTTTAATAAATGTATTTTTTTTTTGTAAAACTCATTGCATATTTTAAACTTCGGCATTTTAGTCAAATGTGTTATTGAAAGGAGGTTTTCAGTTGCATTGTGGATATTGATGCTGAAATAGTATTTAACGTGTGGCTATTCTAGTTAAATGGAAACTTGGGGTGTCTTGCAGGCACAGATGAAATATCCCATGTTTGCAGAAATTTACTATGTGAAACCATATTAAGAATATATGACATTTTTCTGAAGATTCACAAAACTGCACCAACAATTTGCTTTGCATGCAGTTTTGCAACTGCAAAATACAAAACTCATTAAACTTATTTTGGATGTGGGTGTTTAAAGTTACTTGGAATGAAAAGCTAGCTTTCATGCATTCTCATCAAGTTTGTTGGGCTGAATGGCATGTTCTTGTCACCCTTTTTCTAATTTTCAAATTTTCTCACGCTACTTCTTGTCGCAAATCCAAACACCGCTGGTTCTGCTTCTTCTCGCTCTTTTCATGTCAGAGGTAACATCACCTTCTCTGACTTACCCTGACTTTAAAAGATGATTCATGCCTGGGTCCTTCTGAAGACTGTGGTAGAAATTTAACATCTTATTAAAGAAAGAAATGTCCCCTAACAGGACAAATCAGTTATCAGGCAGAAGAAAAACTATTCATTGTATGTTTTATTTACTCCTCAGCAAAATGCCTTGGAGGGAACATACTTCAAAAGCACTCCATTACAGCTTGGTCAGAATGATCAGAACGGTCACAGAAACAAAAAATAGAGGTTAATTTTATAAACTGTTGAATTTACATACAATATCAATCAATGCATACATTTTACTCTGGTTGGTTCATTAGTTTACACCCAAATGATTTATATAAAATAAAAGTATAATAGTATGTGATATATGGGCTGTTCATCCCAGCCAATACCCCCACGCCGCTAGATGGAGCCCTTCCGGCAGCATGGAGGTGCCCCGAATTCCAGCAGGGAATCATGGATATTGGAGTTTTCCTTCACAGCCCTGCTGGATACCATGGGGGCCGCAAGGGGACGCTGCAGGGAGGCTCAGAGACTTGTATTTGCCCTATAACCCGGAAGTATGTCCTGGTCACAGGGACAGAGGAAATTATGTGCTTCCGGGATGAAGAAAAGGAGAAGTTTTTACCTGACCAGGAAGTGATAGAAAGTCACATGGACTGAGGGACAAACACTTCCAGGTCAAGGACTATAAAAGGACTATGGGAAACCCCAGAAGACGAGCTGAGTTGGGAGGCAGGGTGGCTAAGCGTCTGGGAGAGTGGAGGATTATTGATTATTGTTTATTGTTTATTATTGAGTATTGTGGAGTGGAGGGTGCTTTGTGCACATTATTATTATAATAAAGTCAACTATTGGACTTTTATCTGGTGTCTGACGTCTGGTCTGAGAGTTCAAGGGAGCGAGAGCGTCCTTATCTGTCACAAGTATTATATTCTGGTTCTTCTAACTTTTGAGTTGAGCTACCACCCTTGAAATTTCTGTGCATATAACAACTGTCCATTCTTGTTTATAGGACATCTGCTGATTTCTTAGTCATCTCTTAGTCATCCTTCAGTACATTTTGTATATTACATCAACATTTCTTCTGGTACATTCTTTATTTGACCATCTCATTATTTTTCCTAAACCAATTCTTATATTTCAGTGTACATTTTTTGTTGTTCACTTGACCTTTATCTGGTTTCCTGGGGCCTCATGCATAACACTGTGCATAGAATTCACACTAAAACATGGCGTAAGGACAAAAGTGGAAATGTGTGTATGCACCAAAAATTCCAGATGCATAAATCTATGCATTCGCCAACTTCCATGTTCTTCCGCTCTTCCTGTAATTCTTCTCCCAGAATTATGCCCGTTTGAATATGCAAATCAATATAAATAGCCATTAAGCTCAGTGTTCTATGAAAAGGCAATGGCAAAAGCACAGGGGAAATAGAAGAATTTCAGCGAATACCAAGTGGAGGCAAGGAAAAAGTACTATTTGTTGGTTTAAACAGTGGTATAAACAACAAAAGGAAGTTGATCGAGTTCACAAAGTCGCACAGTGCCTGAAATATAAAAGAAGTTGTCAGATATCAAAGTCGCCGTGAAAAGGTGAGTCATAGCCCACTGTCTGAGTGTCATATGAAAGCTTATTAGGGTACAGAGAGACAAACTAGGCACACAGTGGGAAAAAAAGCACAAAATGTCAACTTTAATCTCGAAATTTCCACTTTAATCACATAGTTTATTTTGTCATTAAAGTAGAACATCATAAACTTCATCTTAAAATCGTTTAATTTACTAGTTTCTCAAATCCCATCGTAACTAAAGAAGCACATTAAATGCTTTATTTTGTATTTGATCTTCTATGTGCTCTATGTGCACTACGTGATACTTAAACAGGTTTTCTCTTCCTCCGACAGGACACAGAATCAATTACATTCATAATATTACAGCTCTCTGAATAATTAAAATACGTGATATCATTTTCATGATGATAGGAGTTAAAGCATGTTATTAAACATGGGAACACAGTGGCGCAATGATTGTTCATGTCTCATGCAAGATGCTTGCTGCACCGTACGCGACCTTCGATGAAATACTTTATTGCAGCAGTACTGTCTCTTTCAAACGTACTAACCCCCAATTCCTGTCCTTACTTTTCTTTCTCCAAATACCCAATCGCCACACAATCAGCTCTGTAATAGACGTTAAACCGTCTGTAAGCTTAGAATGCTGATTCTTCAAAACTTTTAAGGAACATTGAAATATCTTCTTAGTACATGTTTAATTATTCTATCCATCTATCCTTCCAGTGTCGCACCAGCCCCAGCAAGAATACAGTGTGAGGCAGGAATAATCCAGCTCCTTGCTAGAGCAGCGACACTGTGTCCTCACATGCTTAATTATTAACAATATAGATTATTTAAATGAAGTTAAAGTTTTATCTGTATAATATAATAAACATATTTTGCTGCATTTCATCTTAAAAATGATATTGCACATAACCTTCTTTATAAAGTGGCTCAGGTTGTGCAATATTATAACTGTAGTGGAAGTTTATAGTGAGGTGATTGTACTAATAAGTACAAGCAGTTCTACAAGGAGCACTTGATGGACTGATTGAGTGCATTTATAGTTCTTGGGATGAAACTGTTTCTAAACCGCGAGGTCCGTACAGGAAAGGCTCTGAAGTGTTTGCCATGTGAGAGCAGTTCAAATAGGCAGCATGGCTGAGTCAGCGTATGCTTGAGGCTGTATACTGATAATTCTCTTTCTAATCAGCTGCTGTAGATCTGTGATTCCACACTCAGATACAGTGATATAAAAACTCAGAGTGGTGCAGTGGGAGTAATATGGAAAAAGATGATCTGCTGTGGCAACCCCTAAGGGAGCAGCTGAAAGAAGAAGAAGAAGGAGCAGTGAGAGTAACAACGCTAAAGCAGCTGTGGTATTTAGAATAGTTTGACCATTCTGTGGACCATTATATTGTTTCAGGTTAATTACAATCAGATGCATTAAACTAATAAACAATATGCGGTTAATTTCAGTGTATTTATAACGTCGCAGGGATGTGGATCTAAAAAAGAAAGATAAACCGCACTGGAATAGTAGCACTGCTTTGACGCTGGGTGCAAAACTGAGCGGAGAACTTGCATACACCAGGGTTTTAGCTAGCGTGAAAATGTGCGTAGCTTTACGCCAAGTTTAGGTTTTATACATCGCAATTTGAGCATGGAAACAGGCTTATGCAACATTTTTGTGCGTATGCACCGTTTATACATGAGGCCCCTGGTGTGTCTGAAAAGCTTTCTGACATTTATTAACCCTTTATGCTATTTCTTTAAGACGAATGCTTAGTTACCCTAAAATTATTCTTCCACAAGACTCACTGGCAGCCATGTACCAGGCCATTTATGAGTGAAGAAGAACCTCCTGAATGCGTGCAGGTACAGTACATGCTCCCTATCTGCACCCCCCTTTCCATGCTCTGCCATAGAATAAATGTCCCCAGGCTTTTGCAAAAGGAGAAAAAGACTGCAGATAAGATTAAAAATATATATGGTAACGGTTAGAAACTGAAAATTGAATGGTGTGAGTGACAGTCTGCATGCAATTCTATGGAGATACTCCTATTAACAACGATGAGAAACCACACTGCACAAAATTCTCACGTTCAAACAAAGGATTAAATACAGTAATCTCCCCCAACATTCATTATACTGTTATTTGTGCAATTATTGGTGTTTGTTTATTTCTGTTTATGTAAAAAGGTGTGATAGATAATTGAAACCATGTAAAACTCGGCTACACAAGCTCAAAACAAAAATAATACTGTGTACATTGTTTCTTCAACATGTTTTGTTTATTATTTTCAAACCATTTCCTAAATCAGTAATTTTTTATAATGATATATATTTCAAAATACAGTAGTAATAACTTTGCATACAGTAATTGAATTACAGTATATGGCTAATTAAATTTTCTTTTGCATGTAGTGGGTATTCTTATATATGTTTGATCATCCAAACTATTTGATTAACTGGACTAATCTTGGTCCCAGTTAGTTCAGATAATCGACATTCTTCTGTAGTTTAAGCAAGACACAGTGATACATTACCTTAGGCCTTGGATTTTCTTCTTCATTGCTAATGGGTGATCTGTCAGATAGTAACAGAATATCAATTTGGTGGAATGATATAATTGGCCTTTTGTTGAAAATACTAAATTATGCAAGTTTTCTTCTAATTTCCCTTCTGCGTGCTGCACATTTAACATTCTGTATATTTCTGTATAGTCACTGTGAAAAGACAGTTTTCCCTTAGAGGTTAATACAGTGTACCAAATAGGTATTGCTTGGGACATACAAGTGGATTTTGATCTTATTTTTAAAAAAATCATTAAATTGGCAACAAGGACTTTATTGAATACTGGCCGCTATTGTAGCCATCCTCTTAACTAGAAAAATGTCAAGGAGCCCAATATATGGAAAAATAGAAAATATGTTAAATAATTAAACAAATATAAAAAGAACAATAATTAGAACAGCAGCCTCGAGGGGCTAATTAACAGGTCTTGAACCCCTGCCTATCATTTAAGATGGCTAAGCTATTTTCCTACTCAAAAGCGCCACAAATCACTTGTAAACTCTTTCTCTTTGTTTCTTGGTTGGACATGCAAGTAAGAATTTTACTAAGCTCTACACATGTGACAGTACTACTACTACTACTACTTCTCCCTCAGTCAATCATTTGGTACCCAAGATTCTCTTCCTCCTGTCGGCTGAGCCCTTGCTTTAACTCACTCCTCGACTACAAGTTCAATATGTCACTGGGCACAGGATTGATGGAGATTAAATTAAATTAGATAGATTATATAAAACTTGATTAATATAGCCAGTCAATCAATAAATTGAAAATCCATCCTGTCCATCCTAACATTACTCCCCAGCAGGCCCAACTTTTGTAGCAGGAATACCAGGCTTGACGTTTCTCTAGTGATGCTCCTGAGCCATCAGTTACATTTAGATGGCCACATCTTCAGGGCAGCCTTATTGCTGCCTTGCCACTTAAAGGGACAACTCCATCTTGTTGCTCTTCCAGTTTGAGATAATGTGTTTCTTTTTGATGGCTTGAAAGTCTTTTTAGTTTCTCCTAGCCTAGTATGGCCTGCCCCTCTTTCTGTAAGGATGGTCGGGCATTCATAGGAGGTGTTGAACATCTGCTATGTAGCATCCTAGGGCAACATAACAAGCTCCTGTTCAGTTCTCCTATCACTCTCTAATTCCAAGGTGTCCTGTCTATACAGTAGCCCTGCCAGGGCATTCGAAACAAATACAGATGCTCTGGTGGTACTCATTCTTCTTCACCTCCATGATAACATGCCTACCAGTGCCAACTGCACTGTCTTTCTTAGGCCCTGTCCTCAGCACTGTGCCTCTTTTTAATACCTGTGATTCTCCCGCTGAATGGATCATTCATCGCAAGCCAAAATTAACAGAATCTTCTCCTTAGTGACCACACTCGAGACAATGCTTTCTTCCCCAGTCTAAAGTTTTTAAGTTTGATTTGCAGATATAGGCTTGGTTAATATCTAATTTGCAAAACATTACACTTATTTTCAAGTAGAGCTACCCACTTTGAAATCGTGCACAAGCAATGAAGTTATGACTCTCCGGATGAAAAGCCAAAAGGGAGCACAAGTACAGACATTCAACTGACCTTGAGTTTATTTTTGAATCTTCTATTAATCTTTTTTTAAGGTGCAAGCATCCCTAATGAGAGCGAGAGTAAAGTTTTATTTTTTTTAGTAGGAAATTATTTATATTATACAGCGTAACACGCAATTTATATTATACAGCATATCACATCAAGAAACAGCTAAGCACATCTGTGTTAAAATGTGTGATTTTGTTATATTTATAACTGAGACATCTTTCAACTAACTAACTCCATATTTTGACAAGAGAAGTCTTGGTGTTGAAATGCATCCAATAAGTGATAACAGCCTTCTTTAGGACGACACAGTACTGTAGGCAAGCTGACAATCTCACTTTTATCCTTACAAACGATGAGGTCATTGACACTATCAGAAACCACCCAAGACCAGGCGAGTAATGCTAAACCTTCAGATGGGAGATGCAAATGAGGATGATAAAAACAGTCCGGAATAAGCCAAAGACACAATTCTTAGCATTTATTTTCATTGTTTTAAATGCTGAAGGTGAGTATCACTTAAAACTCTGCATCAGCAATAGTTAATGTGCAAATGGATGAAAACCTGGCCAGTTCACATTTACTTTATACTTAACCACAGCATGCTATAAGCCTCAAAGTAAGTTAATAAAATCAGCAAATATTGGTAGGTAATTTCATTAAACTACAAGGGTTACAGTATGTCAGGATCTTGAAAAACAAGCAAAATCTGTCATCTCCCTACTGTTTTTTAGTAGTCAGATAAACAAAGCAAAGTCTTCTTAGATCATTCCAGGCCAAAGCTGTTAAAGCAAATTAGTAATATAAATGCAACTTTGGGAATAGTCTTCAGTTTTACTTGTCAGAAAAGTATTATACTCTGAGATTATTTATTTTTTTGTGAAATAGGTCTAAAGAAAGAAGTAATATGCAAATTCCTACAATATAGAATATAACACACAGGCATAAATTGCACTTTTTTGATGCACATTTAACTTTTATAGATGCTGGAGTTACAGTGCTCCTGCACATTGAAGACTGAATGATGCTAATCATGCTATATTGACAAGAAAACGTCTCCTTATGTTTAAAATTCTACCATAGTAACACCTTAAAGGACCATCCAAATTAGCACCATCCATCATTAATAACAGCCAAACACAGAAGAAACAGTGCGACCCATGCTTGGGTGGCAGCAGAGCAGGGAAGGGTAAAACTGCACGGTTTTGTAAATGTAAACTTATTATGTCTGCATTATTTAACAGAACAAAGCAATTGAATACCCAAACCTTACAATAGAAAGATTGTCTAAGAATTTAGCAGGGGTGCTAAAAATTAAATAAAGCTGCACATGAGTCTCTAATAGTCATGAAGCCTTGTCCTCTGACAGAAGAAATGAGCTGGACATTGGAGACACAGAACATGCCAAAATTCAGCATTAAGACACTTGGAGTCCATTCAGATAATGAAAAGCCTAGATATTCCAAAGAGTAGTGCACCTCTACTCCAACAGCTCTGGCAGGAACTGATTATGCTAAACTAATGTCTTTTCAGTATCATTTTAAAGGCAGAGACCAATGAGGCATCCCTTACATTTGCTGTCTTATCATTCCAATCTAATAAACCCTCTATGACTAAAGAATCTTGCGAATCATATTGAATACAACCTGTTAAGAGCAGATATGGTAGAAACGTACATGCACAAAATAGATGTTGACCATTTATATTCAAAAACTTCAGATTTCTGTTTATTATGTTTTCATGGACTTTGTTAAAAATAAACCATAGCCTTTCGACAAAAACTCATTTATTTGACAGAAAGTAATTTATAAAATCAGTACTATTTCTTGCTGTGAATTTTTGCAGCTACCTGCAGTTAAATAGCATACTGTCTAACCTCAGATCTGTTGCCTAGGTGATACGTTTTAGCTGATAAGAGGCGTTTGAGCATTAAATGATAAAATTCTGAAGTATGCGTCCATCATGTAAGCATATTAATATGCATTATTCCTATCCTGCATACAAACGAGTGTTTCTGGTTTTGTAATAACCAATATTCACCCTTTACCTTTTTAGACTTTTACCTTCAAAATCTGTATAAGACTGGAACAGGGCATTATTTTGATGGTGGATCTTTGGAAAATTTTAGAAATCCACATTTGTATCATATGTGGTTAAGTGGTATGAAAAATTGTATCACTAAGAAAGGGATTATTGCAGTAGACATATTTTCTATGAAATTATATTTATCTCTCATACAGTAAGGCAAAGCTGACAAGATGAAATATTACAACAGACATATTGGCACAGGGTTAAAATGTCTCTAGAGACACTATACTGTACATTAAATGTACACTTTGTATATTGTGTAGTATCATTCGGTTTTGATGTGCATTTATCTGTTAGACTGTATACCCATTTGTCTGTCTGTCTAAGGAGTGGATTGCCACATGTAAAAGTGGAGAAGTTTTCAGAAAGGTGGAAGTGGAGCTGTTTTGATTCACGGAAGGCTGATGGTGACCTCTCCCTTTCTTCTTGTTTTAGGCATCCACCATTGTTGGTGTTTCTTGGGTGCATATGGTTAGATGGCTCAATATAAAAGACCTACAGAACAATGTGTGCTGTCATCTAGTAATTCCATCTAATTGCCACAAACAGGCCATCTTACAATATGTACATTCTTTTTGTAAAGTATAGTAGACCCTACAAAAAATCACAAAGAAAAAACATATTGCCCATATACAAAATACAGCTGACAATAAACATAATTTAAACTGATGTGGATCTTGGTGTTACTGACATAACTCAAATGTTGATGGATGGTAGGAAAACAATACATATTGTATGTCAATAATCATAAATAAATGTCACCCAGACATATCAGAGAGCCAAAATTAATACACATTAATTTACATTTAGTTATTGCTTGTCATTGTTAACAGTGTCAAGTTAAAATCTGTGGATTACTCAAACCATCTGTTTATTTTGGTCAATATTATAAAGGTGTGATGAATAAATATGGCAGTTTTGAAAAATATAGACAAAACATGGCCTAACCTCTGAGTGAGATTTTATTCTTCACTATACTATAATATATACAAAGTATCAAAGGCTCTGTAGCATTAGTTTTTCAATTTTATTACCTCTTCATGTCCCCATTTGTACCTCAGTTTCATAAGTTTCATTGAGCACAAACAGACTTTTCAGTCAGTAATTTCTTGACTGATTATCAATGTTTGGTTAATGGCCTGCACTATTGCTTTTGTACTTTATCTTTGTCGGTAATGGTATTGATTGGTGAAATTTGAGAAAGCCTTACAGGTGACCTTGTTCACCAAATTGATTCCTAGAAATTCTCTGTGTCCAGCTTAGGCAAACTTTTTTTTCCAGTTACCTTAACCCTAGTCCTAGTATACCAATGTACCTTGGCAAAGCTGGGTCCTTTGGTTAGTCAACATATAAAACAAAATAAAGGTTTGATCTATACAGTAGTGCATTGGTTAATTCTCTGTCTGGTCTCCTTGCATTTCCCAAAATAATGCATGTTAGGTTAACCAATAACTCCAAAACTAATGCAGTATGAGTGACTGTCAGCTGAGTGAATAAATGTACCCTGCAATATTTTTATGTTTCATCTAGGAGTGGTGTGCCCACTGATGCTGATATAGACTATTGAGCATATGAGCTTTAAAATTGGATGGATACTGTCATGCATGTGCGCTTGGGAAGCAGCTTAAGGGCTCTGGTGATGGTAATTGCCCACTGAATCAGGGGTTGGCCCTGTGTTCTAATGCCTTCTCTTTTCCTCATTCTGCAGAACAGAAGATTAACAGCCGTTCCACCACTGACATCACTTTCGTTTTCTGCTCTCCTGGACCCACCCCTTCCTCCCTGGAATCCATATGACCGAAGTTTGGCCATTTTAAATCAGTTCTGTATTGGACTCCCCTCTGAAAAGACATCATTTTCACCTTTGTAAAAACGAACACTATGCTTTGATTTGTGTCCATTATATGGGGTCACGAACGTGGACCAGACCTTTTCCTGTATTTGCTTCTTTTCTTACAATACATTTAATTTTCATAAAACATAGAAACATCAAACACTTAAACAGTCATTTAGCAAGTAAACACACATAATTTACTACCTACAATTTCATTTTACAAGCATACTTAATTTACAAAAATGCTAGCAAGCAACTTAATACATTACAATATAAATAAAATCACCATACCAAACCATTGTCTAAGCCCGCTTAACACTGAGCAGGGTCACAGTGGCCTGGAGTCCTATCACAGCAAGCAAAGGAACAATCCCTAGACAGGGCACTAGTCCATCACAGAGTGAACAAACTCACACACTCACACACACTATGGCCAGTTTTGTGTAACTAATTCACCTAACCTGCATGTCTTTGGTCTGGGAGGAAACTAGAGCACCCAGAGGAAACCCATGGAGACATTGGGGGATATGCAAACTCCAGTATTGGTGCATGGAGGGACAGTGTCTAGTCTAGCTGTTTTGACCTCAATACAGGAAGCAATAGTGGATGGGGCAACAGTTCATCAGAGAGCACAGCTCATGCACATACAGTACCTACAATCACTCGTATTCAACTTAATGTGTATTTCTGTGTCACATTGGAGGAATTAAGAGTTTAAACAGAAAAGAAATATGAACATAGAAAGAATATGCATGTAATTGATTTTTTTCCTTATCATTCTGAACTTTGTGACTGCATTATCGTGAAATTTGAGACTGACTAGCAAATATTCACCTACTCTCACCCTTGAGGATAAACACACACACAGAGGTATACACAAACATACACATAGCATACATAAACATATTCATATACATAAACATACACATGGTGAGAAAGGCAGGCTCTATTGTAGGCACAGAGCCGGACAGTTTGACATCCATGGCAAAGCAACAGGCACTGAGCAGGCTCCTGTCAATAATGGAGAATCCACTGCATCCACTGAACAGTGTCATCTCCATACAGAGGAGCAGCTTCAGCGACAGACTGCCGTCACTGTCCTGCTCCACTGACAGACTGAGAAGATCGTTCCTCCCCCACACTATGTGACTCTTCAATTCCCCCGGGGTTGGGGGGGGGGGGGTAAACGTTAACATTATACAAAGTTATTGTCTGTCTGTTATACCTGCATTGTTATGACTCTTTAATTTAATATTGTTTTTTATCAGTATGCTGCTGCTGGAGTATGTGAATTTTCCCTTGGGATTAATAAAGTATCTATCTATCTATCTATCTATCTATCTATCTATCTATCTATCTATCTATCTATCTATCTATCTATCTATCTATCTATCTATCTATCTATCTATCTATCTATCTATCTAGCAATCCTACAAGTCTGAAATCGTGCCAATCTCCAGTCACTCCGCAATATTCTGTATAAGATTCTCGATATAGGGTTTCACTATCACCAATTCTAACAAACATGCAGGTGTCATTGTGACACACAAAAAAAGCACAACTCTGTTGATTAAATGCTACTTACTTACCAAACTATGTCTTGCTTTGAATGCATTTGTTCTAATTATTGAGGAGTGATCTCAATAGATTGATAAACCTTATGAATAAAAAATGTATCAAATTCACACTTGATATCAATTTGTTATTTCAGTCACTCTAGATAAAAGGCAAAGTATAGAAAACATAAAAGCAAAGTGGTATTTATTAATGTATACCAATACAAAATAGAAGATATAATGGAAAAATAAAACAGACAGCAAAATCTGGATATAAACAGTCTTAGAAAAACTTACTGAAAATGCGAAGTGTCCGGGGGTGGATGTTCTTGGCAGCTTTTGGTTTAGCAATCAGTGTTATTCATAGGTTACATTTTCTGACATCAGATGATCTCACGTCATTTGATCTCTGACGTCACCCTTCTGTTATTGTTTTCCTTCCTTTTCTTTTCTTATCTTTTTGGTCCATCAGATGAGCCATATTTAAGTTAAATATGCACACATGGGGTTTTGGTACATGTGACATTGCACACATTTGATTGGACATCCTGTCATAACGGTGAATGACTCTGATCAAAGTGTTTAATTTTTTAAGTACCTACACACTCCTTCCTTTCCCAAGTTTTTAAATTAATTTGGTAATTCCTAGTTCTATGCATCCATCCATTTGCAGGCTATAAATGAATTAAAACAGGTTCGGCGGTATGTGCTTATTTCCCAATTCCCAGTTAATAAAGTAATTGAAAAAAGAAAATGACTGGAACAAATGCATAAATCACTAGTTCAATACAAAAGGATGCTTGTAATGCCTTTAATTAAAACTTTGGAAATTCAATTTATCCTGGTTGGTTTGAGCAAAAATAATTAAAATTTAATATAAACAGTCTGGGGTTGAAAATTTGAAGATTCTCCATATCAGAATAGCGACTATTTATGCGTTATTATAATTTTTTTTGAGCCACAAAATCTAATTCTGACATTTATTTTCAGATTAAGGTTGATCGGCCATTTTGAGTCACAGTCGCCATAGTGTTGCTAATAGAAAATCTTCAGAAGTGTGCGGAATGTGCAGTAATAGACTACACTGAATTTGTGGTAACAAATTTGGCTTAATTATTTAACTAACATTTCATATCCTGGTCCTAAAATAAATTCAGACTACCTTTGTTATTAAGTCGAGTCTACGTAACCTTGGGGTTATTTTTGACCAGTCCCTGACACTTGATGAATATGTAGCCTAAGGTCAGTCACCCGCTCGTGTTTCTTTCATTTAAGAAATCTTTCAAAACTAAGAAATGTTGTTTCAAAATCAGAATTGGAGATGCTTGTTCATTCTGTTATTTCCTCACGGCTTGATTACTGTAATGCTCTCTTTACGGGTTTGAGCAAGTCCTCTCTCTCACGTCTTCAGTTAGTTCAAAATTCAGCTGCCAGGCTCCTAACTCGCACTAGCTGGAGTAATCATATCAACCCCATTTTGCACTCACTACACTGGCTCCCAGTGTTTTATAGAGTTCATTTTAAAATTTTGGTACATACTTTCAGAGCTTTTCATGGACAAGCTCCTGAGTACCTAACCAGCCTGCTCCAACGCCATACAGCTTGTCGGGCTCTCAGATCTGGGCAACTGGGCCTTCTCGTTGTCCCACGCACTCGTCTAAAAACCCGTGGGGGTCGTGCCTTTCAGTCTGTGGCACCAAGACTATGGAATAGCCTGCCTTGTTGTCTGCGTGGAGTCGAGTCTGTTGATTCTTTTAAAAAACAACTAAAAACATTTCTTTTTAAACAAGCTTTTAATCTGTGCTGAATAGTTCCAGTTTGTTTATTTATTGTTTTTGTTGGTTTTGTTTATGTTTTGTTTTAACTGTTGTATTTGTACTGTATTTGCTGTTCAGTGCTCTGTGACCTTTTGTCTGTGAAGGGCGCTATATAAATGAACTACTACTACTACTACTACTACCTTCTGAGAATTCTAGACAGAATAAGGGAGGCTCCATAAAGGCAGAAACCGTAACACCTTTGCAGACAAGTCAAAATATACGATAAACAGAAATGATCAAATAAAAAAAAAGATGTCTCATTAGGTGCTGTCTATCAGGAAAGGATATTTCACTTATTTGTTTGTCTCTAAACAGGCTTCTCCCTCATCAGTGTCATTCTTATGCTAAGACCTTGATCTTTTTCTCTTAATTCTTTACTCCGTCAGTCACTTTGTTGCCAGAATCCAAGATTGATGAGGGTCTGGAAGAGAGAAGTCTATAATTATACTTTGAGGTTAACCATGAAACCATTCCATTGAACTTTCAGGGTCAGGGATGGCTTCCAAAATGCCAGGACTGCCAAATTATAGCTACACCACAGAGTTCTCAGCTGTAAATATGCATTTCAGGTGAGGGAGATACATTTTTGTAATTCTAAGTGTGTATTTGAAGGCTGATTTTGTTGTTTGTTTCAACATTTCTTGAGCTTCTGTAAAAAGGTGAATTTCCTCCTTGGGGGAAAAAATAGTGCTATCTATTTATCGATAGATAGATAGATAGATAGATAGATAGATAGATAGATAGATAGATAGATAGATAGATAGATAGATAGATAGATAGATAGATAGATAGATAGATAGATAGATAGATAGATAGAGTTTTATTTGTCCCCGAAGGGAAATTTGGCTTTTCCCTCTGGATCTCTTTACCATACCATTTACCATACCATACCATTTTTATTTGTTAAGCGCTTAAAAACACAGCATTACAACTGACCAAAGCGCTGTACAGTTAAAACAAGCAAGACTAAAAGCAAAATATTAAAAACCAACATTAAGAGAGAATTAAAATAGAGACACTAAAAAACAGGTCAGGGGACCCAATAAAACAGAGAAATAGCAAAAAGCAAGTGGAAATAAGACAGGTTAAGAATTAAAAGCCAATGTGAAGAAGTGCGTTTTTAGGTGTGATTTGAATGTGGTGACTGAAGTGGCTTGCCTAACCACTAAAGGTAAGGAGTTCCAGAGCTTGGGTGCACAGACAGAAAAAGCCCTTTCACCACGAGCTTTAAAATGTGCCTTGGGAACGGTTAGGAGCAGCTGATCTGCGGATCTAAGAACACGAGGGGGATTGTGACGATGGAGCAAGACACTCAAGTAGGCAGGGGCTAGACCATTTAGTGCCTTATAGGTTAAGAGGAGTATCTTAAAATCAATTCTGAAGCTAACCGGCAGCCAGTGTAGGGTTTTAAATAAATTTTTACATAAATAGGTAGATAAGTAAGTAAATAAATAAATATACACACACACTTTGGTCTGAACAAAAAAGAAAATGAAAAAGAAAGAAATCTTGTGACTTGGTTGTGACAGTCACAATGAGTGAGGCACAGTGAGGCCTTATTCAGACATATTGCTATTGGTATAAAGGAGCCCCAGTAGAGTTTCTTGACACACTTCTGCTGAACAATTCATTGGCTGAAAGTCCTTAGTGTTAGTGTGTCAGAGTGAGAATGTGTTGCGTTATATGATGTCAAAGGGCGTGGCATTATTTCTCTCCACAAGCTCAACACTGTCTCATAAACTATTTGCTTGTAATAACCCAATGTGTTTACTGCAAACAATAATAAGAGTGTAAAGCATTCAATGAATTGAACACAAAAACATTTTGAACCATACTACTAAAATGTGTGACGTTTGTAATGTATTTGTGGGTGTAGCTGAACTGCTTTTCAATCACATTCTTTGATTTTTTTTCCCTATCAAAAGTTAATGACTGTTTCCTCCACCTTCGTATAACACATACTGTATATTGCTTTGCACCCTCCCCCACCATAACCTATCATCTATGGGGGAGAAGCAAAAGCTTTAGATTTGCCAAAAAATTTCCATTTCTGGTTTTCGACGAATCTCGTCATTTTAGGGTCCCTTCATACTGAAAACATTGATATCTTGATGTTGGCTGTGTGTCTGTGTGTGTGTGTTTGTCTGTGTGTCAAAGTTTCTTGAGGACGGTCTAGAGATTAAAGGTCTGGATGGAAAGATACCAAACTCGAAACTTAAGGCTGTTATGATAAGATGATGTGCTGATTAGTTTTTGTGCCAAATCATGCAAGAGAGAGAGGTAAGTAGAGGAACCCTCAAATACCTTCATTCTGCAATTAATTATGAATTCTCATCAATTGCTACCATGATGACCTATGTTATGACCAGAAAGATCCCTATCAAAGAGGTAAATAATTATTGAAATGTTATAGAATAGTTCAAGTAACTTGGTTCCTATGGCGCAAAGCCTACTGACTCTCATGTCCAAATTTTTATATATTTCCTTAGTCTGGCAAATAGTCCTCCATCCAGAGAACCATTGTTCACTGTCTCTCATATTAGTTACATTTGCAACAGAAGAAAATGGGTGGATTATCAGATATACTGAAATCAGCAAAATCCCTGCAAAACTGCCTAGACAAAAATTCAAGTATAGTTGAATGTAAATAGACAAATTTTCACATATAGAAAGAAAAATGTTTGGTATGATTACATATTAGTGAGGCGAAGGGTTCAGAGGTACACCACATGAAAAATAAAAGTCCTAGTGAACTCATCACTATACTGTAGTGTACAAATGTAATGCAAAACAGGATATTTTGTTATAAATTATGCTGTATGAGATAGCAGTTAAGGAAGGTTATACTTTCGATAAATAACACACTTGTGAGGCCATGTCTAGAATACCCATAGTTTGATCTTGTTCTTATAATTAAGACATAAGAGTCATGCAAAATCTAGTGCACACCTCTGAGGCCTCAGACAATACTATATGGTATGATCTATCACTAAAGCCTGAAGGATCTTATATTTTCATTTTAAGCAAACAGGGATTGGGGGTGGGTGGCATTATAGATGTATTTCATATACATAAAGCAAATTCGTTATTACTTCAAAATATATTCTTGAACTAAATATGGGTCCAAGATAGAAGATCGTTTAGGGTATTTTTTCCCTCGGAGAGAGTGTGGATGACATTAGCTTACAGTGCTCTTTATATCTTGACAATATTTTGGTAATGTTACATGACTGGGTGCACACAAACACTCATGGCCCTGAACTAGATAAGTAGGATAGAAATAGTTTAATGAATGGATACACACCTAGGAAATGTGTTTAGTTGAATGGCATGGTCCCTACATGTTCTTATGAGTTGAAATTAATGTTCACATCCAAGAGTTAAAACATAAAGAATCATTTACTTGTCTGTCCATATCAAGATGTGTTTTTAGTATGTTAAGAATTTCCAATGAGCCAAATTCAATGCAGACTGGAGCCTGCCCATCCTCATAGGTGAATTAGGCAATTGCCTAGACTGGCATTTGAGCAAAAGCATCCAAATGTACTGTGACAAGTGGTCTCATGCCCGGCCGGGATGCCCCTGCTGCTTATGTTCCGGGGGAGCAACCATGGGCAGCTCAATACCTCCCCTGGGATGCTTGCTGGCAGCCTCCCTGGTGGTCGGTGATTCCCCAACCTCCCACTGGGCTCCATGGGAGATGGAGTCCTCCACAGCCTGGTTGGGACCTGGGGTGGCCGCTAGGGGGAGCTGGCTGGATTCAACAGCCGGGCTGGACGAGTCTTCAGCCCCACCTGGAAGTGCAATTGGGACCAGGTGCTCAAACACCTGGAACACTTCCAGGAGGGCTATAAAAGGGGCCAGCCACCAACACTCGAGAGCCAGAGTCGGGATGAGGAGGACTAAGCTTGAGGAGGAGTGGTGGTAAAGGAGAAAATGTTGTGTTGTGGTTCTTGTTGTGCTATGGGACTGTGTATTGCCTGTGGGTCACGGGGAAGACGTGCCCCCATGGGCGAAGAAAAAATAAAGTCTTTTGTTGTTTAATACGTGCCTCTGCGTCTATCTGTGTCGGACCAGGCGCCTATATAGCGCCTTTGTTACAGTACCATTTTAAAGTAAAATATAGCCTATTAGGAACTTGATGACGGAGCACATCATTTTACCAAGTTCTCTCTAATCATGTCAAATTAAATCATGTAAGCATACATTTTTAGTTGTTTAAGTACACTGGCTGCCTGTTTTGTGGGCAGATGTTTCTTCAATAGATGCCCAGCTTGAGTTTGTTGTTGCTTTGGCAAGACAGATAGTTCATTACTGAGAAATTTGCACTGGTGCAGCACGTACGGTGGCTGAGAAGGGCAAAACAAATTTACATTTCACAAAACAAATTTATAACTAAGCACGCGTCCATCGAACCCTCACTAAAGCCTCAGAAATCTTACAGGGCTGATGTTGGCCACTGTCTGTGCCCTACACCCATTTAATAAAGGTTGAACGTGGAAGTTCTGTAGTGCTACAAAATGTACCCTTTGTCAATATGGGTAGATAATGCTTTGCATTCAGCTTTTATGTTTTAATGCCAATTGGTATTTATGTTGCAGATTCAATGGGAGCGGCACAGCTGTGCTCTGCCTAGTGTAGCATAATAGCATGTGCTGGCCATGGTGACAGAATTCACTTTACCATTTCACTGAGGGTGATACCTTCTATATATTACCTAATCTGTACTGTGTGGCATACACTAAAAATAAACATTATCAAGTGCATATGCCAAGGCCACCACAGACAAGACTGCTAACAGCTTAATTTATGCATTCATTGTATTGTTTTTAACACACTGAACCGATAGGCTGTATTTTAGAATGCTGTATTATAACATCATGTGCAAGAGCTGCTTAAAATACTTTTCTGCATTTGCTTTCTTTGTATCTCACTTGACATCATTTTTCTTTTATTGAGGCAAAATTTAGTACGCATAGATCTAATTATTGTTTACATTGTGCACAAAAAACAGACTGCAATGAACTGCAAGATTATAATCGGGCTTTAAGAGAATCTAACAATGTTCAGAGCAATTCCACTGTTTGAGTTGATGATGGCACTCGTCAAAATGACTCTACTGCAAATTGCATTATTTTATTTTTACATTACAAACATACTGAGTATAAAAAATGACTTAGTGTAAATTATGAATGCATATCTTATTTTAATTGCTTCACAGATGAAGTAAGATGCATTCTTAATAATCTATCTATAGTGGTAAAATGCTAACAAAATGATTCCTTTATCCATCCAGCTTAATCATAGGTGTAAAATCTGCCATAGTTTTCTTTTACAGATTGCAGGCACCTCTTAAGGTTGGTCAAATCTATGCATCCATGTCCTTCCTGCCTTTCTTTTAATATGTTATGACAAATCAGTGGTGTTACAAAAATAGCTCTACACCAAGGTAGTTTGAATATTTTTACGCTGTGTGTTACATGCCTTCCATTTTGAACAGAAAATTTTGCATTCTGTAAAGTACAAAGCAAAAATGAAATGGCCCTAGCTATTGTATAAGCAACATATCTAAGAATATCTAATGCTTGATCGTTTCTAATAATTCATTCTCAGTTAATGACAGCTAGTGTGCTGCCTCTGTGGTTGCCTCTGCTAAACTCTCAGAAGTCGCTTCACTGCTATCACTTTTTAAAGACAAAGAACAACTGTATTACCAAGAGAGTTGCCGTGAAACGTAGGGATTGCTGGCAAAACCCACAAAGCGCCAACATTTCAGAATGAAAGATGTGAACTAGAAACCTTGACATCTTAAGACTGAGGCACATATGATGATACATTCTGCAATCTAAACCAGGTCATGCCCACATCTTTATTTTTCATAGAATACTAACGCTGCCTGTAAAGATTTACAGATAAAAAAAATTGCAAGTGAGTAATTCTAAATGAAATACTGTGTCTTCTTAAAATCAGATTCTGCGCAATTTAAATAAGTAGCCTTAGAACTTCTCATGTGGAGAGACAAACAATTCACAGTGGGATCAGCCCTGCTGCTCTGCCTAGCAGACAAAAAAATCAGCTTACGCTTATAAACTGTTTACTGAATTATGCTTCATTACGAACCTTTCAGTGTTCTTTTTCCTGTCTTTAAATACCCCCACAGACTTTTTCATGCACAATAAAAGGCCTTGACCCCTAGCAGATAGAAAAAATTGTTTTTTGCTGTTGTTTGCAATGCATGAACATTAAAAAAAAAATTGCTCAAAAAGAAAAAGAAAAGCATCATTTGTTCCTGGAGTTTGCTTCATTCGACAGCGAGGCGTTGTCATCTCATATCATTTTACTGCCTTGAATTCTGAGTTTTCCATTACAATAGATGCACAATCTAATTTAATAATTCTCAGCATTTTCAGGATGCTAGGACTATGTTTACTTCATATGTATTCATCATTAGTCTGTAGGTCTTGTAGGTTTTTCTGTTTCTTCTTTTTTTGCTAATATAATGTATTTAATAGTAAGCTGGAGAAGGTACTGTGTTGGCAGAGGTGGCTGCACATAGTAAACGTGAAAAAACAGAGCCATGAAATATGCAGTCTAATGTTGCAGACCATTAGGATTTTAAAAACACCGACATATAACTCTGAACACTTCTAGGGCCCAGTTTATAATACAAAATTGTTATGCACTGGGCAGGGGAGCGTGTTCAAAAAACAAGCATGACTGTGATGACTAAAGATGGCTGTGATGATGCATGTTTTCCTTGTAGTCTCCCCCTCCCATTAGGGACGGTTAGATTGAAAAGTGTGATTATACACAGTACACACTATGACAAATCAACTGTAGCATGAGATGCAAGTATTTCTAATTCTGTGAGCATCCTTTAGCAATCTTGCTTGAAGAGAAGAGAAAGTTATGCAGTTGATTAAGCCGATTCACGTTTTTGCTAAGTAACCATGGACCAGATATTATCAATGGTCAGGAAGAGCAGTTACATTTTAAGAATAACAACAGCAATGTATTACAAAAACAATTTCTTTACTTATATTTGCTTATTTAGTTGCTGTTGCAGAGGACTGATCATATTCCATACTTTACAGATAAAATTGTACAGCATTTAATCATTGCTGCCTCCTCACTTGCATACTAATTTGACTCCTGACTGGTCTTGGTTGACTTACAAACTGGAAAAATCTGCCATTTTCCAGTAATTCATTGGAACGCATAGGCAGGCATTATGGCATAGTGGACTTCACACCCTGAGCCAGTGGTTCAAATAAGCAAGTTGCTTCACCTGCCTGTGGTCTAGTTGGAAAAACAAAAGAAATGCAACCAATTGTATCTTAAAGGTAAGTCACCTTGGATAAAGGAGTCAGCCCGATTAGAAAATAATAATAATAATAACACAAGGACACAGAGCTTTAAACTGCAAAATATGTACGCAAGGTCACCCAAACTGCACTAACAGCTCTGTATTTTTCCGAAACTAATGGAACATTATTATCTATCATTTAGTATTTAATCTCATTGCATTTCACTTATTAGGTATTTTAGATATTTATTTTTCTCCTAAAACACCTGCCTAAAAAACACTAATTTACCATTTCACTAATATTGTGTTTAAATATCAGTCATGTGCAGAAGAAATTTGCTTGTGATTCTACAGACAAACATGCCATTCTTTTTTTCAATGAGAAATTGTTATATATACATACACAATTATAGGTATTAAAAATCACGCATTTCTCATATGCAAATAAATAAAACAAGGAGGTGGACTTTTCTCCTGTACTTCATTCTGTTTTGTTACAAGTTGATTTGAGATAAAGTAAAATCATATAATGAAATCAATGATGCTCCCATAAAGTGCTAGTTAGGAATTTTAATTTAGAATTGTATGGATCATGATATTGCTGAGCTTCCAAACACCATCAACGTAACTGACTGCACACATGAGCGCCTTTTATAAACCTCGGTCAAATAAATTATTAATATAGTTGCCCAGGGCAACTTATAAAATCAGGACACATATAACAGATGAAAGTGAAGTGCAAAATTAATATTTGGAATAAATACTAATGAATTATTCGCTGTGTGTTTTCTTAATAAAGCCTTTAAAAGCAAATGCATGTGCGCAACATTTTATAAAATATATCATCCTCAAGGAGCTGGGGAGTCCTCTATAGTGTATCTTCAACCTGAGCCTGAAACAGGGGAGAGTCCCAAGGCTTTGGAAAATATCTTCCATCACCCCAGTCCCAAATGTATCACATCCTGGTGAGCTGAATGACTTCAGGCTTGTCGCCCTGACGTCACCTGTGATGAAGACCATCGAGTGGCTGCTGCTTCACCACCTGAGGCCACAGGTCCGCCACGCCATCGACCCTCTGCAGTTCACATACCAGGAGAAGGTGGGAATGGAGGATGCCATCATCTATATACTACATCGATCCCTCTCCCACTTGGACAGAGGCAGTGGTGCTGTAAGAATTATGTTTCTGGACTTCTCTAGCGCCTTCAGCACCATCCAACCTCTGCTCCTTAGGGACAAGCTGACAGAGAAGGGAGTAGATTCATACCTAGTGGCATGGATCATGGAGTATCTTACAGACAGACCTCAGTATGTGCATCTCTGGAACTGCAGGTCTGACATTGTGGTCAGCAACACAGGAGCGCCGCAGGGGACTGTACTTTCTCCGGTCCTGTTCAGCCTATATACATCGGACTTCCAATACAACTCAGAGCCTGCCACGTGCAAAAGTTCGCTGACGACACTGCTATCATGGGCTGCATCAGGAGTGGGCAGGAGGAGGAGTATAGGACCTAATCAAGGACTTTGTTAAATGGTGCAACTCAAACCACCTACAACTGAACACCAGCAAAACCAAAGAGCTGGTGGTGGATTTTAGGAGGCCCAGGCCCCTCCTGGACCCCGTGATCATCAGAGGTGACTGTGTGCAGAGGGTGCAGACCTATAAATACCTGGGAGTACAGCTGGATGATAAATTGGACTGGACTGTCAATACTGATGCTCTGTACAAGAGAGGACAGAGCCGACTATACTTCCTTAGAAGGCTGGCGTCCTTCAACATCTGCAATAAGATGCTGCAGATGTTCAATCAGACAGTTGGGGCGAGAGCGCCCTCTTCTACGCGGTGGTGTGCTGGGGAGGCAGCATTAAGAAGAGGGATGCCTCACGCCTGGACAAACTGGTGAGGAAGGCAGGCTCTATTGTAGGCATGGAGCTGGACAGTTTGACATCCATGGCAGAGTGACGGGCGCTGAGCAGGCTCCTGTCAATCATGGAGAATCCACTGCATCCACTAAACAGTGTCATCTCCAGACAGAGGAGCAGCTTCAGCGACAGACTGCAGTGAATGTCCTGCTTCACTGACAGACTGAGGAGATCGTTCCTCCCCCACACTATGCGACTCTTCAGTTCCACTCGGGGAGGTAAACGTTAACATTATTCAAAGTTATTGTCTGTTATACCTGCATTTTTATCACTCTTTAATTTAATATTGTTTTTTTGTATCAGTATACTGCTGCTGGAGTATGTGATTTTCCCCTTGGGATTAATAAAGTATCTATCTATCTATCTATCTATCTATCTATCTATCTATCTATCTATCTATCTATCTATCTATCTATCTATCTATCTATCTATCTATCTATCTACATGCAAACAAAAATATCTTTTGATGGATCATGTATTAAGAATTTTAGGATCCCAGCTGAAGTTAGTTCCACATCTTCTACTGAGCATTGCCTTGATGGATGATCATTTGCCCAATTCGAGGTTGAATGTGCCAAAGCGATTCAAATGTACTCATCAGTGTACCTCTATTTTTGACAAATTAATATTTTCTTCACTATAGCTTTGAAATTATTCTTATTTACATGTCACCTGTTCTGTACATTGATTTTAATACTGATTGGGTATAATGGATTTTTTTGGTCAGATTTTATATCTGAATTCATTATATGAAAGTCAATTGAATTATTGATATTAGGAAGTTGACTATGTGCACCACAGAATATTTGGGGGCACAGGTGGAAAGTTGATAAGGGTAAATTTCATATAAATATTAGACATTTTTTCTTCATACACAGAACTGTAGATAAATTGAAACAGGTATCAAGTAAATTAGTAGATGGCAGCAATTTTGGGCCTTTCAAAACACAACTTGATGTTATTTTGGCAAGGTAAGGGAACAGGATTGGCAGGCTCTGTAGGGCCAAATGGGCCAGTTCTCTTCAAAATTGCTCTAATGTTCTAAGTAATGCTGTGCCAGGGAACACTGAAGCCTTTTCCAGTGTCTTACCTGAATATCCATGTAGCCAAGAACTACAATAATATGAAATTTCTTGGTGGCTCTTTTTAATGCCAGGATTCTAGGAACCTTATGAGCCATCAATGGCCTTTCACTCATTTATTGGTTTTGACAAATGGATAAGTGTGATTAAACTCTTCTGAAAACAACTTTCACTTTATCTTTAAATAGTTCTGCATTTGCCATTGCCAACAACATTGCCAGCAACTGTAGTGATCTCATTCGTTGATGGATTAATAAGAAGTGAATGGTTTTACAGTAAGTAAGGTCTGAGTTCAGCTTGTGGTGCACTCGCTATCTATCTCAGCAGATTCAATTGTTGGTTGTCCTAACTGTTGGTTCCTGTTTTGCTGTTGATATGGATTAATAAACTTCAACTCCCCTTGTACCAACAATCAAATTAGTTGGCTTGGAAAATGCATGGATGGATGGGAATAATAAAATGTAACCACGCAGCTGTAAGTTACTTTTTTAACATTGTTTGTAGGCTATAGTGAAATCATTATTAGAATTTGTGTTTTGCCAAAATGATTTAGTAAAAGTATCAAGAAATAATCTGAATCAGGGGTGGGGGTTGATTTGTTTTGAACCTTTTTCTTTTTTCTTTTCTTTTTGTAAAACTCGAGTTATGTGTATGGAGTGTTATTTGATTTTAAAAATTTCAATAAAATTAAAAATAAAGAAATAATCTGAATGACAATGACATAGAAAAATTCAGTCAATTCCTTTAGTTTGTATTTCGGTGTTACCTACTTGTGGTGTGAAGTACTTATTAAATTTCTGCAATCTATTGACCGTTTTCCTAACATAAGTGTTCAGGTGACTGCAAAGTAAAGGAAACACTTGAGCAAATGAGGAATACACTTTACACTGAAAGCAGATGCTTCTATTCGAATATAATAAGTCATATATAAAAATGCACGCAGTCACAGTTCCTCATTATGTTAGCTAATATGGCTCAAATGAAAAATCATAATAACTTTTAGACATAGGTAATTGTCAGGGTGAATTTGGCAGAGCGTCCAATGACTGATGTTTCTCAAACATCTGTGGCTAAAGTTATGTTGGCATGGAAGTTGGTGAAAAGAACATCATTAGTTGGTGGAAACAATGGAAGAAAACTGTATGCTCCTGTCTATGCAATTTTCATGATGGAAAGAAAAACAGACAAGCTACTTAGGGAGAAAGTTAAATTAATGACAATTCACTGAGAAATTCACAGACTGCAATACTGTGGTTGGGTTAGAATACATTAACCCATTATTAGACCTAAAAATTCAGTTTTATTCCATATGCCCAGCTATTTAAAAATTAAGCATCTAGTCAACCATCATCTTATTTTCAGCAAACAGATTATATGTGGAACACACCAAAGAAGTCCACCAACCCAAATGGTTGTTTTTCTTAAGTAAATGGTACTCATGGCAGAGTGTGAATCATATTTTATTTATTGTTAAAATAAATAGTTAATGGTTAAATGTCAGTTTATTAAAAGCAAATATAAAGTGATCATGTTTATTTCATGGTGAAGGAGTCCGATACCAATGGTAGTGGAATCACACAGCCTGACAATGTCTCCATCCAAAACACAAAAGAACTCCACAAATGGCTTGAAGAGCATGGCAGTGATGTATGCTGACGCCATCCCAACCACCAAATCTTAAACCCTATAGAGCACTTGCTGGAAACTTTGCAGCAGAGCCTAAAGTAGAGTCAGTAAAACATCATTATACAAATAATTGAATTTCTTCTGACAAATGAAGCTACATCCCCACATTACAGACCCAGACACTTGGAGAATATACGCTAGGGCACATTCAGGCTGCTCTGATGGCTCGTGTTGACACAGTACCCTATTAAGTCAATTTCCTTTACCTGTGGATGATGTGGTTGAATACGGATATTTGCATAAAAAATATTCTTGTGCCTAAGTTCATGCTGTACAGTAATGATAAATGAGGGCCATTGTTCCATTATGACATGATTTATAAAGGAAGACTTTCCCTGGTGGTTTAGATTAAATAGGGAGAAAAAAATAATTATAAAATTTGTCTTAACATTTAAATTCATCTTTTGTTTTGCAGATGTGATCTCTCTAATGTCAAATATACTTGTAAAACAGCCAAGCACAAACTCTCTTGTTACAGGAAGTATTGCATTCATTCTGCTTATAATGGACTTGGCAGTTTATGTGGTATAACTGTTTAGATAATGTAGCGCTAAAGCTTTAGTTCAAAATACTGGTTTATAATTTAATCCATTGACAAAAGCTCATCCAGTCAGAAGCTTATCATTCAAGCTTGTGGCCTTTCCTGGTGTAATCCCCAAATTCTACTACAATGTTCCTGTTTAGTTTCAGGCTTAGACAAATAATTATTACATTTTAATGAATTAATCAACAATGAAAAAAAAAGAGATTAATCACAGGAAAACCGATTAAAGAAAATGAACCAGTCTGACAATTTATAAGGTTAAAATAAATCTCCAAAGGAAAAAAGATACAAAAAAAATCTGTAACAATGACCCTGATTTATTGTTACTTTTTGTGCTGGTGTTTTAATGATTGTTTTTGGTGTTTATTTTAATTTTATTGTCAAATATTTTTTTTATCTTGGGCTGTTGATGATCCTATTTGACTTTATATGCCATACATTATACCCACTTTAGTGTGGCCCAATATAAATCTGTGACTGTTTCTTTTGCTACTATAAATTGTTTGCTCTGAAACTGAAAAATACTGTATGTAAGCTGTTCCCCCTTTATCCTGCAACTTACTCTTGTGGGGTAGTGTTCATACCTCAAAGTCACTGTTTCTATACTATTGATTACTCAATAAATGTGTCATTTGCTGTCATTAATTATGTCAGTTGAAGACTATAGTTACGGAGAATGTTTAGAACTACAGTAAAACCTTGGATTGCGAGTAACTTGGTCTGCGAGTGTTTTGCAAGACGAGCAAAAATTTTTAATAAATTTTAACTTGATAAACGAGCAAGGTCTTGCAATACGAGTAGTACGTATACACTCTGTCTACCGAGTGTCACGTGATCACAACCGAGCCGATGATTCTTCTCTTTCTCTCTGTCACGCTGCGGGAGATTGTGTGTAATTGTCTCCCATGCTTGGTCTCAGTCGGCATGCCTCACTCGTATTGTCAACACCCGTATGAGCGTATATTGTTTATTACAGCATTGTGACCATGTGTGTTTGCGCGTAAAGCATTTTTTATATAGTGTGTGAGTAATGAATCTGTTTAACCACAATGCAATGTCACATTTCCGCGAAATCCTCAAAAGGAGGCAAAAGCAACTGTCATTGGATTAGTTCCTTGTTAAAGTCGCAAAAAAAAAGAAAAACATTCCAGTGAGCCAACAGACAGCAGTGATTCTGTTAGTTATAGTAAAAGTCGTCCTAACAATAACCCTCCTCCTCCTCTCGTCTCCCTCACACCAGCCACAATTCTTTTCAAAGTTACAGTGCAGGTTAATCTGTTTTATGTATTTTTACTTTATATTTTGTATTAATCATTTTTATAAGAATATTTTTGGGCTGTGGAACGAATTCGCTGAGTTTCCATTATTTCTTATGGGGAAATTCGCTTTGATATATGAGTGCTTTGGAGTACAAGCACATTTCCTGAACGAATTATGCTCGCAAACCAAGGCACCACTGTAATAATATTGGAGATAAAAGTTTCTTGTTCTGTTTAAGTTTAGCATAATTGTTTATTGTTTTAAAATGCAGCACATGGAATGGTGAAAAGGGTAAGAAGGCTTCAATGTACCACCAATGTGACCAGAACTTCACCTAGTGTAGCCGCTGAAGTATAAGGCGAGATCAAGCACGGGTAAAATGCATGCTGAAAGAAATCTCTCAGTCCGAAAGTTTGTTTTAAAAATATTTAGTGAAAGTTAAAGGCAAATAATCCACACAAGAATAAAGAAAAAATAGTTACACACGTAGAATAAAAGGCAAAAAAAGGAAAAATGTATCTTCTCTAAACTTAGCTTTTCTTGAGAAACTTGTTATTTCTGTACTTAAAAGTTCTTTATTTCTTCTTCTATACTTAAAGGTTCTTAATTTCTTCTTCTGTATGCCTTAAGCGTACAGTACAGTACTTAAATGAGTACTGTTTTATTAGAGTTGTTTCGCACACTAAAAAGACCCGTAAGTCCCTCAGGCACGGTTTAAAACCTTATGCCTTCTACACCTTACACATGGCAAGGCTGGTCACTAACTGAAGAATAATGTTTACTCAAAGCTATTAGAAATGGCAAGAATATACCAGTACAATTCTACTTATGGGGGTCCCAGCCTCTGCTACGCCTCTAACTCTGTAGTCGAGTCCTCATGAGGAAGACATCCACAAGTTCTTTTAAACTGGAGTTGCTGTAACAGAGAAGTTGTGTGCTTTGCTGTGGATTTGAATTAATGGAGCATTATTGAATAAAGGTTGAGTGTTGCTTCTGCAAGTGCCCAAATAATAGTTCAGTTTGCTCAGTTCTCTCTTGCCTGTCTTTGTGCAACCCAGCAGGTCAGACACTATACATAGAAAGATAGATATTTACAAACAAAGAAAAATTAAGTACATCATAAGCTAATTCTTCCATTGTTAACTGACTCACTCAACAGCTTGACTCCATCCTTGCTCTGTTGGTCAAATGATGACCTCTGTTGGCATGAAGCACATTATATATTTAGTTGCATATCTGCAGGCCAATCGTGTATCACATATGTACCCCTACCAACTGCAGCAGACGTTACAATGTGCCACAGGCATTTTCCAGCCCTCTGTTAGTTTGCTTACTTTCTCCTGCTAGTGCCTGTGTGAATTACTGACTCTACATGCTCAAGCACGCTAACACCTACCATCTCTGCAGTAAGTTTTACTTTACACTGTTTGTTGGTATACCTCGTACTCAATAAAGTCAACTCAATAACTATTGACGCTCAGGTTTTCAAATGACACAGTGACTCCAGCACTTGGTGCCAGTTGACACATGAAGCAGTGTAGGCTTCCACTCTTCTGCACGTGGGTCTGGAAGCTCCTTGCTTCCGAAACAAGAGATCCACTGTAGCAATAACAAAACACTCACATTCGTGCTAACACACTTCACATATTTATTCCTACTGTTCTTTAATAGTTATGCATACACAAAGAGATATTATTTGTAAATACTACTTAGTCTGTGGTGTGACTTACCATAAGGGACTAAAACAGGTTTCAGGCATTTAAAAGTTGAAAAACGTCTTTTAAGGGAGAGGATAACCATAACCTCTAGCTTGAATATACAAATTCAAAACAGTGTTCTTCAAATTAAAAGACTTTATGAAGTGATCAAAAACAGGAATGAAAAAACAGCCAAAGCAGAAAAAGGCAATAAACCATAAAATAACAAACAAAACCAAATTGTATATCCAAAGACAAAATCCAATAACGAGAAACAAAAATATTTCCCTAATATACAGTGAGGTTTCTAAACACTTTTGGGACTCCCCCCAATGGGATGACACACCAAAGAGTGTCCTAAAGCGAGATCATATGTCTGTGGAAGACTGCTTATTCATTGCTGGGGCAACTGGAAGCTCGTCACGATAGCAAATCCGAGTCGATCGTGGTCACGTTACAAGCGCCTGTCATCGATGAGTGATGCAAGGCATATTTTAAATTTAGGGAACGGTATTACTTGGCCACTCACCTGGTCACGATCCTGCCTGATTGCTGTGGCTGTGTATAGGAAAGTGGTAGATCCCACTGCGATAAATAACCGTGCTATCCCTGCTTCAAGCAGAATAAAGCTGTTTTTTCTATAGCATTGGGGCTCGGCCTTGCACTGTTTGGGGTGCAAGAGATTGACTCACGCATCACAATACATAGCATTTAAGTCCATCATATGACACACATCCACATTTACTGACACAGAGTCAATTTAAAAGTGAATTTCAAATGCAAATAACTCACAGGTGCTGACCAGGTAAGGACAGTAACAGCAGTATGTCTGTGACAGATGCCTTTTGTAAAGGGACACCAGCGCACAAGTTTCATGTTCAGCATTGTAAATTTCTAACTCCATGTAATATTATTATGATATCTTCTTAATGACTTTTAGCTTTAAATGAATATTATTTGGAAATCAGATCCAAAGAATCTAGACAGAATGAGGAATCCCCTGAGGCCTTGTTTGCAAAATATAGTTTATGTGGTATAGTTTTGCAGAACTGGAAACAAATGTGGTTTGCAGGGAGTTAAATTATTTGTGATGTATGAAGTAAATAGCTTATCTATAAACAAAAAGTTTCATTGCATATACTATTGTAACCATTCTGAAGTCTAAAAGTTGTTGCCAAGCAATAGTGCTTTCATTTGTGAAACAATGCATGTCAGTGTTTTTAAGGCAACATTTTTTGAATAAAAAGACATTGATATTCTGGTTCATGCAATGAAATATCAGTAAGTTAAGGAGTCAAACAAGATGTTTAGGTTCTTGGCAGAATCAGTGGCGTAAATTTGCATTCAAGCCTCAGAATGACTGTTTACATCCTCAAGCAAGCTTTTGATCCTGTAATCGCATTTCTCATATTTTCCATAGTGGATCTATTATGACTAAAAATCAAAAATACAACCCTATGCACAAGCAGGGTACCACTGTACTGTTTGATGTAATCCTGTGTGAAAGATCATCCTGGCTACAGATAGACACAGGACACACAGAAGTCCAAAACATACACGCATTTATTCTCTTCTTTTAGCTCAATGTACACAGTGCACAAACCCCACAATTGGGCTCTGTCCTTTTTCCTTTCTTTATTCTTCTTTTCTCTTCTCTTCTGCTGCCACCACTCCTCTCCCGCAAGCTCTGTCCTCTGCCTCCCAACTCCGGCTCATCAAATGGAGTGAGGCTTCCTCTTTTATACTGCACCTGGATGTGCTCCAGGTGCTCCCTGATCAACTTTCAGCAGCATTTCTGGGTGTGGTGGAAGTGCTCGATGCCAAGGCTCTGGAACTGTCCTGGCACCCCTTGTCAGGGGCCACGGGTCCCAGCAGGGTTGAACTTCTAAGCTCCAAGCCCATGGCCCCAATGTAACCCAGAGGGGCTGCCCTCTTGTGTCCAAGGGCAGGTACTGATGTTGCCATGTCCTTTCCCCCAGTCCTTTCCTCAAAAGGCCATCCCGACCGAGCAAGGACCCCGGCCCTCTATCACACCTGCTTCAGACTAAAAACTGAAACAATAGGGTCAGCCATTTGTACAGTACCCCGGGAGCAATTGCAGGTTAAGGGCCTTGCTCAGTATTACTTCTGTCACTGCCAGGATTCAAACTGGGAACCTTTGAATTATCAGTTCAGATCCTTTAGCCAGAGGCCACCACTATTCACAATAGGTTCCTTGACTGTTATTTGAAAAACTGGGCCGTTTCATTTACAAAGAATCAAAAAAATGAGGTGCTTAATGAAAATATGTTGTATGGAAAATCATGGAAAGCATCCAGAAATTGGCATTTTTGCACTTCTTGCTGTAAATTATACTGTTATATTAAAAAATGGTTACCAAGCCTCTTTATTAAATATTCTCTCAGCTGTCCTGTAATTAAATAGCGTGTAATGTGGGTGATGGAGTGACTGCGGTGTATGGATGAATGCTCTGAATCTTATTCCCATGGATAACAAAAACTACTTGATATGGGAGACATTGAAATATTTATTTTGCACAATGCAATTCATATTTAGCATTATCACAAAGCAACTTGCAATTCAAAAGAAATGAGTTCCGTGCTTAAAAACAGTGACATTCTGCAAAATACATTTGTTATTATTACTTATTGGTTTCTCCCTTAGCCACTTATTCAAAATCAGCACTAATTCAGATCACATTTTGAAATAATTAATATTTTGAGTACCCTGTGTATTTTCTGCCTCTGAAATAAAGTACTACAGCCTCATTTACTTCTATCACAGCTAATAGACATTGAGATTTTATAACATACAATGTGTTTTAATCACAATTAATAGTATTGTCTTGCTTATTTATTAAGATGTACTGTACATGCATTTCATGTTAGCTTAAGTGTCATATTTATATGTGCCATTAAAATTAGTGACTAAGAAGCTGTAATTATTTTACAATACAACTTTTCTGTCATTGAAGTATAATGAATGTTCTGTTGTAGTCGGCCTATTTAAAATTCATCATGAACTGCTTTGGCTCTGAAATCATGAAACCTGATTGAATGTAAATTGACTGAATTTACACTTATTTCAGTGACTAAAATGAACTATCTAGGATGGGCGAAATGTCATTTTTGGAAGACATTTGAACAGACATAAAGTGGATTTGTCCTTACATACATACATACATACATGTCCATGCGTTTGGTAACTTACTCTCAGTAACAGTTATATCAAATCCAGTTTCACTTAGAGATCTGTGATGGATTTCTGCAATACAATTTAAAAAGAACAGCCATTTGAACAAAGACAGATTCATTCCAGGAAGCTGAAAGCTAAACAGTGCTTCCCTGATTCTTAAAAATTGTATCACACTTGTATTCTCTCTGTCATGAGAAGTTGTGATGAATGTGATAAATGCATGTACTGTGGCTTCCCTATGGGTGGTAAAGAAGGTACTAAGAATGATGCTCCTCTTGAAAATAGAGCAAAATCACAGACTGCAGGATGTTGGTCCTAATATTGTTTGATTTTTTTTTTTGATTTGATATACTTTATGAATCCACGAGTGGGAATAAATGTATTTTTTCAGTGTTGTTTATCTTTATATTACTTGTGACTTTTTGGACAAAAGGTGAATGATGACCAATATCTCATATTCTCCAATGCTCATTTTACATGCACTGCTGTGTACTCTTCAGTGTGGCTCAAATATAATCAATAACACTGGACAACAACTTGTTGGTGTTTATGATACACAGCTTCACACTGAAGACAAATACAATTTCAGATTGACTGCTATATCTTTGGAATTTGAAAAAACATAAATTTAATTTTATTGCATTTACCATGTTTAATTACTTAGAAATGCTGACTCATTAGTTCAACTGAGCTAAAATGTTTTGCTGCTGATTTTCCTTTGTACTTAGCACCTTATGCTTCTCGTTACAGTGGCCAACAATACTCAGCTTGCACTGACGGATTCCACTTTTCCATCATTGTAATGTCCTGGTGAAACGTTTCATCATGTTTGTCACTGACTGCACTAAGATTAGCAGGGAAGAAGTCCAAGTGTGAATTTAGAAAATTAATTTTTAGCAATATTTTGCACTTGAAGCATATTGTTAATGAGCTGGATGTAGTTTTGGTGCTCTGAGGTTGCCAAGTAAACTGTCAGCTACTAGTAGATCTTTGAACCGTTTGACATGAAAGATCATCATATCATAAGAGGACCAACAAAAACACCTTCCTTAATCTTGGCATCAGCTATTTACAGAAACATCTGTCTCGGATATTGAAATCCTTCACCTTTCTTGTTCATCACTTTCATAAAACTTTTCATCAGTCCAAGCTTTATATGAAGAGGATGCAAAGTATCTTTGTAGTGTCTACAAGTGATTTATGTGACTCACTTTACTGCCCTGGATGCTAAATGCTTACTGAGTGGCCAATTCTTTTTAATGTAATGAGACTCTTTATCATGGCAGTCTAATTCACAAATAAAATAACAGTAGTCGAGGTGTCCAAGCTGCATTCCTAATAGCAATACCACTACTTATAGATCACCACAAATATTTAACTTGTATTTGTTATGTATACATATATTTATAACATAGAAGAAAATAAAAAAATAGGCAATTGCAATAACATTGTACGTGATAGTGAAATGCAAGTGTTATTTTTGTGATCAGCAGGCCATAAGATACATCTAAAAGTATTCAGTAAGCAATATCATTGTTGTCCAGTGTAATCAGAGTGCTACTATAGTTTAAATAGTTACTAAAACATACAGTTTTTGCTGTACCTACATATTTATACACAAATTTAGCTTGCATAAACTGCACATATAAAAATTTCTAGCTTGTACTAGTAGTACTAGGGTGTTGTACCGTGTTAGCCATTATGAATGTAGAGAAAAGCCAAGCAAAATGACACCTTTTATTGGCTAACTAGAAAGATTACAATATGCAAGCTTTCGAGGCTTTGTTGGTCCTCTTATGATATGATGATCTTTCATGTCAAACGGTTCAAAGATCTACTAGTAGCTGACAGTTTACTTGGCAACCTCAGAGCACCAAAACTACATCCAGCTCATTAACAATATGCTTCAAGTGCAAAATATTGCTAAAGATTAATTTTCTAAATTCACACTTGGACTTCTTCCCTGCTAATCTTGCCTGAAGAAGGGGCCTGAGTTGCCTCGAAAGCTTGCATATTGTAATCTTTCTAGTTAGCCAATAAAAGGTGTCATTTTGCTTGGCTTTTCTCTAGCTTGTACTAGGAATATAAGATGTCATATGAGTTGTAAAACAAAACCAGACACAAAACATAAAAACAAGATATGGCTAAAGTTCAAACACAAGATCTTTTATATCACCAAGAGCTTGTCAAAATATGATGTTTACAGAGAGAAAGATAAAAAGAAGGGATGCCTGGAACTTTTTTTTCATGTATTGGTTTAATTCTAAATAATATTTCACTAAGGTGATAATTAGAGTAGCTAAGGCACCCTATTGTACACTGGCCTTCTGTCTATTGCAATTGTTCAACAGCTGTGTTGTGTCTTACAGAAATTCATCAAGCCATCTCTGAACTAAGTCATCTAGACACAGCTGAAGAGACAAGACCTCAGTCAAAGAGTAGAAACTCATCATAGGCACGGAGCTGGACAGTTTGACATCTGTGGCGGAGCGACGGGTGCTGAGAAGGCTCCTGTCAATCATGGAGAATCCACTGCATCCACTGAACAGTATCATCTCCAGACAGAGGAGCAGCTTCAGCGACAGACTGCTCTCACTGTCCTGCTCCACTGACAGACTGAAGAGATCGTTCCTCCTCCACACTATGCGACTCTTCAATTCCACCCGGGGGAGTAAACGTTAACATTATACAAAGTTTCTGTCTGTTATACCTGCATTGTTATGACTCTTTAATTTAATATTGTTTTTTATCAGTATGCTGCTGCTAGAGTATGTGAATTTCCCCTTGGGGATTAATAAAGTATCTATCTATCTATCTATCTATCTATCTATCTATCTATCTATCTATCTATCTATCTATCTATCTATCTATCTATCTATCTATCTATCTATCTATCTATCTATCTATCTATCTATCTATCTATCTGAGTTCCTGTGTTACCAGAGACTCTTGTTCTGATTATGTGCCGTCTCCGTGTTCCCTAACAGCCCTTTGTTGCAAGCCTTTAAATTAGCATTACAAATAAAGATAACTGCTACTTTTCTCCTTCACACTTTTTTATGATGTGTGTATGCTTTGAAACTATCAATATTCTGCAAGATATAAAAAATACACACATAAAAAACTAGTTTTCAGTGAGGGTGTGCCTCCTGCAAAATACAGGGAACAGAAAGAGGGGGACAGAATGAGTCACGGGAGCAGTGTGTGCCTCTGCCTTTGCACTAGTACTCTCCTTTCCCATGTGCACAGTTATTCAAATACAGTTTTATTCAAATACACTCACCCCTTGAATACTGTTAACAGAGAGAAGAATTACCTCCACTTTTTAACAAAATTTGTCAGGTATTCTCAAATTAAATTATCTTCCTGCTGGACGATTAATAGCAAATGCAGTCCACGCATTAAGCCATAGATGCAATATTATGTCATTAATGCATACTTAAAGACCATTCTGCATCTATGCCACATGGTATTTCAGACTGCAATTCAAGAATATATAATCTAGCAGAAAATGTATTCCCCAAATAATTTTCATGAAGTAATTTGAATTGTGATTAGTAGTTTTACTTGCCTTGTGTCTGAGACTACTGGAATAGAATCTGACTAATCAGTTATTATTGCAACTAGTATTTTGTGATATTTTTCTCCAATGAACACATGAATAAATGCAGTACTAGGTGCTTGCAGTTAATGATGTGATGAGTCTTCTGGTCCCCAAGTCGTTGCCGGTTGCCTCAAACAGAGATGGGGCTCAGGAAAAAAAGAGGGGGATTTGTAGCATTGGCAATGCACATGATCATGCCAGTATGAAAAGAGATATGGTATAATATACCGTATTCACTTAAAGAGTGCCCCAAGAGTAATTACTTTGTACGTCATGGGGAAGTAATGACAGGCCTGGAGCAATATGCCAGAACAGTAGGTGGCAGCAAGGGGTTCATGTTGAGGACACATGGGACCTTTAATTTATTATAGAGGGTAGGCTTCTTTTGGGATACTAGTGGTAATCAGCCCTATACTTATGAAATGAAGTCGAGAAATGTGGGGAAACTTAGAGCTGAATGATGAAGATTTGCGAAGAAGGCCCCAAGTCTTTTAAAAAGGCATGTTCTGAATGAAAGTGATTCTGTGGTTTGCCCATAAGTCATCTCTGGGTGGAATGTAGCAGCCATTCTCTGCTTGTGGTCTTTTAATTCTAGATTTGGGAGATGACAGAAAGAAGGGCCAGAACAAGGAAAGTATAGAATACAACAATATGGAAAAAAATCAGGGCAACAGCTAAAAAGTATAAAAATTCAAAATTGGAATTATGGCTGTTTTCACAGGTTTGTGGATAATTGAAATTTTAAAGTTAGAATGTTATTTAAAGTAATGCAAAAACTGAATTGACAAACTCTTGGTAACATTATACCTCTGAATCACAAGTTCATATTAACTTTTGTGGTCTTAATTGTGTAACTGTGAAAAGACGTAGTGGTGGTCAGAACTCTCCTTTCAGCCAGAAAACAATTCCCTCTGGAGCCCCTGTAGCCACACTCCACAGCACACGACAACCAGCTTCAGAAAACATGATTGTCACTGTGATAGCTTTAGTATGTGAGCTGCGGGCTGCTATTAGAAAAAAAAAATATACTGTTTCTTCTTCTTGGAACTAGAAGGGCAATGAGAGAGAAGTCAAATTTCTATACCGTCATGTAGATTAATGAGGTAATATTCATTTTGGCTCAACATCTATAACAATACTCATTATTCATTTTAAACCACAAGGATGAATACAGAAGCTAATAGATGTGGTACCTTGCATGCTTTTACTGTTAACCTTATCTCAAGGAAACAGCCAAGCATACTTTTCAACAGAATATTTTTTAAGTTCTGATTTTTTTAAATTTGTTTCATGGCACAGAAACTCCTATAATTAACTAGAGATATCAATAACACAACCTATTTTTGCATTCCTGGCATAGACATCATTACATGCCAAAATATTTGGGGTGCAGGTTCTCTCACCCTTGCAAGCTAAACACTCAAAGAGTACTAATGTCAAATACACAGTTATTTATAGCTATAATGTAGACCTTCACTGGGCAACTTAAAAAAAAAACACGTAAAGAAAATGTCTTCCTGAACTGCAGCCTGAAAGCAGAATTTCACTTGGCCACAAGCCAGGCTGTCAAAAACGAGAATGCAGAAAGCAGACATTATGCAAAACTATATGAATTTGCCCCTTGGAGAATTTTGCATTGCTGGCATGGAGAATTAAAATTAACTGTGAAAGGGTTTGTAAGGTTTACTATAAATTTATAGATAGGGACGAGAACATCATGTGGTCTGCTGTACAGTAATCATTTGAGAAATAAAATTGCTAGTAAAATTAATTATTTTAATTTTGATTTTTTCATTTACAAAGAAATAGGTAATAAGCCACAGCAAAATTAGTTTTGCTACCAGTCATATATATCAGCAACACCTTTTATCTAGGCTAATTTATCAATCATTAGTCAATGTTTAGGCTTTCCCTTAAAGATAGGGTGAGAAGCTCAGTCATCCGGGAGGGGCTCAGAGTAGAGCCGCTGCTCCTCCGCATCGAGAGGAGTCAGATGAGGTGGCTCGGGCATCTGATCAGGATGCCTCCTGGACGCCTCCCTGGTGAGGTGTTCCGGGCACGTCCAACCGGGAGGAGGCCCCGGGGAAGACCCAGGACACGCTGGAGGGACTATGTCTCTCGACTGGCCTGGGAACGCCTTGGGATTCTCCCGGAAGAGCTAGAAGAAGTGGCCAGGGAGAGGGAAGTCTGGGCATCTCTGCTCAAGCTGCTGCCCCCGCGACCCGACCTCGGATAAGCGGGAGACAATGGATGGATGGATAGTCAATGTTTATTTTATATAACACCTTTTAAAGGTGCTGATATACTGTATATTCAAGTATCTGCACATCATTTTGGTCAGCTTAATAGAACAACTTTATAATCTTTTCTTCTTAAAGTGGTGCATTTGGTAGTGCTAACACCTCAGAAGTCTGATGGGTTCAAATCCCACAAAAGGTTGCTGACTTTGTGGACTTTGAAAATTCTTCCTGTCTCGGTCTGGGCTGGGAACTCTTTCCACACCCCCAAAGATATGCAAGTTTTTAATCCATACCCCCCAAGATATGCAAGTTAGGTTAATAGGTGATTCTAAACTGGCCACTATGTCAAGGTGAGTTGGAACTTTAGAACAGAAGAACAATGTACAAAAGAGAACAGGCCATTCAGCCCAAAAAAGATTGCCAATCCTATGCACCTAATTCTTCTAAAATAACATTAAGTCGAGTTTTGAAAGTCCCTAATGTCCTACTTTCTACTACACTACTTGGTAACTTATTCCAAGTGTCTATGGTTCTCTGAGTAAATAAAAAAATCCTAATGTTTGTGCAAAATGTACCCTTAACAAGTTTACAATTGTGTCCCACTGTCCTTGCTGAACTCATTGTAAAGTGTCTTGATCCACTGTTCAAATTCCCTTCATAATTTTGAACACTTCAATAATGTCACCTCTTAATCTTCTTTTGCTTAAATTATGAATGTTGTGGGTATGTACATATGTGCCCACTGATGGACCAGCAATCTGCCCAGGATTGTTTCCTGCCTAGTGCTGCCCATGACCCCTAATGGGATTATGCACGTTTGAGAATGTTATGTTCTATCTTCTGTTTACATCATCAGAATTCCAACAAACAACAGCATATATAAATCTGACACAGTTTTGCTTGTTACTTCTTTGGAAAATGTGTACAAATAAAACATTCACTTAGCAATACTAAGGGATGTAGTGGCTGATTCCTGCCTTGCCTGCAGTGCTGCACAAATAGGCTCTTATCCTCCTCCAGAAGACCACGAATTAGATTAAGAAGGACTAAGAATTTTATGTTACAATTCAAAAATAACCAAGAAAGTATCAATATAATAGAGAATTATCAGAGCCAAAATTAATTGCAACCCAGCCTATAATGAATGCATATTCATGTTATGCATTTAATTTGGCATCATTTCCCTAGTCATAAATAAATAGAAATCAACCAAATGATTCATTGCTTTTGAATATGGCACACAATATTATTAACACTTTGAAATGCATCATAGAGATGTTTTGTATTTTAATTCATGTCCATTAGCAAGGCAAGTTCATTACATTTTGCATTAGTCTACTTAGGACTGCCCTATGTGACAGATGGCTGGAGCCCATGCCCGGCTGGGACACCCCAGCAGCATACGTTCCAGGGGAGCAAGCATCGGAAACCCAATATCTCCCCCTGGATGCTAGATGGCTTCATGGGAGCTGGAGTGTTGTGCAGCCCTGTTGGGTTCTGCTGGTGCTTCCAGGGGGTGTTGCAGCAGGAGCTGCTAGCCCCTTTTGAGCACTAGTTTCACCACACCCGGAAGTGCAGCCGGATGTCGGCAATCAAGCACCTGGAGCACTTCTGGGTGCCTAATAAAAGAAGCCAGCAACCACCACTCATGGGCCAGAGTTGGGAGGAGGAGGACAAAGCTTAGAGGAGGAGTGGTGGTGCAGAAACAGAGGAGTGTGCTGTGTGTTAAGTGCTTTTTTGTACTTGGGACTGTGCTGTGCCTGTGGGTATTACGGGGAAGACGTGCCCCACAGGTGAAGAAAAATAAATGTTTATTTATTTTATACATGCCTCCAGTGTGAATCTGTGTCGGTTTGGGCGATTATATAGCACCTTGTTACACCTGCTGTTCTTTCTGTGACCACGCATTAATTGTTCCAGAAGTAAATTAAATCAAATGACCAATCAGCATCAAGAGGTGGGGCAGACAGTGCCAACACTAGAAGCAAGAGGCATTCCAATCACAACTATGTCCTACATACACACTTTTATCTATGAACATATAATTCAACATATAACCAAACACTGAAAGGTGCAATTCTGGGATTGCTTAGGTTAAATAAGCCAAAGTTGATTTTTGCTATTTGCTAATTTTCATTGTGGTTAAATTTGCAAAGTACACATAGACATCTGCTTTATTTTTCAAAATACAAAATGTAGCAAAATATTTGTCAGCTTTAATGTGATTATTCTCACACTGAGTGATAGCCAGATATATCATAATCGCAACTTTGTTCTTCTTTATCTGCACTTTGCCAAACATTTGATAGATGGTGATGCTGAGTGAGTAACCTGACAAAGCCACAAATGCTCTTGAGCAGCAGTCAAGGTAATGAGAGACCTCAAGCAGCAAATGATGCAAGCAGAACCTCCAGCACCTTTCCATCTGCTGGTGGAGCCAGTAGTCTTACCTTATCACGTGCTAGTCTTTAACCAATAATGTAGTACAGGGTAAGAGATGCTAGTAAAGGGGCCAGAAAATAAGAACACTTGTTGATCGGGTGGAGCCAATTGCCTGCAGTGTTCACTACAGGGCACTTCAACACCTACATCAAAGTGGAGCCAGATAGCTGATTAACAGAGAAATCTCTAACAGCCTCTTGTCTGCTCTGCAAGTCTCTAGAGAGCATTAACAAGGGCTGAGTGGCCATCAGAGTGGGTGATTAAAATTGCAGTTCGGTGATTACCAGGCAGTCCGACATTGCCAGTGGCAGGAGGTGAGGAAGAGAGTTTGTGTGAGGAGGTCCCCCAGGAGGATGGAAGGAGTTAGGGGAAATTGGAGTGTAGGATGGGGAGAATTTGCACAGTTGCAATTGGAAAAGGGCTTCTAATGAGTTGGCACATATTTGCAGATGTATGATGGAGGGCGATCACCACCAGTGCACATGAGTAGAGGACAGGGTGAGTGGGTGTATTTGTTATTTTGGATGCATTCCTCTTGGCTCATAATGGTGGGAACGTTTGTTTAGACTTGGAAGGAATTAGTGATTTTCCTGTTTTGTGTAAAACATTAAATATTCTACTCTGTCTAAGGTCTCAAACTGCTCATCCTATATAGTGTCTCCTCTGTCTCAGTGCTCATTACTATATTAACTTATTTTAGATCATGTATTTCTTGACACTTATTGAGTACATGCAGTTTTGATTAAAATGCTTTTTACACCTACTGTTGAACCTCGTCCTCCACCTCTTTTAGTTTTGGCAGGGATAACACTTCTCGATATAGTTTTGGTCTAAAGGATATTACTAATAGACTTGTCAAATATCATTAGTAAAGCACATATAAGCATTATTGCAACATACTGTATTTGTTTCCAAAAACTTACAATAGAACACTATAATTACTGATGCCTTGTCCAGTGTAGCTTACCAGCCTACACCCAGTGCTGCTGGGATATACTGTACTTTAGCACCCCAACTCTGAATTGAATGAATCAATTGTATATATGTATGTACATTACAGTATTTCAAAATCTTTTTAAAATGTTAATGTAAGTACATATAAATTGCATTTCTTGAAAGACATGAGATTCATTTTGCAGGTAATTTTAATTAGCTGATGTTTAATTTCCCTATTCCATGTAGAAGAGAGCTCATAACCTCTCATCACGCTGCCATATAACATGATACATTAATTATATGCATCATGGTATTTCTTTAAGAAAGTGGCTTACCAACCCACTGCTTAATCTCCTTTTACAAAATCCAAATTTACCAGGCCAGCCTGGGTCATGCCTCTCAATGTGTCTGTCACTTGACAATTGTTTAGCAAATACTGAATTCAACTTTGCATATGATGTGGGTGTTGGTGATTATATTGCTATAAAGTGGCATCATATTTCTCTATTTTTTTTTCAAAAAATAAAATGACAAAAGTAATAGAAACCCTTCTCAGTTACAGCAATTAGTAAAGGAAAATATGATTATCAGATCCTAAAAGATTAAAAATGCAATGCTATTGTTACCTTGGATACATATTCCTCATGCTAAAAAAGGAAATCCTGCTTTACTGTACATACAGCATTCTCCATTACAATTCACTGCCATTGCCTCCTTTCTCCCCATATTTGGTTTGTAAGTGGAACTTAAACTGGCGGCTGTGAACACCGGGCAAGAGCCAACCTCACACCTATGCTAATACCCTCTAGGCCAATTTAGGGTCACCTGTCAATCTGACAGCACATTTTTATATTGGTTGTGCAATTCCACACAATCGCAGAAGAGAACATGTGGTCTACTCTAACAGCAGGCCAACCAAGCTTCAAACTGAGATCCTAAACACTGTGAGACAGCAGCAGAATCTCCTGGCCAATGGACCACATGTAGCTGGCCTCCAAACAAAAACTGGCACATTACAAATTGTAATTGTAACAAATACACTGGATGTGGTGACTTGTTTCTTTTTTTCAGTAACTGGTCGCCTTAGTAGTATTTGTTTATTGAATCATAGTTATCTATACTAATAAAAGGCAAAGCCCTCACTGACTCACTCACTCACTGACTCACTGACTGACTGACTCACTCATCACTAATTCTCCAACTTCCCGTGTAGGTGGAAGGCTGAAATTTGGCAGGCTCATTCCTTACAGCTTACTTACAAAAGTTAGGCAGGTTTCATTTCGAAATACAAAGCGTAACGGTCATAACTGGAACCTCTTTTTTGTCCATATACAGTAATGGACGGCAGCTCGCTGGCTGTGGGAGGCGGGGTTGCGGGGGTTGCGTATTGCGTCATCACGCCTCACACGTAATCACGTGAACTGACTGAAGGAGAAAGGACGGCCTTATATGGCGTTCGTTTATAAAATAGCGGACAGGCTGTGTAAAGGCAGCTTCACAAAAAAACAGATCCTTAACAAATTGTTATTGGTATATTTTCCCTCAGTTTAAAAAGGTTTTCTTTTCTTCTTAATAAAAATTTAAAAGCAGAACTTCGCTGCTGCAAAGCTCACCTGACTTTATTGAAAAGAAACTACACTTGCAGCGCCGCCGCTATTCAATGACACTTGCCTAACGCCTGACTTTATTGAAAAGAAACTAAACTTGCAGCGCCTCTCTTCAATGACGCGCCGCTATTCAATGACACTTGCCTAACGTCTGACTTTATTGAAAAGAAACTAAACTTGCAGTGCCGCTATTCAATGGCACTTGCCTAACGCCTGACTTTATTGAAAAGAAACTAAACTTGCAGTGCCGCTATTCAATGATGCGCCGCTATTCAATTACACTTGCCTTACGCCTGATGAGCCAAGAATTAGGGCGAAACACGTGTCGTGTACTCTTTGCATTATTTGACAGTAAACTATTTTCAACCATTCTATGATCTGCTTCTCACAACTGAAGGCACCGTGGCTGATGTTAGCTGACTTGCTGGCCAACCATAAGCGTTACCTGGTAGGTAACCACCCATACAATCAGATTGTGATTCACACTACGAATGCCGTGAATGTAATTACCCCGATCTACATACTGTCAAATAAATGAACCACACACCGTGGCGCAATGTTAGGGGCTTCGCCTCTAGCGCTGACGTCCGCGGTTCGATTCCCGTAAGCGAGTGCAGTGAGTGTGTACGCCTGATGAGCCAAGAATTAGGGTGTAACACGAGTCGCGTACTCTTTGCATTATTTGACAGTAAACTATTTTCAACTATTCTATGATCTGCTTCTCACAACTGAAGGCACCGTGGCTGATGTTAGCTGACTTGCTGGCTAACCATAAGCGTTACCTGGTAGGTAACCACCCATACAATCAGATTGTGATTCAGACTGCGAATGCCGTGAATGTAATTACCCCGATTTACATGCTAGAGAAAACCTCAATGAAGAAGAAACAGTGTGTAAGCATACATATTAACACATGTGCAATTAAATGTGTGCATTTACGGGGTGATTTCTCAGGCTTAAAAGCTTGCCTTTTATTAAAAAGGTAAATGCAAACTGTTTTCATTCTGAAGGGCACAAACCACGTTGGATTTCAGCCATTAAACGCGCAAAAATGTCGGTACACCAGATAAATAAGCGCAACATATTATCAGTTGTATTGTATGCTTACAATACATATAGAAATGTGTTAATCGTTAACTAATAGTATGGGATGGTGTTTTTCGACTCGCGCTTTGATTTAAACGATTCCATGTCTTGGTGGGTTTAATACTGTGTAAGCATACATATTAACACATGTGCAATTAAACGTGTGCATTTACGGGGTGATTTCTCAGGCTTAAAAGCTCGCCTTTTATTAAAAAAGTAACTGCAAACTGTTTTCATTCTGAAGGGCACAAACCACGTTGGATTTTGTAATGATAGTTGATTAGTAAGGTCTATTAAGGGATACTTACAGAATGATTAGTAATGCCTGTGAATGCCGATGCAAGTAGGAGAATGGGCGTGAACTAAAGAACGAGTAGTAACATGTACAGTAAATGTCTCTAAAGTCTGTCTATTAAAAAGTTATTATATCTATCAATCCTGTGTATTGATTAAACTACGAACCTAACAAGATCACTACATGGTGTCAGAAGTGGCGGATTGGAAGAGGAATGTGAAGAAGAGGTTCAGCTTTTGAACGAGTCTCGTGTCTGTGAGCAACCCGAAAACGTGGTCAGAAAGCGCTAAGACGTTCTAGCAAAAGAGAAAAAAAAATATGGAAGGATTACAGCCCCCACCAAATCTCCAGTTAAAGGGAAATGTAGCTGAAAATTGGAAAAGATTTAACCAGAGATTCGAGTTGTATCTTGCTGCGATTGAAGCAGATAGGAAAAGTGAAAAAATGAAAGCGTCTATGCTTCTACTGTAATTGGCGAAGAGGCGCTAGAGGTGTATAACAATTTTCAGTTTGAAGAAGATGGAGACAATAAGAAATTGAACAAAATAGTTGAAAAATTCGAAGCGTTTTGCAACCCAAAGCGCAATGTGACGTTTGAGTGGCACAAGTTTTTTACATGTTTCCAGAAAAGCGGCGAAACAATAGACCAGTATGTGACGGAATTACGTAATAGGAGCTGTTCTAAGAAGAAACTGTCGAGACATCAAAGGACCAATAATCTCTAATCAGAACACTAACACCAGCGAAACAAATATTAACGAGAAAACAAGTATAAATCAGGAAAGAACATCTCAACTGCAAACACAATTAACCAGAAGATCAAAACGTCAAGTAAAACCACCAGAACAACTCATTGAGACATGTTGAGGATTAAAGGAATATTTTCATTAAGAAATGCTGAATTCCTTTAACAGTTGTGCTTTTTATACATAGTTTGAATGCTGGATGTATGCCTGAAATGTTCTGGATAGTTCAGTTGTTTGAAGTGATAAAGTTGATCAAAGTAGCATTTGAAATGTATAACATTACTAAGCTTATAAGTACTGCCTTACTTCTCTTTAAGAAAGGAAGATGTAATGATACTTGATTTAAACGATTCCATGTCTTGGTGGGTTTGCGTAGCTTATTGTCAATATCTTTACACCTGTTTTTAAGACTTATTGACTGAAACGGGCTTTCACGAAAAAAGTTAGGGCTTTGCTACAGGATACACCCTCCACAAGTTAAGGAAGTAAAAATAAAATTATATATTTCTGTTTTATTTAAACCTTTTAAGTTCGTATGCATAGCCCCATTTGGCTGTTTTAGTTTTTTTTTTTCTTTCTTCAGTAATATTTAATCTCCTTAAAGAAAAAGAACATATGCATTTTACTTTTTTTGTATCTCTTTAGTAATATTTTAGTGTAAAAGGATAACCAGTATTTAAACCTTTTATGTTACTTTATAAAGTTATTTTACACAATGTTGAAAAATTAATAAGAAAGCTACATATTTTGGCAGCTGCTGCTTTAATTTTCAATGAAATGAAAAAAGCTCTCCAAGAGAAAACCTCAATGAAGAAGAAACTAAATCTAAAAAGGAGAAACCCTCATTTATAAAGGTTTGCTGCAGATGACTTAACTGAAAATAAATGAATAGTTCCTTTGTGTATAATACATATTTATCTGTTTGACTTATGCCTTTATTCCAGCAACTTGCAATATCTGAGGTACAATTTGTTACATTACTTTTGTTTTTTGCAGCACAGGCAGGTGAAGTGACTTCCTCAGGGTCACACAGTGGTGTCAGTACCAGGATTTGAACTGACAAGCTCCGGGTTTGCTGAAATATTACTGAAGAAAGAAAAAAAAGAAAATGGGCAAATGGGGCTATGCATACAAATGTCCATCCATCCATTATCCAACCCGCTATATCCTAAATACAGGAGCCAATCCCTGCCAATACAGGGCACAAGGCAGGAAACAAACCCCGGGCAAGGTGCCAGCCCACCGCAGGGCGCACACACCCACACACCAGGGACAATTTAGAATCGCCAATGCACCTAACCTGCATGTCTTTGGACTGTGGGAGGAAACCGGAGTACCAGGAGGAAACCCAGACAGACACGGGGAGAACATTCAAACTCCACGCAGGGAAGCGAACCCGGGTCTCCTAACTGGCACCTTTCACTGCGCCACCATACCTCCCGCAAACAAACTTAAAAGGTTTAAATAAAACAGAAATATATACCTTTATTTTTACTTCCTTAACTTGTGAAGGGTGTATCCTGTAGCAAAGCCCTAAGTTTTTTCATAAAGCCCCTTTCAGTCAATAAGCCTTAAAAACAGGTGTAAAGCTAAACTTGCAGCACCGCTATTCAATTACACTTGCCTAACGCCTCTCCTAAGGGGACATACTGTGGGATCTAGGCATCAGTCAAAGCACCAATCACAGGCCCGATTAGAAAGCGGGAAGATGTGATTTGTCGTCTCCCTCCCATGTAACAATCACAGCCCGTGTTACAAAGCACTATGTATGTATGTGTATATGTATATATGTATATGTGTGTGTTTATGTATATATATATATATATATATATATATATATATATATATATATATATATGTATATATGTACAGTATATATATGTATATGTAGATATGTGTATATGTAGATATGTATATATATGTATATATGTATATGTATATATATGTTTACATAACCTCTTTAACACACTACTTCTCCGCTGCGAAGCGCGGGTATTTTGATAGTACATATATATATATACACACACACACACATATATACATACACATATACATCTATACTAATAAAAGGCAAAACCCTCACTGACTCACTCATCACTAACTCTCCAACTTCCCGTGTATGTAGAAGGCTGAAATTTGGCAGGCTCATTCCTTACAGCCTACTTACAAAAGTTAAGCAGGTTTCATTTCGAAATTCTACACATAACGGTCATAACGGTCGACAATGTCCGCCATGTTAAACTTTCTTATTTATGGCCCCATCTTCACGAAATTTGATAGGCAACTTCCCTGTGCTAACCGAAACCAATGTACGTACTTATTTCAGTGGTATGACACCACTGTCGGCCGCCATATTGAACTTTCAAACGGTCTTTGTTACTTAATGGGTTCATCTTCAAGAAATTTGGTACCCGGGTTCCCAACGCTAACTGAATCTTACTTACGTACATATATACGTCCATAGCCTGCAGCTCGGTCCACACTCTGAATCCTCCAGGCACTCCTGAGCATAATCTAATTTTGAAGGTTGGGGCACCAATAATGTTACTGAAAAACTTACAGCCACCGAAACTTTGTAATGGCACGAGACTTCAGGTCACATGCTTGCAAAAGAACCTAATTGAGGCAACTATTTTTACTGGCGGTGGCTCAGGGGAGAGAGTTTTTATTCCTCGCATCCCCGTTATACCCTCTGATCTCCCATTTCAATTCAAACGCCTCCAATTTCCAGTAAGGCTCTGCTTCGCAATGACAATTAATAAGTCTCACGGACAGAACCTACAAAAGGTTGGCATTGATTTGAGGCAAGATTGCTAATGCTTTTCACGTGGCCAACTATACATTGCATGCTCAAGAGTAAGCTCAGCGCACAGCTTGGTCATATTACAACCGGAGGGGCAAACTGACAACGTGGTATACAAAGAGATCCTTAACAAACAATTATTGGTACATTTTCCCTCAGTTTATTATTTAAAATTTTAAAGCAGTACTTGTCCTTGAGTGGCCCAGCCAGAGCCCTGACTTGAATCCGATTGAACATCTCTGGAGAGATCTTAAAATGGCTGTGCACCGACACTTCCCATCCAACCTGATGGAGCTTGAGAGGTGCTGTAAAGAGGAATGGGCGAAACTGGCCAAGGATAGGTGTGCCAAGCTTGTGGCATCATATTCAACAAGACTTGAGGCTGTAATTGCTGCCAAAGGTGCATCGACATAGTATTGAGCAAAGGATGTGAATACTTATGTACATGTGATTTCTCAGTTTTTTTATTTTTAATAAATTTGCAAAAATCTCAAGTAAACTTTTTTCATGTTGTCATTATGGGGTGTTGTGTGTAGAATTCTGAGGAAAAAAATGAATTTAATCGATTTTGGAATAAGGCTGTAACATAACAAAATGTGGAAAAAGTGATGTGCTGTGAATACTTTCACTGTATATATATATATATTGTCACAGAAGGCTGGAGGCCAGACCCAGCCAGGACACCTGGAAGGACCGGGAGGTGGTCTACACATCCCCCAGGCCACGAGGGGTGCAACCGGCCTGGATGTTGAGGGGACCACAAGGAAGGAGCAAGGAGGCTGAAATCCACTTCCGCTACACCTGGGAAGGTGGAGGAAGGACCTTCCAGGAACGCCCGGAGTGCTTCTGGGTGCAAGGGCAGCACTTCCACCACACCAGGAAGTGCTGCCGGAAGAGCGTCATCAGGCACCTGGTGCACATCCGGGTGGAAATAAAAGGGGCCACCTCAATCCAATCAGGGAGCTAGAGTCGGGAGCTGGAGCAGGACGAAAGGCGATTGAAAGGCGGCCCGAAGAGGACACTGAGAGAGGCCTTGTGTTAAGGGTGATTTGTGCGGGAGCACTGTGTGTTGTGTGGACTTTATTCGGCAAAATAAACGTGTGTTTCGTAAAGTGCTGGTGTTAGTCTGATGGTGTTCAGACCTGTGCTCACAATATATATATATATATTTTTTTTTGTGTGTGGTTTCTGAACTCTTTTAGGACCCTTCCCAATAGGACGACACTCTGAAGCATGACTGCCGTGTCTGTGGAGAACTGCTTGTCTGTTGCTGAGGCAACCACAGGTTCGCAGCGCAGCAGCATAGCGCCACGGGTACAACTACAAGCCAACTGAGATTGCACTATATGCGCCTGTTGCTAATGGGTGATGGAAGGAACATTATAAATTCAGGGAACAGTATAACTTGGCCACTGACCTGACCCCGACTATACCCGTTTGCTGTGTCTGTGTATAAGAGTGGTAGCTCCCACTGCAATAAATAACCCTGCTGTTCCTGTTTCAAGTTGAATAAAGCTGGTGTTGCTAAAGTAGAGTCTAGATGAGAACAGCCCTTCTAAGTTCTTCTACAAAAACATCAAGTGTAGTTTTGAAAGTCCCTAAAGTCCTAGTGTCTACAACGCTGCTTGGGAGCTTATTCCAAGTGTCTATGATTCTCTGTGTAAAGAAAATCTTCTATAATATTTGTGTGAAATTTACTCTTAACAAGTTTCCAACTGTGTCCCTGTGTTCTTGATTAACTCATTTTAAAGTAACAGTCTCGATCCACTGTACTAATTAATTCCCTTCATAAGTTTAAACACTTCAGTCATGTTTTCTCTTAATCTTCTTTTGCTTAATCGGAAAAGGCTCAGCTCTTTTAATTTTTCTTCATAATTCATCCCCTGTAGCCTGGGAATGAGCCTAGTTGCTCCTCTCTGGAAATTTTCTAATGCTGCTATGTCCTTTTTGTAGCCTGAAGACCAAAACTGCACACAGTACTCCAGATGAGGCCTCACTAGTCATTATAAACCTTGAGCATAACCTCTTTGGACTTGTACTCCACACATCATGTTATGTAACCTAACATTCTGTTTGCCTTTCATAATGTCTTCTGAACACTATATATATATGTGTCCTTTCCCTCACAGGACACCGCCATAGTGGAAGGACCAGGAGAGAGAGCATGCACAGGGCACTGCATACCCCAGAGTGCTAGATGGCAGCCCCCATGGGTTGCAGCAGTGCCTCAGATTCCCATAGGGCACAACCATGTTGGGTTCCATGGGTGCCCCCAGTGGGTACTGCAGGGACTATGGGGCCCTACTTTGTTGGGCTTCAGCCTCACCCAGAAGTGCTTCCAGACCATGATAATGGGGCACCAGAAATACTCCTGGGGACAGGGTAAAAGGGGCCCACTGCCACTGCTTCATGAGCCAGAGCCAGAAGGGAGAGGACGACCTTGTAGGGAGGAGTGCAGGCGGAAGACAAGGAGTGACAAAGACAAAGGACTGCAGAGTGTGCTGCTTTGTGCTTCTATTATTGTGCTTATTGTGCTGTACTGTGCTGTGCAGGTAGGAAACGAAGGAGAGAGTTTCCGACAGCGGAATAAAAAGCATGTGCGTGGGAAAGAAACTGTGTCTGCATCTGTCTGTGTCAGGTTTGGGGTATGATGCATTCCCTGCAGGCCAAAATATAATATAATATAATATAATATAATATAATATAATATAATATAATATAATATAATATAATATAACAAATGCACAAAATTTTAAAGGTCACCCCATTTGACAGTTTTTATGTCATCTGAACTGAACAGCAAACAACTGTTACACACTTGTAGATCTACAACACTACAAGTGTCTTTTGATGAAGCTGGACATTTCTTGTTATGGTTTGCAACCAGTCAATGAATAAACTATTTCTTTTCCTTATCCTTTGTCAGTATGTCGCTGTACTTTTCAGTGTGACTTATTCCTCTTTCAGCTGTATCATTCACTTACCATCATGTGTTCTGACAGTTCACAAAATTTGTTTAAGATTGGTTCATCTGTCCACTGTTTTTGGTGGTTTCTTGAGAAATGACTGAGACCTTTCTTTGCATTCTTCCAAAAAGGCATCAAAGAAAGGATATTGTTATTCTGTTACCAGATCCTCCAGCTTCAGCTATTCAGATTCATCTGTCAGCTTAGGATATAGAGGAATGTCTAGTAATGGTAGATGCTGCATGCTTTGCACCATCTTTTCCTTTGTTTCTGCTGCAATTCTGTCATCAAAAAGGGTAAAACAGAAACTCCTGCTTACAATAATACTAGAATGTTCTGGTAACTCTAGATTAGCACTAGAGTGTTCTTTTTTTATTGTTTACTTAGTCAGTTAAGAACCCGAACCAAGAGTACATACATAGTAAAAATATCATCGTTTGATGGAAATGAAAATTATCAACCTACAAAGGGCTGAATTCAAAGTCACACCAAAAATCAAAGTGAAAAAATGATACAGCAGGATAGTCCATTCTGCCAAAATTTCATTGCAGCAACTCAAAAGTATGGCCCACACGTGCTTGTATGCATGCATGACAACATCGGGCTATGCTCCTAATGAGATGACGCATAGTGTACTGGGGGATCTCCTCCCAGATCTGGACCAGGGCATCACTGAGCTCCTGGACAGTCTGAGGTGCAACCTGACAGCATCGGATGGACCAAAACTTAATGTCCGAGAGGTGTTCTATTGGATTTAGGTCAGGCAAGCATGGGGGCCAGTCAATGGTATCAATTCCTTCATCCTCCAGGAACTTCCTGCATACTCTCGCCACATGAGGCAGGGCATTGTCGTGCACTAGGAGGAACCCAGGACCCACTGCACCAGCATAGGGTCTGACAATGGGTCCAAGGATTTCACGCTGATACCTAATGGCAGTCAAGGTGCCGTTGTCTAGCCTGCAGAGGTCTGTACATCCCTCCATGGATATGCCTCCCCAGACCATCACTGACCCACCACCAAACCGGTCACTCTGAATGATGTTACAGGCTGCATCACGTTCTCCACAGCTTCTCCAGACCCTTTCATGTCTGTCACATGTGCTCAGGGTGAACCTGCTCTCATCTGTGAAAAGAACAGGGCGCCAGTGGTGGACCTGCCAATTCTGGTATTCTATGGCAAATGCCAATCGAGTTCCACGGTTCTGGGCAGTGAGCACAGGGCCCACTAGAGGATGTCGGGCCCTCAGTCCACCCTCATGAAGTCTGTTTCTGATTGTTTGGTTAGAGACATTCACATCAGTGGCCTGCTGAAGGTCATTTTGTAGGACTCTCACAGTGCTCATCCTGTTCTTCCTTGCTCAAAGCAGAAGATACCAGTCCTGCTGATGGGTTAAGGACCTTCTTCGGCCCTGTCCAGCTCTCTTAGAGTAACTGCCTGTCTCCTGGAATCTCCTCCATGCCCTTGAGATTGTGCTGGGAGACACAGCAAACCTTCTGGCAATGGCACGTATTGATGTGCCATCCTGGAGAAGTTGGACTACCTGTGAAACCTCTGCAGGGTCCAGGTACCGCCTCATGCTACCAGTAGTGACACTGACTGTAGCCAAATGCAAAACTAGTGAAAAAACATCAAAAAAGATGAGGAGGGAAAATATCAGTGGCCTCCACCTATGAAACCATTCTTGTTTTGGGGGTCGTCTCCATTAACACCAAAGCAGCTGAAACTGATTAACAACCCCCTCTGCTACTTAACTGACCAGATCAATAGCTCAGATGCTATACTCTGATTAAAAAGTGTTGCTTTAATTTTTTTGAACTATAAATATATATATATATATATATATATATATATATATATATATATATATATATATATATGAGGGCACCGTGGTGGATGTTAGCAGACTTGCTGGCCAACCACAAGCGTTACCTGGTAGGTAACCACCCATACAATCAGATTGTGACACAGACTACGAATGCCGTGAATATATATATATATATATATATATATATATATATAGTGGCAAGTGGCTGGGGGTGGCACCCAGCCGGGATGCCCGGAAGGACCGGAGGAGGAATTATGCCTCCTCCTAACCATGAGGGGGCGACCGCCCTGGTGCCTTTGGGGACCACGGGAACTGAGCTTGGCAGCTGAAACCTATAGTGGCCTGTGGTCACCGCCAGAGTACACCCCGATGCCTGGAAAGCCCTGGTCCTCAGCACTTCCGCCACACCCGGAAGTGCTGGATGGAAGACGACCAGGGACATCTGGAGTGCTTCCAGGTACGCAGCTGGTACTTCCGCCACACTGGAGAGTGCCGGCGGAAGATTATTGGGAGGCACCTGGAGCACATCCAGGTGATTATAAAAGGGGCCGCCTCCCTCCGTTCAGTGGCTGGAGTTGGGAGAGGAGAAGGACAGAGCTTGGGAGGAGAGGAAAAGAGGCGGCCTGAAGAGAGTGAGGCATTTTGTTGAGGCCTGGACTTTGGGGGAGTTTTGGGGGTTGTGTGCACTTGTGTAAATAATAATTTATAAATAATATAATATATAGTATAAATAATATTTATAATATTGCTGACATGTGAGTCCCTGTCCCCAAAACATGAGGCTGAGTCTCATTACTTTAGTAAAACCAACTTTATTCAATTTGAAACAGGAACAGCATGATTATTTATTGTAGCAGGATCTATCATTCTCCTATACACAGACACAGTTTGGCAGGGTCATGGCCAGGTTAGTGGCCAAGTAATCATGTTCCCTGCATTTATAATGTTCCTTGCATCACCCATCGATGGCAAGCGCTTATAATGTGACCACAATCGACTCAGATCTGCTTTAGCTCCACGCTGCGAAAGTGTTGGAAGCCGACGGTTGCCCTGGCAACTGACAAATTGTCTTCCACAGACGTGGTGATCGCACTTTGGGACACTCTTCGGTGTGTCATCCCATTGGAGGGAGTCCGAAAAGAGTTTAGAAACCTTGCAATATATGTGGGGCATCAAAATAGCACATAAACCCACCAACAATCTGCGCATGGTCCTGTTTAATGCTAAAAACAAGAAATCGACAGCCGAAACACGAAACGCAGTTTATAGTATTCCATGCAATTCTTGCTCAGCTGTATACATAGGACAAACGTCAAAAAAAATCTCAACACGTGTACAGGAACATCGCAACGCCGTCAGAAGAAAGGACGCACTGTCTTTGATATATGCACATACTAAATCGACAGGACACACATTCAACTGGGACAACGTGAAAGTAAAATTTAAGGCCAGTACAAAAAGCGCCAGAGAGTTGGCCGAGTCTTGGCTATCAGATGAAAATGCCATCAACAGACACTTGGACATAAACCCAGCATATGCCAACTTAAGAAGGACATATGCACTTTAATTTAACGATACACCCCCCCCCCCCCCTTTGATCATACTGACTTAGCCACCTCCACCCACCCCCCACTGAATGTGTTGCTATATATTGCCTTTGATTCTTGTAAGTCTAAGCATTATCCTCTGATGAAGACCCCTGACAGGGGTTGAAAGCTCAGGAATAAAACTATTTTATGATACGTGATTCGTTTTTTCTCCCTTTGTGGATCTCCAACTGCAAATATATATATATATATATATATATATATATATATATATATATATATATATATATATATATATATATGTGTGTGTGTGTGTGTGTGTGTGTGTGTGTACGATAGATAGATAGATTGTTTAAACAAACAAACAAACAAATAAATAAATACAACAATTTTCAAATAGGCCATGGCATTCAAGCAATGACTGATTGGTATTAACAGGGCGAAAGTGTGCCAAGAAAACATTCCCGACACCATTATACCATCCCCACCAGCCTGGTTTTGTTGACACAAGGCAGGTTTGGTGCATGGATTCATACTGTTAATGGCAAATTCTGACCCTATCATCTGTGTACCTCAGCAGAAGTTGAGATTCACCAGAATAGGCTACATTCTTTCAGTCTTCAACTGCATGTTTTTTGTGATCCTCTGCCTTCTGCAGCCTCAGCTTTCTGTTCTTTGCTGACTGGAGTGGGCTCAACATGGTCTTCTGCTCTTGTAGCCCAACCACATCAAGGTATGAAATGTTGTGCATTCTGAAATGCTTTTCTGCTCAACACAGTTGTACAGAGTGATTATCTGAGTTATTATAACCTTTCTGACACCTCAAAACAATTTGGCCATTCTCCTCTGACCCTTCTCATCAGTAAGGCACTTCTGGTCATGGAAATGTAGCTCAATGGATGTTTTTTTCTTTGTTTTATCCACCATCTTAAGTAAACTATGAATGTTAGGTATGAAAATTGTAGGAGATTAGCAGTTACATAAATACTAAAGCCAGCCACTCTGGCACAAACAATTATGCCACAGTGGAAGTCACTGAGATGACATTCTTCCTTATTCTGATATTTGATGTGATAATAACTGAAGCTCCTGACCTGTATCTGTATGATTTTGTGCATTGTGCTGCTGCCACATGATTGGCTGATTAGATAATTGCCTGGATTAGTAGATGTACAGGTATATCAAAAAATTTGTTCAGTAAGCGTATATTGTCCTACACACAAGCTTCAAGAGTGTTTATGTGTCTTGGGGAGGGGAACAAAGAAGTGTTATGTTTCAGCCTGTGTTCCTCCTCTGGCCTGGGTTCAAATTTTTGTTTAATGTCTGTTTTGTGTAATTGTAATTCTTTTGTTTATGTGTATATTGTCATTTACTTAGTTTCTGTGTATCTTTTGTCATATTCCATGTATACCATCCCAGTTAATACCTTTTTGCACTTGCACTTGCACTCTAATCCACCAGATATTCTTGATGTGAAGATACCTGAAATTATGCTCATAAATGTGAATTTCCCCTTGGGATTAATAAAGTATCTATCTATCTATCTATCTATCTATCTATCTATCTATCTATCTATCTATCTATCTATCTATCTATCTATCTATCTATCTATCTATCTATCTATCTATCTATCTATCTATCTATCTATCTATCTATCTATCAAAGGTTTTGAAGTGGTTGTATTTGATTTGTGTATTAGCTGTCCAAGATACCTGCATGTATAATGATTTTTGCATTGTTTCTTCCTTATATTCAATACATTTTGTTTTAAAGCACTGTTCACCAGTTTTCAGTATACTATGTTTAGTAAATGGAGTAATAATTATTTTTGACAGCATTTGTTACAATTATAGTCTCTTGATTATCGACACAGAAGAAGCCTGGTAAACAAAACGTTAGGCAGCATTTATCAGTAAGTGAAGCTTAGTTCAGACAAAATGTAACACAAAACAATTTTTATTTCATTATACTTTGAGAGTAGCAAACGAAACAGTATGTGAGCCTTCCAAATTATAGAAAGTTATCTATCTGTGAGTCAAGCATTTATTTAATGTATTACTCACACCATGAAAATGTGTTAAAAGCAAAACTATTACATTGCTGTGAAATATTTAGGCAAGATACAGAGTAATTCAGGGGATGTCATAAGCACAAAACCACATTAAGGTAAGACCACGCAAGATACCTATGCTAATACATAAAATATTGATATCTTGTATTCATATTGTGCCTACTGCAGGTTTCCTCTTCCTAAATTTGAACTTGTGACCTCGCACTGTAGAAACAGAGATGTAGCCCACTGAGCTGCACTTCCCAACCAACTTGCAGCTCTTCAGCAGGCCTAGTAAACATAACTCAGACAGCTCAGCAGGGTATGGGAATGACAGGCACCTGTTATAGAAGAGCTCTCTGACCTTAATGAGGGATATACAGGTGCTGGTCATAAAATTAGAATATCATGACAAAGTTGATTTATTTCAGTAATTCCATTCAAAAAGTGAAACTTGTGTATTAGATTCATTCATTACACACAGACTGATGTATTTCAAATGTTTATTTCTTTTAATTTTGATGATTATAACTGACAACTAATGAAAGTCCCAAATTCAATATCTCGGAAAATTAGAATATCAATTAAGACCAATGCAAAAAAAGGATTTTTAGAAATGTTGGCCAACTGAAAGGTATGAACATGAAAAGTTTGAGCATGTACAGCACTCAATATTTAGTTGGGGCTCCTTTGGCCTGTGGCATGGAGTCTATCAGTCTGTGGCACTGCTCAGGTGTTATGAGAGCCCATGTTGCTCTGATAGTGGCCTTCAGGTCTTCTGAATTGTTGGGTCTCGCGTATTGCATCTTCCTCTTCACAATACCCCATAGATTTTCTATGGGATTAAGGTCAGGCGAGTTTGCTGGCCAATCAAGAACAGGGATACCATGGTCCTTAAACCAGGTACTGGTAGCTTTGGCACTGTGTGCAGGTGCCAGGTCCTGTTGGAAAATGAAATCTGCATCTCCATAAAGTTCGTCAGCAGCAGGAAGCATGAAGTGCTCTAAAACTTCCTGGTAGATGGCTGCGTTGACCTTGGACCTCAGAAAACACAATGGACCAACACCAGCAGATGACATGGCACCCCAAACTATCACTGACTGTGGAAACTTTACACTGGACCTCATGCAACGTGGATTCTGTGCCTCTCCTCTCTTCCTCCAGACTCTGGGACCTTGATTTCCAAAGGAAATGCAAAATTTACTTTCATCAGAGAACATAACTTTGGACCACTCAGCAGCAGTCCAAAGGCGAGACGCTTCTGACGCTGTCTCTTGTTCAAGAGTGACTTGACACAAGGAATGCAACAGCTGAAACCCATGTCTTGCATACGTCTGTGCGTGGTGGTTCTTGAAGCACTGACTTCAGCTGCAGTCCACTCTTTGTGAATCTCCCCCACATTTTTGAATGGGTTTTGTTTCACAATCCTCTCCAGGGTGCGGTTATCCCTATTGCTTGTACACTTTTTTCTACCACATCTTGTCCTTCCCTTCGCCTCTCTATTAATGTGCTTGGACACAGAACTCTGTGAACAGCCAGCCTCTTTAGCAATGACCTTTTGTGTCTTGCCCTCCTTGTGCAAGGTGCCAATGGTCATCTTTTGGACAACTGTCAAGTCAGCAGTCTTCCCCATGATTGTGTAGCCTACAGAACTAGACTGAGAGACCATTTAAAGACTTTTGCAGGTGTTTTGAGTTAATTAGCTGATTAGAGTGTGGCACCAGGTGTCTTCAATATTGAACCTTTTCACAATATTCTAATTTTCCGAGATACTGAATTTGGGACTTTCATTAGTTGTCAGTTATAATCATCAAAATTAAAAGAAATAAACATTTGAAATACATCAGTCTGTGTGTAATGAATGAATCTAATATGCAAGTTTCACTTTTTGAATGGAATTACTGAAATAAATCAACTTTGGCATGATATTCTAATTTTATGACCAGCACATGTATACTACATAAAACTATAACTAAATAATACATGTTATAATAATAATAAAATCAGTTGCATTTACCAGAATGGTGCAGCTAATACTAGATCATATCTTCCACAGTGGAGGTCACCAATGCTGCACAATAAAGCAGACGAGAAGAGAAGGCAAAATTTAAAGAAAAGCAATGACATAAACCTGCCTTTTTTCCTAGAGGGGATGAAAGGTAAAGGGGTATATGACTGTAGAGAAATGCCAATAGAAAACCATACTACATTAAAGCTGCATCCACTTTTTTTTCCACACTTATTCTATTCAGTGAATTTCAAACCAACCTTCTGGAGCTTACCTTAAAACTGCACAGATTATATTTGTGTACTTTGGACTCCACTGTACATTTCAATTATGTTTGCTTTTTACATCTAGCATTAGTACTGGAACATTTTTCTTCATGCAAAGAACCATAGACTTGTTACAAATTACAAAAGTGTGTGTTGGAGAGAAGGACTTTAGAGACTTTCAGATCTCAGCTTGATTTTATTTTGGACAATCTAGGTCAGGGGTGTCCAAATCTGGTACTGGTGGGTCACAGTGGCTGCAGATTTTCATTCTAACCATCTTCTTAATTAATGAGCTGTTTTTGCTGCTGATTAACTTGTTTTACCTTAGTTTTAATTGACATGACTCAGACCCCTTAGTTGTTTCTTTTTCTTTGATGAGCAGCCAAACAATAATGAGACACAAAACAAGCCGCTACATGACCAGCTAACCTGAAAATAAAGAAAGGTGAAGGTATTGGTCATGTTGGTCTGCTCAGGTCTCCAAAACATCTTGACAATGGTCTTAGAAAAAGCAAAAAATTAACAGTCTGCTGTGGCAGAATGAGAGAAGCAACAAGTCAAGATATCCAATAATGGCTTTATTTAACAGTAAGAATTGGCTTCTCATTAAGAAACTGGTTGAAGTGAACTTGTCTGGAGTTTGATGTTCCAATATTGCTGGTCACCTGTTGGCTCGTTTCACATCTCATTTCTGTTTGGCTGTCATTTAATAACAAAACAAATCAATTCAGAAGACAGAGTCCTTAAAAACAGGGCTGTTAAAATGAAGGAAAAGGGAGTTAATTAACAGTGAAAACTGTTTGCTGATTAGGAAAAGGATTAGAATGAAACCCTGCAGCCACTGCAGCCCACTAGGACCTGATCTACTGTAGGTGAATAGGATGGACAAGGTTGTTGGCCCAAATGACCAGTTGGCATCACAGTTTTTCTAATGGAGTACCAACTGTTGTTGTATGCATATTTCACGGATTAGCACAACGACAAAGTCTCCCCCATTAACTTCCATCCATTGTTGTTCTACAATCCAAAATCCTAAGTAACACTAATTCTGGTATGATCACCAAAACAGCAAAGAGAAATGTTAAGACAGTTAGTTCACTTAACAAGATTCAAGTAATAACATTAAGACAAAGTGTACTCTAATTTTTCTTTTCCTGGTGGACATTTTCCTGTATATCTTTTTAAATTAACTCTTAACGCAGTGGAATGCACGATATAGGGATGGCCTAATGTTTCAATATACCAAACTAGTTTAGAGTTTCTAGGAAAGGTAGAATCTATTATTAGTTAATAAAAATAAGTTATTAGCAATATATCTATAGATATTTAAGGTTTCAGGAAACATCAGAGTAACAATAATAATCCTGTCTTAAATGATAACTTCCATATTTTTGAAGTTGAATTGTTGTTTTGTTTTTTCCCAATTGTTCCATAAATTAATTTGCCCCAGAATCTTACATTAAGAGGAGCAGTACATAATAAAGTGTAGTGTAAATAATTTATTTTTCTGAGAAGTAACCATTTTTAAAGAAGTTAAACTTCCCTCTTTAGTTCATTCCTTCTCTAAATACATGACAACTTTTCACCCCAGGTGCCTGGATCCTCATTTATAAAGCTTGCACAAACACAAAAAGAGGCTCAAAATGTGCATATGCAACTTTCCATCCAAATGCTGGGATTTCTAAAAAGAAAACTTGACAGGGGAATGTGCGTATGTTTACGGCAACTCTGATCCTTACGTATGCTACATTTTGGAGAAACAAGAAAACGAAGACACCCTTGACCTAAAATGGAAATGCAGCCAAATCAGACAAATGACAACTCGCTTGCTTACTTCACATTACCAAGCCGTTATGATTGTGTGTGTTAATGTGACAAACATATCAAAGCTCAGATATGATGAATATGATGCACAAACTGTCTTCTCAGGGAACTGGCTAACAGCTTAGCATCTCAGCCAAGCATCACTCCATCATGCCCGCTGTGCTGAAAGCCTTTAACATACCAACAAAGTGCTACATACAATTTTCATAAGTTGTGAGTGCATATACATTTAACTTGACATGTTGTTGCCAGCATAAAAAGGCAATTTGCCTCAATGTCTGTTTTCCTACGTAATATACTCATATTACAATAAAGGCACCTAGCAAGTAATGAAGCTACTTTTATTAACCGTAAGCAGTGACATTCTATTAACATGCAAGTCATCTGTGATACCAACAATCGTCAGGACTGATCTGGCATAATGCCACATAAAAAGGCATCTTCATTTACAGATGTCATTCGCAGATTGAAATCAGAGAGTGTAGATGTGTTTTTCCCTTCTCCAGCTACACACACACTTTGCGACCTGCTTTGTCACCAGAGCATGGACCATTTTTTTGTTTTCATTTAAGGCATGGTGTGACTGGAGCTCATGGCATTTACAGCAGCAGTGACGTGTTGCCATTCAGCATATTTGCTCTTGGTGCTGACACTCGCGCTTAGGCCATCAGATAAATGTTCTTTGCATGCCTCTAATTTACAGACAAGAACTTCTGTCTCACACTACTGGATGTGTCATGTGGCTGCCCTACCAGCCAATGAATGTCTGTAGCTTCGTGACTGCATATGTATGAGGTTGGTTCATATATGGTTGTTTCAGAGTGGAATCGGGCAGAGTTTGAGGCGCATTCATGAACGCACATTAACAAGATGATTATAACTTATAACAGGTAAATTGCTTAGTAATGTGCATATACCAGGTTTTATAAATCTGATTATTTTTTGGTTTCCGCGTTTCCGTTTGTTTTTTGGCATACATGCACTTCAACACTCGAAATCACACAAAATTTTAGAAATAAGGCCGCTCGTTCCTAATATCTAGTTTAAAGAATGCTACAGCTACAGTATACAGTATTTTCATATCAATTTGAAAACTTGCACTATATTTTTGTAGAAGGGAAATTTGGTGGAGTTTGCATATTCTATCTTTGTCTTTGTAGGTTTTTTCCCCTGGTATTCCTGTTTTCCTTCCAAACCACCAAAGACATGCTGGTTAGGTTAAATGCCAGTTCATAATTAGCCCTGCCATGGTTGTTTTGCATGTAAATCCTTAAATTAGATCAGTTAATGTTGTTTGCTTTATTCAAAACCAAAAGGAAAAAGAAAATGCCTAAAATGTTACACCAAGTGATCACATTACAATTTGCACATTGCAGACAAGCAGGCTGAAGGTTTTTGTTCCAACCAACTTCTGTTTTACTTGTAGTTTTAGTTTAATTAATTAAGCAGGCTCTTATTTTCCAGTCTCTATGTTTTGGGGGTCAGTTTAGAAATTAAAAAAAACTGTAGCAAAAATTTTTATTAGGACATACTAAGATTGCTGCGGTGGGCTGGCGCCCTGCCCGAGGTTTGTTTCTTGCCTTGCGCCCTGTGTTGGCTGGGATTGGCTCCAGCAGACCCCCATGACCCTGTAGTTAGGATATAGCGTGTTGGATAATGGATGGATGGATACTAAGATTGTTGGTATGTTACTTTGAGATAATTTTGTGTTTAGAGTTTTTTATCTTGGTTTTTAAGATTGTTTTCTTCATCATGATTTCCATTCTGTTTATTACAGTGTTTTGGTTATTAATCCACAAATTTCCTAGAGAGCATGTTAGTGGGGCTGACAATGAAGTAGATGCAGTCTTTCAGCATTCAGTGTCAATTGCCTGGTTGTTTGCTCTGCTTTTTTTTAATTCTCATTATTAAGATACAATTAAAGGAGAAAAAAGGCAAATCAATAGGAAATTGACAAAACAGAGTTAATCTTCTAGAGCTGTATCAAAAATACAAATATTTCAAAATGTCTTTGTGGTATAGCGGGTCCACAGCTCCCGCTCAAAAGGCCCATTTAAATAAATAATCACCGCGCTCGCGGCTTAGCGAGGGGGCATGGTAGTTGTGGCTAAAGCGGGTCTCAGGACGATCTGCGGTGTGGGCGTTTCTCACCTAAGTGCACAGGTGACAGACTGCCCACATCCGTGATTGTTCCTGGGGCTGCTAATGTGCTGCAGCTGCTATGTCCTCTCACTATATATATAAACGTGAATCGGTTAGAAGAGAAAAGAACAAGAGAAAGAAAAAGAAAAGAGAAGGAAACGGAGGTTGCAGGAGGAAGCAGTGAGCGAGTGAGAGTGAGCGAGAAAGCCGGTGCGGGAGAGCGAGCGTGAGCAGGCTCACGGCAGCTGAGCAGACAGCCTGGGTGTTTGGCCTACACCCGGGGGAGTAGTAGATGTAGTCGCTTCTGTTGAGATTACTTTGGAGAGCGGGAGTGACTGGAAGGTGGGAGACTCTCCGCGTGAGGCCGCAGAAGGCAGCGGGAGTCGGGACTTGGGACGTGGTGTCTCCAGCGTGAGAGCCTTGGCTCCCCGACAGGGGCCAAGGATCAGTAAGGCGACTGACAGTAGTAGAAGCAGGCACAGAGAAGGTCAGCTGCAGAGAGAGCGTCTCGCCTGTTGCAGAGCCCGCATGGGAGAAGCAGGTGAGATGCTATTGGAAAAGAAGCACCGGGCTTGTCATTGGTTTTTTTAAAAGACTGCTTCCTGCATTGTGTTTTAACTTCGGTTTTAAAGGATTGTTTTTTTGTAATTATGTTAAACCTCCACATTTATTTCATGGATTACTTATTGTGGTGTGTGGCCGGCTAAATATTCCTGCCATCACCCCCAGGCCGCCAGGTGGAGCTCTCCCAACAGCGTGGACGTTCCCCGAATTCCAGCAGGGCCTCATGGACTTTGTAGTTTATATGCACAGCCCTGCTGGATACCATGGGGACCACCAGGAGTCGCTGTGGGGAGGCTGCCGGACTCTTACTTGCCCTATAACCCGGAGGTGCGTCATGATCACATGACAAGAGGAAACGACGTGCTTCCGGATTGAAGAAAGGAGCTTTTTATCCGACCTGGAAGTATTCATGATCACATGGACAGAAGGGAGAAACACTTCCGGGTCAGGGACTATATAAAGGACTCTGGGAAACCAGTACACTGAGCTGAGTTGGGAGGAAGGGTGGCGAAGTGTCTGGGAGTGTGGAGGATTGATTATTGTGTGTTTATTGATTAGTTTATGAGTATTGTGGAGTGGAGGGTGCTTTGTGCACTGTATGGTTCAAATAAAAGTAATATTTGGACTTTTACCTGGTGTCTGGAGTCGAGTCAGAGGGTTCAAGAGGACGACAAGGGCCTCAAACTGTGACATTATTGAACTTTGGACACTGCACTGTTGCACTTTGTTTTTGTTGTTTTGATTTAATAAAAGCACTTTTGCACTTTTCCACCATCCTCTTTGCTATGTTGCCTCACTGCTTAGCTCATCTCGGTTATAACTATCGACGGTGTAGGGTTCAAGGGCTCCCGAACAGCGGATGGGAGCATGGAGCAGAACCCGCATTGTCACAGTCTTATAAATGTAAAAACAGACCTTTCTGAATATATAATAAGAGAAAAATAAGCAATTAAGTTAGGTCAATTAGAGGTAAAATGACTTGCTAATTGTGAAACTGGTTAGAATAAAAATTGCAGCCTCATGGGGCACCCAGGACTGAGTTTGAGAACCACTACTATAGACCAGGGGTTCACAAAGTTAGTCTTGGATGGCTATAGTGGCTTTAGGTTTTTGTTCCACCCCAGTTTCTTAATGAAAAGTCAATTTTTGCTGTTAAAGCACTTATTATTTAAGTAACGTTTTTTTTGCTATATTTTAGTTGTCTCTCTTGTTATGATTTCTCACCCTTAATTGCCTATTTTAGTCTTAAACTGCAGCATTCACTGTTTTTAATTGCCTCTTATTAGAAATAAGATGCAAATCACAAAGGAACCAGCAGTTCTCTGTCTAATGCATTTCCATTTACATCTGTGTGCCTTCAGTGTGAACTGTCTGGATTAGTAAAATATTTGGAAGGAAGCTGATGGGAAAAACGTGAAGGACTGAGAATTACTCATCCATTTTAGGCTCACATCGTTTGGATGATATCCATGGAAAAGAAAAAATCTGAAATATAACCTGACATGACAAAATGAAAACACTAACTAGTCATAAAATTAAATAAGATCTGCAATTAGCAAGGATACGTTTCTAAATATGCAATCAGGTAAGAGCAATAGCCTGCAGCCACTATAGCTTGTATACCAATATTTGATACTGAACACTGCTAAAAAGAGAAAGTGGTACTCTCACACATGTCAGCCTGGTTGTCCTAAAGGCAGGCAATTATTATCAAATCTCCAATCTATGTTCAATGTTAAGAATGCCAACTGCAGAATCAACTGAATATCTTGCTGTCACTGGGAAAGCATTTGAAAAAATCAAGTGGAGCCATTTTTTTACCTCATATTGTAAGTTTAGATTTGGCCTCCATGTACCATATATGTATAGAATGAACTACTGTACTGTAATCCAAAAGCTTCAGTTTGTATATGAGTAATGTACATCAAACTTTGAATTCTTCATTTTATGATGTGGAACCTTACTGGGATGCCCTTTATCACTGATTTTACAATATTTTCAATTACCAATGAATGTCTCACTATTTTCTTGCATGGAGAATTCTATGAGAAAGATTTGAACTAAACATATCCCTTTATGATAATGATATGCTGTTTAGATCAGTGATGTGCAGTGAGGTTCATGGCTGGTGAGGCACGGACTCCTTCATAGTCATATTTACAAATATATGAACCCAAAACAGTAGTTCATTCACTATTCAATTGGCAGCCAGCATCCACATTGACTACTGGTTATGTTTCATATCTCATCAGCATTCTTTACACACACACAGGTAAGGCGCAAATTTGGCTAAGAAAGAACGTTACATTTATAGCGGTGAGAGAGAGCGGAGAGAGCACATCTGCTCTGCACCCTCCATGTGTTCTAAATTTGCCGTTGCAATTTTACAATTCATACTCATTCAATACAAATGAAAGTACTGAGTGGTGTACAAAAAAAAACAGATTTCAATTTTGACCTTAATCGAAATATTTAGTTGTTTTTAAAAGCTTTTAATTCTGTTGCTTTAATCAATTTTAATACAGACTGTTCAACAAAAGGATAACAAGAAAAACAAAAGAATATTTTATTTAAGGTCAAAATTTAGTTTTTAGTCTGATCCCATTTTTTATGAAATTGACAACCATTTATGGTCTTACCTTTATTTGTAAATGAAGTCCATGCACCTATCCTTCTCCACTAAAATCTCCGTCACTTTCTTGTAAAAGTCATCCTTATTTTCCTTTAGTTTTAAAAGTCTTAATCTTCCATTTTGGCAGACAGTCAGAACAAAAAAATTAAAATAAACGGACAACTGCAGTGCATTTGACTTTCTGATATTGCTAACTTAATGCCGCCTAGAGTGTTTCGTAGAAGAACAGTGGCAACAATCACCTGTTTGCCTCACATCTGCCCCCTTCATTGTGGCACGGTACTGTCTGCCTCACCTTGTGCCTTTTCGCTGCGGTTTTATGTTGGTTCAGCAAGACTAAATACAGTATGTCACACACATTCATTAAAGATATTAGCCGGACTGTGGAAAGTCAGCAAACATTATATTGGTGACATACAGAGAGACAGCAACAGGCATGCACCAATTGCATACATCAACCCCGTGTGTGAGGGAGAGTGAGGCTCGTCTCGACACCACACTTCATATTTCTCCCCTGTATCTGAACAAGAAATGCACAAATTTAGCGATTTATACTATAAAAATGATCAAAATTATTGGACTCATACTGAAAACAAATATATAGTACAGACCAGTTGACAAATTTATTTTGTGTTATTATTATTGTTTTCTTACTTTTCATGATGATAGGAGAGGCCCTGCCTCCCTTTACCGCAAAGTCTCTGGCTGTTTTATATTACTATTTTGTGGCTTAATATCAAATTTTCCTGCATATAAGATACAAATTGGTCATTTCTCTTTAACCATTTTACTTTTTTTCATATATTTAAGAATTGCAATTACAGAACAGGTGAAAGATTTATTCAAGTTGGCTAACTAACCTGTTGGAAATGTACTAAATAAGACTTCCTAATCAGATTGTTACATTTCAAGTTTGCTAGTGTCATGATCTCATGGAATTTTACATTTTTCCTGGACATGATATATTTTTCCGTTCTTTTTTTGTGGACTACATCCATTTTTACCCATCAGAAAATATTTTGGTGAATTTAGTTTTACACAGGAGATCTTTTCCAGAATGTAAAAATTTTGTCATCTTTGCATTTTACCACAATGCCACTTCATTTTGTAATACAGTTGCTAGCATGCAATCAGAGGTTGCTAGCGCCATGTCCCCAGAAGTCACACCAGATTACGTCATCAATGTGATGCTTTAGAAACCCTTCTCATGGACAAAATCATTTTCTAACTTTGTGGATATCAAAGATTCTCCTGAATGATCTTCTGTAGTGTGTTTTTCTGGTTACGACCTTCATTTTGTTTTTGAATTGTTGTTTACCTACTTCCTTGGCCTGACAAGTGCTGTCTAAATTCTGGGTGTCAACCTTCACTTGTCTGACAACATTTAATTTCCTATTCCTCCTAAGCCAAAGTCTGCTTGCCTTGCTGGTGGCAGAACTGCTAGGAAAATCAGTAATATTGAAATGAATAGCTTAGCTAGATTGTAATATCCTTTTAAGTACTTTTTAATTTATATTAACACATTTTTTATACACAGGATACAGTTTTTAGTTTCTGACTTTCTCAATCAACAGCCTTTGGACAATTTTATTAAAACCTACATTAGATTTTTTTAAGGCTCTCAATTTAAGGTTTACAAGATTTTTGGAAAATTCTGAAAATGACAAATGTTAATGATTATACTGTATATCTAAATGGAACACAGAACTGGCTTTGGTCTTAGGCAAGTGGTTCCCAGATAGACTCTGCTTCTCATACGACCCAGAAATGGATTGAGAAGGACCTTAAATGGATCAATTAACATTTAAATAGTACATTTTATCTTATATTTTTTTACAGATTATTTATTTTAAAATGATATCATTAGTTTGTCTGTATTTAATGCTGTTTATTTGTACTGAACATTTTATGTGCATATACTTTATGATTACTTACTACTTTTAAATTTAAGCCAACTATTTCTGTTAAAAACAAGCATCTGATGAAAATACAATCGATATGAAATGCTAGTTTCATCACTAATGGATTAAATATGAAAATTTCAAGCCTACAGCGAAAACTGGAAACAGAAAAAGACTGTCTGCTTTTGTTTTTGCCTACAAATTCGGCCTATTGCCTGTTGACAAAATGGCTAGGAAACAGAGAAATAATAGCCTTTAGCAAAAAAAGAAAAATAAATAAAATAAAATAAAATGTGTGCTTTCTTATTTAAAGCAGTAAATTATCAATTTTTGTAAACATATTTTTAAAACCTCATTTGAAAACTTGGTTCACCCTTCTTCCTTTCATTATTATGTAGCATGCTCTTACATACGCTCCTTCACTGCAACTTTATGATTTTCCTTGTTGAAAGTTTTATTCAGGCACAAAACTGCATATTTCTTTTGAAATGCAACCAGTAATTCTAATTTACTGTTACAATATACTTAAGCCTGTTAAATTCATTTCAGGGTCACAGGGCAGCAGACATTATTTTGTCATCAAAGCAGGAAATGGCCCTTGACAGGATGCCTACGTTCACACAAAGCCAGTATAACAATGCCAGTTGCCATACTGGAGTACCTAAAGAAAACTCAACTCAGAGACAGACACCACATGTGGGATTGGATTTGTGAGGGTGCAGCGATAGCCATTGGGATTTCTAAATAATGTTCTTTATTGTTCATCTACTGTATGATAGCAAACAGCTATAAGGTATTTTTGTGATGTGCCAAAATTCTTCTGTTTGGGGCATAGGCAGATGAAATGGTGATGCCAAGGGTTTAAACAAGCAAGGCTATCTATTTCACCTATTTCATAAATGGTTATAGTTTTCATTTTTGTATTTCTTAAAGATATGTTAAGAACACGTTCTTCAAAATTCCAACATTGGAAAAGTAGTACTAGGGTGTTATACCGTGTTAGCCTTTATGGATGTAATGAGAAGTCAAACAAAATGACACCTTTTATTACCTAACTAACAAGATTACAATATGCAAGCTTTCGGGCCTGAGTTGCCTCGAAATCTTGCATATTGTAATCTTTTTAGTTAACATTAGAATAAAATACTTTTCTTGTGTGCAGATATGCAGAGCATAAACAAGTGACAAAGTTTTTATATCTCTTTGCTTAAAGGTTCTTGCTATTGAGTGTCATTGTAAAGTTTTGTGTTTATTTAAAGCTTTCCCAGTTGGTTGATAGTTAGCAGTCATGGAGCACTTTCCAACTTTTTTCCTTTTAAAAATGTATCTGCTTGATGTTCCTTCATCCGAATAGGGAAAAGCACACATTTAATGCAAGTGATGGATTAGGGGATTTTACTTGTAATGTTTCTAGCAATGGTGATGGTCTGGGAAAGCTAGTGTGAGTTTCTCTCAAGTTTTATTTTTGGGGATTAAGAGGCACAGCGCCAGCAAAGATTAAGGCCTAAGGGAGTGTAAAAATTAATTTGGGCATGCAAACTGCCCGCAGGTAAAGCCTCCGGCTTGAGGCGTTTAACTTCTTTTTTTTTAAATTCATCATAAAAAAGAATTGTATAGGGAGGCCTACAGGAGTACAAAACACTATTAGAGAAGGATAACAGATAACTTGTAAACAGTGAGCATAAAGCTAAGAATTTAGTAGTTTTCTTATAAACAACACCAAAACTGCACCCATACATGGCTTTATAATACCAATAATTAGATGTCCGGTTCATGAATTACTTTAACTATCCAGTGTAAGAAACACAGACAGATAACCAAAACAGTTTAAGCCTGGTCTCTTTTGAGAAACACTGTCTCTGTGAAGACTAATGCACTTGTGATACTGTTCACAAAGGATTTCTATGAAAATCAAATGTAGATGATGTGATATCTTCATCATTGGCATAGCATGTCAAACAAGTATAGCACTTCTGATTGTTGAACAGGTGGTAGGCACATGGGGCCAGACTTGGACAATAGGATGGCTATGCCCAATCCACAGTGTTGCTGATCAGGTTTGCAAACCACGCTTTGTGAGCAGTGGAATTATTGTGAAGGAGAAATTGGATTTGCCAAATTAAATTAGTTCAATTTTGACCAGTTATCTTGACATTTTAAGACTTGAAAGATGGACTGCATTCCTAATATCAAAAAGAAAAATTGCACAAAATCTCAATGAAAATGGCTTTGACTTTGAATTTCTTTGGTATTTGAGAATCATCCTGCTTCCATTGTATTGAGTGTTGTTATTTTGCTTATCCATGCTTCATCCACAGTTATGAAATGCTACTTGAATTTCTTTTTTTCATTACCTCAAGATTCTCCTTGGAACATTGGATTTAGTGATGCTTCACCTCAAGAGTCAACATTCTGTGTGAACCACGTACTAATATTTAATTCTTTATGACGAGTGTACTCTTTCTGCAGTTCATGCTGTGTAAGGGAACATTGGCCACAATGGTTTGGAAGAAGCTGAGGACTGTTAAGTGAATGTGCGAATGTTAACTCCTTTTTCTGGGTTAGTTTCTGTTAAGTTAAAACACCAAAAGAAACAGGCATTTCTCTAATGTGTGACTATATGCAGTATGTATTGCATCTGGGTTCAGAGTTGCACAAAGAACAGCAAGAAAAGTCCTTTTAAACACAATTTATTCTTGAACATGAGGAAATATTGTTGGAGCCTTTATTAAACACACAACAAACGTGACAGATTGTTCAGGTGATCAGCACCCTCAAGCTGTAGACAGTAGTGCCATAGTCTGTCTGCAAAATAGAAAAGACAGCCAAGGATTAAACAGAATAAAAATAAACAGAATATAATATAATATAGTATATAAATAGAGTATTAAATAAATTGCTGAGCTTTAAAGATCTCTGCCTCCATGAAATATGCAACATTGCTAGTACCTGCAGTTGCATACAGTTGATCCCACATCTTCAACTGCATTTTCTTCCTAAAAGTGTATTTTCCCTGTATTTAAATCTGCTCTCAAAAGCAAAAGCACTGCCCTATACTTTATATATATACTTTATATATACAAAATCCAACGTCTGTCTGTCTTTCTGTCTGTCCGCTTTTCATGAGAGAACTATTTAATGGATTTAGAACGTTTTTTTTTCTATAATATGCTTGAAGATTCCAGTTGATTTTGCAACTTCCCTCATTGCGCTATGTGTTCACTTGCGGTACTGATTTATTTGCGCAAATCCAAGAGACACTCAGCAGGCCGAGGCAAGAGTGGTGGGTCCCTCCTCACTCATGCAACAGCCTCAGGGCGTTCCTTACCTCTGCTTAGCTTGCAAACAAGAGAACTACTTAACGGACTTAGATTGGGTTTTTTTTATGATTTGCTTGAACATTTCAGTTGATTTTTCAACTTCTCTCACTGCATTAAGAATCATAGTTCACTTGTAGGAGCGATATATTCGCTCTAATCCAAGACAGAGGCTGCAGGCATAGGGGAGGGGGAAGCGTGACATCAGGAGTGGGGAGCCGGGCAGGGCCCTCCTCACTATCCTATTTCACTACCAGACAGATTGAGCCACAGGGGACGGCTAGTATATACACACTGTATATATACTTAAAGTAATACGGGGTAGGGCCTCATTTTACACTTAAAATAACCAAAATAATACACTCAAAATTGATTACATCTTGCCTGAAGAAGGGGCCTGAGTTGCCTCGAAAGCTTGCATATTGTAATCTTTTTAGTTAGCCAATAAAAGGTGTCATTTTGTAGCGGAGCCACATAGTGTTAAATGTCAGTTCTGAGTGTGTCTCGTTTCATTGTCCCGTTTACTGTTTGTGTATCAGTTAATACCATCCCCATAAAGGGGGACGGATGATGGAAGGAGACCACAGCCACAAACCTGGAAAACACCTGTTTACAATTAATCAATCACAGCCGTCACAGGACTATTTAAGCCAGCAGGAGGAGAAGGAAGAGGAGAGGAGAGAAGGAGATTTTTTTCACATTCACGACCACGAGCCAACTGTACCTGTGATTTTCCATATCGCGCATATCAATCCAGTTTGTTTTTCCATCTGCCGGACTTGCTTCAAGGACCTCACCACGAGAGACCCCGGGGTCGGACTTAATCATCCACCACACACTGAGGATTCACGGTGAGGCTGCTCCATTTTTTCCGGGGAGAATCAAACGTCTCAATTTCACTAATTCAGTCAACCGCTTTCAGGACAGTTTCTTTATTACCGGACTCAAGTTCACAAGCATTCAGTTTATCAGTCATTGTTGTTATTCGTGTTGTGTGTTTATATGTTACAGGGACAAGGGAGGGTTTTTGTTGTATTTATATTTGGGGTGTTATAGTTATATTTGGTGGTGTCTTGTTGTTGCTGGGGTGGAGGGATATTTATATTTATATGTTTCTATTTTTTGCATGTCTTGTTTCACTTAATACATATAATCCGTTTAAATTTTACATCCTGTTTTTGTACTTATCTTTTCACCGTCGATTGTGGGGGAAAAGTTTAATTGGTTAGAAGTACGGCTTGATAATTAGATTATTTCTCAGTAAATCATCCAGGCCACAGGTCTTGGAAGTGTAGCTGCCGGCTGGGTAAAGGGGTCGGCCGTTACAATTTTGCTTGGCTTTTCTCTACATTCATAATGGCTAACATGGTACAACACCCTAGTACTCAAAATAACCTCAATTCTTCCTGGTATGGATTCCATGCGATGCTGGAAACATTACTTTGAGTTTCTGGTCCATATCGATATGACTGCAGTATGCATAGTGATTGAAGTAGGCCGGTACTCACCTGCACACTGTCTTGGCACCTTTTCCAGTTTCTCCTTAGAGTTCTAGCAACGTTTCTCAGCATACTTATGAGTCACTGTATCTATGACACTTCAAATATTCCAGGAGATCCCCAACCAAACCCTCCTCCTCATCCTCTTGCTCCTTCATTGAAAGTGGTTTTCTTCTGGATTAACATCTGGTGACTGAATAGGCCACTGACAAAAAGAAAACTGTGCTCTCATTTTTCAGATTAATGAAACCAGTTTAATAAGATGTTTTATTTGTGACATGGTGCATTGTAATGTTGGAAGTAGCTCTTAGAAGATGGGCAACTTAAGGCAAATAGTCTATAGCAGTCAGGCTATAGACCCCTTATAATAATGCAAGATGCTGGGAAATTAATCCACGCTTTTGTTTTCAGTCGACTAGATTACTGTAACGCTCTCCTCTCAGAACTTCCCAAAAAAGACATAAATCGATCTGCGGTGGGTTGGAACCCTGCCCGGGATTGGTTCCTGCCTTGTGCCCTGTGTTGGCTGGGATTGGCTCCAGCAGACTCCCATGACCCTGTGTTTGAATTCAGAGGGTTGGATAATGGATGGATGGATGGACATAAATCGATTGCAACGAGTGCAGAATGCAGCTGCTAGAATCTTAACTAGGAAAAGAAAATCCAAGCACATCTCTCCAGTTTTGATGTCACTACATTGGTTACCTGTGTCATTTAGAATTGACTTTAAAATCCTGCTTATAGTTTACAAAGCCTTCAATAAATCTTGCTTCATCTTATATTTCGGAATGTCTTACACCTTACACTCCAAATCGTAACCTTAGATCTTCAAATGAGTGTCTGCTTAGAATTCCAAGAGCTAAACTTAAAAGAAGTGGTGAGGCGGCCTTCTGCTGTTATGCACCTAAAATCTGGAATAGCTTGCCTATAGGAATTTGCCAGGCTAATACAGTGGAGCACTTTAAAAAACTGCTGAAAACACATTACTTTAACATGGCTTTCTCATAGCTTCATCTTAGTTTAATCCTGATGATCTGTATATTCAATTAATTATCATTATTATTCATGGTATTCATATTCAAAATCCGTACTAACCCCTACTTTCTCTTCTGTTCTTTTTCCGGTTTTCTGGGGTGGTGACCTGCGCCACCACCACCTGATCAAAGCACTGTTATGTCCCTACATTGATGGATTAAAGGCCAGAAGTCCACATGACCATCATCATCAAGTTCTTCCATGAGAACCCTGAATACAATGAGGACTGATTGAGGTCATTTATGTTAGGTAGAATGCCTAGAGGGGGCTGGGCGGTCTCATGGCCTGGAACCCATGCAGATTTTATTTTTTTCTCCGGCCATCTGGAGTTTTTTTTGTTTTTTCTGTCCTCCCTGGCCATCGGACCTTACATTTATTCTATATTAATTAGTGTTCCCTTATTTTAATTCTGATTTATTTTGTCTTTTTTCTCTTTCTTCATCATGTAAAGCAATTTGAGCTGCATTATTTGTATGAAAATGTGCTATATAAATAAATGTTGTTGTTGTTGTTGATTGATAGCAATGAGCCCAAAGTGTGTCAAGAAAACATTCATGGTCCACACCATTACATCACCACCACTAGCCTGGACTGTTGACACAAGGCAGGTGGGGTGCATAGATTCATACTGTTGGCACCATATTCTGGATGCACTATGGGAAGAAGTCAAGCCAGCATAGGCAGTTTGATGTTCTGGGCAATATTCTTCTGGGAAACATTGGGTCCTGGCATTCGTGTGGATGTTACTTTGACATGTACCGCTCACCAAAAGATTATTGCACACCACGTACACCCTTCATGGCAACAGTATTCCCTGATGGCAGTAGCATCTCTCAGCAGGATGATGCACCCTTCCACACTGTAAAAATTGTTCAGGAATTGAACATGAAAAAGTGTTCAAGGTATTGACTTGGCCTCCAAATTCCCAGGATCTCAGTCTGATCGAGTATCTGTGGGATGTACTAGAAAAAGAAGTATGATCCTTAGAGACTCAATACACAACTTGCAGGATTTAAAGTATCTGCTGCTAACGTCTTGGTGCCAGAGGTACCACAGGGCACTTATCAGAGGTCTTGTGGAGCTCATGCCTCAATGTGTCAGAGCTGTTTTTTAGGCCAGACGGGAATAACACAATATTTTGCAGGTGGTTTTAAGTTGTGGTTGATTGGTGTATATACACGCAAACTCACAGTGTTTTATGTTACAGCATTTCTTACGATATTTATTCTAGACAAAACCTTGTCAGTGATAGTCCAAGAAATTCACAGCTGCTCCCCTCTCTAAAGCATCCTTTAAATGCAGATAGGAATATGGTCTGCCTTCTACTTCATAAAGTTCATGACAAACGTCTTGATTTTGCTGGCATTAAGTGTGAGATTACTGTTCTTACATCATTACGTCAGCAAGTAAACCACTCCTCTGCATGTTGTCCTATCTTTGAAAAATGCTTGGAAGTCCACTTACACTTAGCATGGACAATGTGCAGAAGTGATCAAAAAAGGCTAATAAAATATTATGTGTTGTAGCTCTTGTTGATACACAAAGAACAAATGGAACATACCTATTAGACTTACAGTGTACATAGAATATAAGCAATGAGATATTAAAGGAGCTGAATTTTCAGTTCTAGCCAATGTAGATTAAAAAGTGACACAAGTTGAATGTTTCAGATTCTGAAGTGAAATAAGTTATTTAACAAGCACACAGAGAAACTAATATAACATTTCTTTAACACGTTTAAATCAGTTCAGAGAAAACTGCCCTTGATGGGGTGCTGTCAGTTACGGAACCAATCATATATCCAGTATCTCATACTCTGTGATTCCTGGGTTAGCTGCAGTTGGAGTCAGCCCCTCCTTGAACCCAGACATCAATAGTCATAAACCAAGATGGACTGGGCAATGAGGACACATATCACAGCAAAGGTGGTCTGTGATGGACATTTGCATTGGGAGTGAGATTCAAACAGAGGAATCTACTGAAACACTAGCAACTGTGGCATTCTGCCACCCTGACAGAAGCTAGTTAAACATACATTTCAATATAATGGGAGACAATATTTAAGTTTGTGAATTAAATTACCTCACATTGTGGTTGAATGTAGTACTGTGGGAAACTTTAAATCTAGGTAAACACTAATGGGCAATGTTGGGCTGAAAGACTTCTTCTCACTAGACTTTTTATATTTTTTAATATTTATTTAAAACAAAGTAATAGTATTTTCATTTTATGTTACTTGAAACATGAGTTTTAATAAGAGAGACTTTTCACCTCTGTATATGCAGTCTCATTTCATGAAATAGTATAAATCCATGAAGTCTGATATACTGTATGAAATTAGAAGTCCCTAAGGAAGTTTTACTTGTTTGCTCAGCACATAAAACTTTTTACAGAGACAATGAGGAAGACTAGAAGGAGAGGCACAGAAACTTGTGGATTTTAGCACAGTGTAGGGGCTGTATAAGGCTCAGGGACAGGTGCAGGGAAAAGAACACAAAGACAATATAAAACCTGACCCAAATGTTATTTAATTTAACATGGTTATCTATAATCAGTAACATTAAGGCTGGTACAGAAATAAAAATTGTGTCCCAATTAACATTAAAAATAAAATGAACGAAAAAGATTTATAAGAAAATTAATTAAACTTAACAGAAGATAGAAAGGCAAGTCAAATTAAGCTCTGAATGTGATGAATTTGATGTTCTTCTAGGTTGTTCAAAATAACATCAAGCTGAGATATGAAGGTCTCTAAAGTCCTGGGACCTCATATATAAAATTTGCTTAAGCCATTTTATATGCAAAAGTTGGGATTTATAAAACACAAATTTGCCATGGAAATTGGCTTAAAGTTACAGAACGTTTTGATCATCCGTAAATCCCAAACAAACATTTTTGGTGTTGGCATTTTAGAGACTTCAGGCAGCAGAAAAATAAAGTAAACAGAAAATCTCATTTTATTGCACATTTTAATAATGCATCAGTCACATTCCAGTGTTTTTGAACTAATTACACTAGCTGTCTTCAGTGTTGGTAATAATGACTAATATATACAATTCATGTCAATTGCTTTTATCATGTTGCCTATTTTGTCTATAAAAGGATGTGTTGTGTGTTTTTCAATATAACTGGCAATGGCAGTGTTAGCTGTTTAGCAAGCTTTGGCTCATGATGATGACTGGCTTATAAGCGATTTAGACTTCCTAGAACCGTCTTCTTGGAGTTGTGTGCTGAAATGAAGCTTACATTACAGAGTCAATCATGCAGAAATCATGCAATCCCTGTTCTGTCACAGGTTTTAACAATCAAAGAATACCTGCCATCACATCCTTTTCTGTGTGAACTAGCTGGCCGGTCAGAAATCTTGCAGTCACCCCAAGTTGTGTCATGTCATCTGTATAAGATGGTATACTTGAGATGCTACCCAGATATATGCAATATTCTTACCATCGGGTTGAGGAAGCCAAGATCAAAAGATTTTTCTAATGTCATTGGTGCAATTTACTGCTTATGTTACAACAAAAGCACATTTCAGAGTGAATTTGATTTTGTAAACAGAAAGCACTTTCATTCAATTAATATACAACAACTAATATGTGATTCTGAATTGTGTATGATTCCTTTATTTTATTAAAATAGTAGCGTGGGAAGCAGACTTCAGGGTCATGCTGTGTGTGGTGGTTGTCTTTTTGGTAGGTAACCCTAAGTAATAGGATTGCAATTAAATCTGGAGCATTACAGACAACTTGTATAATCTTTCTTTTAGGTAGTACTGGGTACATCAGATGAGGACACATAATGAAAGGCACTCCTGCACATGATTGGTGATAAAACAGACCATTGATTGATTAAAAGTTAGGTGGCAGTGTTTGGACTCATGAGGCAGCAAACTGTTGTACAGCCCACAAAAAGTTTTTCCGTGTTTTGATGGCTTGTACTGCACAACACAGCACAGAATCATGGATGGCCTCAGGACATCAACGCAATGGCAATTCAAAGACGTTTCGATGTTGTACATTGAAAGTAAATAGACAAATATTATGACATTGAGATTCACTTAGCAAAATTATTTTATTTTTTTACAATTTCAATTAGAATGTTTTTTTGATGGGCGGCACGGTGGAGCAGTGGTAGCAGTAAGGAGGCCTGGGTTCGTTTCCCAGGTCCTCCCTGCATGGAGTTTGCATGTTCTCCCCGTGTTTTGTGTGGGTTTCCTCCGGGTGATCTGGTTTCCTCCCACAGTCCAAAGACATGCAGTTTAGGTGCATTGGTGATCCTAAATTGTCTCTAGTGTGTGCTTGGTGTGTGTGTGCCCTGCAGTGGGCTGGCACCCTGCCTGGGGTTTGTTCCTGCCTTGCGCCCTGTGTTGGCTGGGATTGGCTCCTGCAGACCCCTGTGACCCTGTATTAGGATATAGCGGGTTGGATAATGGATGGATGGATGTTTTCTTGATGATGGTCTGGGCACATGGTGGCACATTGCTATTGCTTAATTTACTCAGCTGCTCCCACTCTTGTTTTTTTCTTTAATTTGTGATTCATGCAGAGAGACCAGCAAAAAGTTAATTGATGCACTTAGGGAATGAAGGTCACCTTCTTCCGTTGCTCCTTGGAGTAGTTCTGATCCTCACATGCCCATTGTGGGCACTGTTCTCTACCTCAGTCAGTAATACCTAAACTTCACATTCCCCTAAATTTTGTTTTCTGCCTTTTTTTCCTCTGTTCTTCCATGGTTTGTAGTAAACATGTCGCTCACAAACATGGGTAAATTTAATGGTACTTTGTTCATGAATTTTCAAAAAGGCATTTTAACGGAGTATATGGTTACTGACAGGCGGTGATAGGGAATGCCTAAAGCCTGTGCATATGCATATAGTTTTAAATTGATTTGAGATTTATAAAGGAACTTGACATAGGACATGGTTTCCTTTTGAGTTTAAGCAAAATATTATAATAGAATCTAAGCAGTTTTGTAAAAATGAGGAATCTGCTCACCACTACAGTACTTGGTAATTTATTCTATTGGTTTATGGTTCTTTGAATGAAGACAACCTTTCTAATATTTGCATGAAATCTGCCCTTAACAAATTTCTGACTATGTTCCTGTTGCAGGATGTATTTTAAAGTAACAACTGAGATCTACTGTACTAATTCTTTTTATAATTGTAAACACTTTGATCATGTCCCCTCTGAATGTCCACTTCCTTAAACTGAAAAAGCTTGTAAGAGAAAAGAAAGAAAGTGTGTGAAACTACCAGCCTGTTAAATATGGACATCCTGCCATCATTGGTACCAGCACAGTTAAATTAGATAATGAGATTGTATTTAACATTTAACTTTATATTTTCTTTTCTGAGAACAGTTTACATATATAAAGTCTTATTTCTATTAATCAGGTACTTACCCATGACTATTAATACTTAACTATTTTGGGGCTTTATATAATGCTTAATAGCAGAGATGTTTTTCTGACTATACCATTTATCTGTATGCTAATTGGTGTCATTGAAATGCATTGTATTCATTATATGTAGGTGAATCTAGCCAATTAAAGAAAGTGGTGTTAGATTTTTCTGCATCATATGGTGCAAATAAAGGATATCCATGTTTAGATTTTATTTAAAATGATGGCTGAAGACTCTTTATTTACTAAATATTTTCTCACAACAGCTTTAATTCCTTCAATCTTTCATCATAACATATATCTCTTAGCCCTAGAATCAGCTTAGTTGCTCTTCTCTGAACTTTATTTAGTGCTACTATTCTATTTTTTGTTATATAAAAAAGCAAAACTAGATATCCTGTTAGATTTGTTGATCGTTTCTGCGTTCTATATCTTGATGTAGATAGTGATGATTCCACTATTACGCCAAGGTGTTTCTCATAAGGTGTTCCTTCGAGTTTTGGACCACCCACAGTGTATTCAAATCTAACATGTTAACTTCCATCCATCCATTTTCCAACCCACTGAATCCGAACACAGGGTCACTGCTGGAGCCAATCCCAGCCAACACAGGGCACAAGGCAGGAACCAATCCCAGGCAGGGTGCCAACACATGTTAACTTCCTAAATGTAATATTTTACATATGCTTACATTAAATTTCATCTTCCAGAAATCTGTCCAAGCATGTATGCTGTCCAAGCCCATTGTAATAGTTTAGGTGATTCTACATTATCTGTCATCCCATCTAGTTTGGTATCATTTGTAAACTGAACCAGCTTATTGATTATATTGTTGTCCACACTGTTTATGTATATCAAAAAGAGCAGCAGCCCCAGCCCTGGTCCCCACTTTTAACATCACCTCAGTCCTAAAAAGTTCCTCTCACCATTACTCTTTGCTTCCTGTGTTTGGGCCAATTTTGCAGCCATCCTACAGACGGCACCCTAAATTCCCATTTATTTTAGTTGGATCACTAACCTTTTATGTGGTACCTTATCAAAAGCCTTCAGAAAATCTAATATGAAATACTGCTAGTTAAAAAAAACAAAATGCATTGTTCTGTTCAGATTTCCATGACAGAAGGTCAGGGTTCCCTTGCTTTTCACTGAAATTACTTCTGAAGAGGTTTTTAGTTAAGCTCTTGTCTACCACGCGTATGCCATACATTTGATTTTGTTTCTTTCCTTCTAGCATCTACAAGTGATACATTTATTTCATACTGATAGTTTCCTTTCTAAATATTTTATTCTTGGTATATATAAAATCTGAATGGAATGCTGTTAATGTAAAAAGGAAAACAAAAGACAAATTATTCATTGCATAGAGTCTTACAGGGGACTCTCCAAACAGCAGGTCAGTCCTTTTAGTTAGTTATTTTTAGCACAATTTTCTACCACAGCTCAAAAAAACAAAGTCATAGTTTCACATTTGTGTTGTTGGTATTAAATAGTTAATTGCCTCAAGCAGCACATAAACATAGTTGCCAATCGAAGCAAAAACCATAAAAAAGTACAGGACTCTGCACTCTCATTCTCCATCTCAGGTCTCAGATTCCCAAAAGAGATGTCAGATTGTTATTGTCAGCCCCCCAAGGGATGCTGGATGGTGCTGCAAAATTATTCTTGTCCTGAGTCTTCAACAGAAACAAACAAGAAATTATAGTGGATGACCCATCATTTTCCTCATACTCCCCATATAGCAGTCTGACATTTGTTAATCTACAGAAGATTTTGTGAACAAATGAAAGAAGGCCCTCTTTGTTCTGTTAATATCTGTCCAATTGATAATGACTTTGACAGGTTCTTATACAGTAACTTAGGAATGATGAACTAGTTTTGCATTCAGTTTGATTTAAAACACTTCACTTGTACTAATAAATCGTGTAGCCTTGCCCTGTAAAACTTGTTTCAAAAAAACTCCCAGACTGATGTTTACTCGATTATGTTGACCTGTTTTGTAAGTCGCTTTGGACTAAAGCATCTGCTGGCTGAATAAATGTAAAGGTAAGCCAGTTCCTCTTGTCACTGGAAAGTAAAAAGTCTACTCTTTAAAATATGGGGATTAGTCTATTTAAAACACTTTAGCTGAAGTGATTTGTCGCACAAATTTACTTTGCAAATGGAAACACACAATAAACAATCTCCCTGATTATTTTTTATTCAAACACAAGTGTTTTAAAGCCGCATATGTGGAATCAGCCCACATTAAACAAATTAGCTGCAATATTTCTGTATAAAAACCAACACTTCCCTGTGTAACCCTGTGTTAAAATTCCAACAAACAACCATTATAGCGCTTTATAAACTGCTGTGAAGCCAAATAATTATCACTGTGTTACAAGCCACAAGCACTGCACAGAATGGAAGTAAGTCAAGAGAAAGAAAGTGGTGGAGGGTTATGGGGGGGTGTGTGTGCAAGTAAACAAGAGAGGCAGAGACACAATACCTAATGCTAAATTCGAAAAACTGAAGCTGTGCATTTGAAGTCCCATGTCCCAACCTTATACCTATCTCCAATTTTAGGATAAAATGTCTTGCTTTTGCTCTAACATTTCAAGTTATAATTTTAGGAGATGTACCCCAATCCATAATTTCTAAATTTTTTAATTGTTTGTCATAATTTCCCCTTGGGATTAATAAAGTATCTATCTATCTATCTATCTATCTATCTATCTATCTATCTATCTATCTATCTATCTATCTATCTATCTATCTATCTATCTATCTATCTATCTATCAGTAAATGGGACTGACACTATTGGCATAGTTGTCTAAAAGCAACCTGATGGAAGTTTTGCAGTTTTGAGCAAAGTGACAAGGTTTCATGTTTGGAATAGTTGAGGTAGTGACAACTGCCGTGGCATTTCCAGGTGAGAAGATGTCTGTCACTGGTCTTTGATGCTGAGCTACAGATGAATTAACACCAAGCACAGGGGCAGCAAAGCTTGAGTCTTTCTGTCTCAGCAAATCAGACTGTAACATAAAGAGGTCTAGGTCTTACTCTTCTTCTCCATAAGACATCATGTCCTGAAAATAACTTTTTCTCTCCTCTTTGGGACTGTTTTCTGAAATCTTTGCTCAGCCTACCCGAAAAGTCTTCCGCATGACCCTTACAACCTTTTTGATCATGGGTAGTATGGGCTTAAGCATAATTGGTAGAATGGTCTGTCACTACCAAGATATTCTCAAAATATTCTAAAATAAGAAATATTAATATTGGAGGTTAGGGGAGCTGTTGCACGTTGACGATTCCTGTGCTGATTGATCCCTTTGAATAAATTCTACCACATATAGTAGACTACATACTTGGCCAGTAAAATTTGCTGTTATAGTTTTGGAACTTCTGCATTGGCATCTGCTGTGGGGTCCTTCATCATGACACTGCACAAGCCCACTTGTTTTGTTTGCAGTCTGACAGCTGTGAGCCCTCTATGACAATGTCCAACACCTGACAACATGGCCGGAGAATTAGATTTTTTTTCTCATTCTTGGCAGGTTCTGCTTGACGGCCTTTTTGTCTGGTCGGGTTATCGCGCCTATTAACTGACAGTGTGGTATAGGGCCTGTAGTTGGTGTTGTGGGGTCAGAGGATTTTAGCTGTTGCTGTGCTGTGGCTTCAGAGTGTCCTTGAATTACTTTTGGTGTTACTATTTTCCTGGATTTGATAAGCAGTGAGGTGCTGCTGGATTTCCTGTAAGGTATTCATCATCTCACATTAATGTTCACCTTATTCTTGTTTCTATGACTTATTATTACTTTAAAAAAAGCTCATGGAGTTGAGCGATGCTCAAGATATGTTTATCCCTCCTCCAGATGTTATTTTCTTGTACATCATAGTTTTCCCACTAATATTAATACGATCTGGTCCAAGAGGCTGGGGTTTCTTAAATTTAATTCAAAGGCTGTACTAGATTCTGCTAAAACACATGGAACTGACCACAGACTTCTTCACTCACTTCGGAGAATTACTACTTTTGAGAGCTCTGAAGTTAGATAGGGAAATTTAGCTTTTTACAGAAGTGCTTTAAATAAATAAATACATAAATATGTAGATAAATAAATATACACACGCACTATGGTCTGAACACACACCAGAATGAGTAAAAAGCAAGAAAATTAAAAAGAAAGAGAACTTCTGCCTAGGCAGTCACAGTCACACTGAGGTATTATGCAAACGTATTGCTGTTGCTATAAAGGAGCCCCAGTAGCATTTCTTGACACATTTCTGCTGAATAATTTATTAGCTGAAAGTATTCTGTGTTAGTGTGTCAGAGAGAGGATGTGCAGCATTATTCATAAAGGCACTCAGTTTTGTTTTAATTCTCTCGTTCACTACGACCACTAGGGGGTCCACATTGCGTCCTAAAACCTAGCCAGCCTTTTTAATTAGCTCGTTGATTAGGTGAGCTTCTTTTGAAGTGAACTTTTACCAACTTAGCACATCACATTGTAGAAAATTGCACTGGCCTTTACAGAGTTGTAGAAGATGTGAAGCATGTCACCTCCCATCTTAAAGGAATGCAGTCTTCTAAGATGAAAGAACCTGCTCTGCCCTTTCTTAAATATTTCCTCAGCGTTCCAAGACCAGTCCAATCTGTCATTAATTTGGACCTGCAAGTACTTGGAAAAGTGGACCACCTCTACATCCACTCCTTGAAGAGTGACCAGACATAGAGGATCTTTGGTACAACAAAAGTCAATAACCAGTTCTTTTTTACTGAAGTTAAGCTGCAGGCAATTCTTTGTGCACCAAGAAACAAAGTTCTCCAACTGACACCCATTCTCTGTCTCATTCCCTTAATCAATACACCCCCAAATGCAGAATCAGGTAAGAAATTCTGCAAGTGACATGACCTGCTGTTTTATTAACATTCTGAGGTGTACAGGGTGAAGAGAAAATGAGACAGGACTGTTCTTTCAGGTGGTCCAGTGTTGCTTGCATCCAAATCAGAAACAGCCCTTCAGTCTCATAAACTACTGTCTACCTGACAGATGGTCCATTATCCAGGACACCATCCATCAGTATATCTCTGAGTTTACCACTTAACAGGGATGGCTGGATGGTACAGAAGGCACTGGAGACATCATAAAAACAGCTTTGTCCAGATGAGAATAAGCCTTGTGGAGCAGATAGATAATTGCATTTTTCACTCCAATCTTTGTCCGATTTGCTGTTAAAAAACTGAACATATATCATTTGTTGAGCAAAAAAATAAATGTAAATTTTGTAAGTACTTATTGTCAATTCAAATTCCTTACCTTTACTTTATCAAAATGTGGTGGTAGGTATGGTAGCAGTAATCATTCTGTAGAAGACAGATGTACAATGGAAAAAAGCTGGAGCCTTTGATTGGCTGAGTCGCTTTTAGGAAGCACTGCGTGTTTTAATTTATGTAAGGTAGGGAATTGTGTCTTTCAAACTGGCACTTGGTTAATTTGTTATTTTTTTAACATTTACTGTCTTTTTTCTATAAATAAACTGAAATGCACAATTGAACAAAGTGTAATAGTAATATAACCAAAATGTTTATCTTCATTTATAAAATGGTAAATGTTAAAAGGAAAGTAGGCTTAATTTGAATATTTTAATATGTAAAACACGCAGACAATTTGCATATGATTCACATTAATTTTCTTTCAAAATGGTAAATGTTCTTTATATATTTATCTGGCTTAGAAAGACTCTCGTAGTACAGGTTACAAGCTATAGTCATTCATCATGGTGTCGGCTGGACTCCTCAGTGCTGGTGGTTTTTCTGAATATTTATAAAAGTGGCAGATTATTTTCTGCACTTGTAATACTCTTTGTTTTGCACAGCTTCTGTGACAGATGGACTTACTGCATAAATGAGTAGTGTATTGTCTTGAGTGACCAAATATAAAATAATTTGATAGGTAGATAATGCCATTTCTTATAAAAACATTAACTAATAGGCACAAAACCACCACAATTAAGTCTGTTTCTTTTGGCCTCGCAGGGTACTAATATACTAAGACACAAGAGTTAGTGCAGCTTATGTTCTTGGCAACCATCTGTGACAGCAATGAATGAATGTGTCACAGCCTTTTTTGCCTGAAACAAGTTTGGTAAATGTTTCTCTTAAGTCTCTTATCCCCCACACAAAACCAGACTGCCTAACTGCCAAGCTGCACCTTAACATATGGTTTTGGGGGATGGCAGGTGTTAAGATTTCCTTTGCCCCCTTGTTCTGAAGTATGGTTGTTTGGAATTGGCTTGGATCAGAAGCTTTTAAGCACCATGATGTCCTATTGGCTCTAGGGGTTGGACAGATAATCTATAAATCTGCTTACTCAACCACACTCTATCTCTCTTACTAATCTCTGATGATGAAGAAGTATCTCTCTTAATAACCAACATATGATGAAGAAGCATCTCTCTTACTAACAACTGATGAAGACCATCACACCATGAACTGAAAAAGACAACACAACGGAGAGCACAACTCGGCAGCCATATTGAGGTAGGCAATGCAGCCTGTTCTGAAGAAAGCTGAATGATGCTTTAACTAGAGACATTAAGTAACTAACAAGTCTGTGTGCCGCCTGAAACTACACATCACCATTTAATCAGGTTGTACGGTTGCCCATATTCAAAAGTACTTTGCATATTGTTATTATTTATGAATATTACCAATAATACATTGTTTAAATTGTAACTTAACTCCTGCTTGTCTTTTACTACACCTAATTGCCTGAGGTTATAAATATAGAAGGGAAGGTGGGGAGAAGTTATATACTATAATACCTTATAAACAGTGGTAAATCTGTGGGATTTGAGGTGTTCTGACAGAGGCTACATCTTAATAATACAAAGGGGAAAGTAGAGCAATATATTACTCTACCAAGACAAAACAATTATGATAAGCTTTTTATATTCTGTCTGTACAATATTCAAGTATCATGTATCATAATGAGAGATTTAGTATATTGAAGATGATATCCATTGTTAAGAATTAAATATCACCTTTTTTCTTTTTCAATGTCTACGGCAGAAGGTCTTCGGTTTCTTTTATGTTTCCAAGAGAAATTATCATTTTCAAGTTAGTTACTCACTGACTTAAAAGAGGTGAGTTAGGATTCATCCAGTTGAACAATATAAGTCTCTGTGCCAATAGTGAAGTAAAGGCAATTACAGTCTGTTTGTCCTTCTCCACTTTAAGGTTGTCTGGAAGTACACCAAAAACAACTGTTAATGGATTAGGAGTGATTGTGACACCAAGGCTGTCTGATAGGCATTTAAAAAATTTTGTCCAGAATGAAGTTAATTTGGTACACGCCCAAAACATATGACCCAATGAGGCTAGAGTTTGATTGCAATGTTTGCATGATGGATCTTGCCCTGGAAACATTTTTGACAATTTTAAATGAGATAAGGTTCTTGTAAATGTCACTGTACAGTCTTGATATGTTTAAATGTTTTAAACTTTGTCTGTAGATTGAAGACTTGAATTATCTTCATAATTATTGATTGGCATATTTTTGATCAACATAGGGTGATAGATAGTCATGAACTTAACAAGAGCTAATCTTTTTCAAAAAAGTAAACAAAAAGTACAACACATTGGGGTTGCAAAGTAAAAAATGCAAATAACACTCTGAAGATAATGCAAAAATATAATAGTTTAACTGCTGTACGCATATAAAGATCCTTGTTGCTTTAGAGTAATTTTTTAGGAAAGGGCACATATTGTAGGTTTTTAAAGTAAAGCAAAATAATACATTATTTCTACCTTTCATTAGAAAGAATTTTTTTTTATTTTTGCATTTTAGTATAGTGAAGCACAACCCAATATTTTTATATAGAGCTCTTCAGAACAGGTGGTCCTGAAAGAGCTGCACAGGGAGTCTGCATATAAATAGTCACTTGGAAAATGTATAGACATACATCAAAAAATGCAAGTTTGCATGAGTTAAAAAAGAGCATTGGGCAGAGTTGGCAGTACTTAAAACTTTGTTGATGCTCCTTTTGTATGTGGTTTTCATGTATTTCTTGTGTTTCTGTGAGTTTCTTCTGTGGGTCCCCTTTTTTCCACAGTTTGCTTCCAGTCAAATGTACACTGGCCCAGTGGTCAGAGAGTGTTCTATAGGACTGTCATCTCATCAGGGGTTTGTTCTGACATTGTGCCCATTGCTGGCATAGGAAGCTTAACTAAAGAAATGGATAAAGCACATAGATCAATGGATGAAGCCCAAGCGGACTGCAGGTGGGTTGTTCACCCCTTGCTTGGTCACAGCACCATTACAGATCACATGTATTAAAGCCAGTTCTGTCTGTCTACTTCTAATGCCTTGGATCATCTGGTAACTATCACATAACATGTTTCACTTCATATGGCAAAGTGATTAATAGATGGCAGTGTGGGTGATGGCAGCTGCCAGTTCTGTTAGTGACAGTGACACATTGATCATTTTTGGCAGTGAGCACTGACAGTGCACATTTCAGATAGAAAAAGCATGGACAGCCCTCTGGAACCGAGTGTGAGATCAGAGTGGATAACTGCCAGTGCAAATATAAAACCTCATAAGACCATGCCAGTCTTTCCTTCCCTGATGATCTCTGTCCAGTGTTTCATTTCAGTTGGAGGTTTTAGGTACTTGTGTGTCTTCTTTACAGTGCAAAAAATCCATATTATGAAGGCAGGCATTTAAAAATGCAAGAGAGGAACAATGAAAAGAAGAACAAAAAGTGTCAGACAAACAGAAAAAAACATCAGCTGTCCCATGGTGTCTGACTATACTGGGTCTCATGTGGTAGTCTGTGAGCTTGTACAGAAGGTTTCAAGCACTTTTCTATTATTCCTGGTCTCTGTACTTGTCTTGCTAATTTCTGTAAACATTACCTTCTAGCTTGTTGAAGCTTTGTCATACCTTGACTCAAAAGTCTATGCTTAATGGGTCATTGGAGAGAAGTGGACTTTAAAACCCACCTATGAGTTACATTTAAGGCAATCCATGGAAACAATTCTGGGATCAGGATACCCTTTGAAGGTCTTGGCGTCATCCTGTCAGGGTGCCCCTCAGGTATTCTCGCATCCCTGTGCTTCTATTTGTAATTAAAGATCAAGGCATATTTTGCTGCTCCCACTCTGCTTTCTGTGAATAATATGAAGGGGTTTCTACCTGTTGTAGGCTGGAATCCCCTGCTGCCACATATTGGTCTAGGGCAATCCTCCTAGCCTCCTGCCAATCCTCTATGATCACTCCAATCACTTCAGTTTAATTACCAAATGGGCCTCCTCAATCTACAGCAGTACTTGGATCGGTTACTATAGTGGATTCAACTTTGATATAAATATAGAAGCCTAAAAAAATTTTACTGCAAAGGAATTCACATTGCAATTCTGAAAAGTCTCACAAACCCTTTCAGTTGCCTATCCACTGCACATGTATCTGTGTAAGAGCATGCACTCTGAATGATGGTTTTAAAGAAGCTAAGTACAAGAGCATGGGGCAATTAGGGAGATTCCTGTCCCATCATTTTGTTGGTTCTTTCCTGGCTAGCAAAGCTCTAAATCCTACCTATAGTTTAGTCTGTTGGGCTGTCCAGTAGATTTAAGGTCCACAGTTTTTGGGTTCAAGTGCTGGGTAGTATTTATGGATTTGGTCAGACTAATGAAATTGAACTCCAAATCTGAGCTTTGTTTATTGTGTTGGAGATAAAAGCCAGTGTCTTCCATCAAAGCCTGAGCACTCACAAAACTGCTACAAGGTTCAATGTATACATCACTTTTGCTAAACTTATCTGGGGAAGTTTACTTATCAACTAGTGGTCCCCATCTAGAATCTCTGGTGTGGAGGCTGAGAATTAGGACACATCTGTTGTCTGACCCTTTTGACCTTCTCCTCTCTGTCTTTGTGCCTGTGCAGCTTCTTTGTAGGAATAATTTGAAATGAATTGAATTGAACACAAAGAGATCAATTTAATAAGAGAAGTAACAAAAGAAACTATTAAGGAAACGAGCATATCCTTCTGCCAATGCACTTCTTTATACAATAAAAAGGTATTAATTATATAAAAGATGGGCTTAAAAAGTACTGAGAGTGAATTATTTTAAAGGCTCTGGAAACATCAATGTCTTTATGGGATTTTTGTAACAACTATGTTAATTTTAAATATTAAGTAATTAAAGTGCCTTATTAGAAAATCCGTATTAAATCATAAGACATAAGATTGGCCTGCAGCCTGAATTACAGTCATTTGCAAAATACAGATGACCCTATAATTCAAATGTGCTTATTTTAACCTGTTTATGATATTTTTCTTACCTATACTGTACTGTACAGTTTAGAAAAGTTTTAATCATTTTAACTTTTTTATATCTTTGTATGCTTGTAGTTTGAACGTGTGCATTGGTGAAGGCTATAAGGAGATGAGCTGCCTTTTGTCCATCCATCTAGCGATATATTTTTCAAACCTATTAAGTCCAGTTCAGTTTCTCAAAGACCAGAACCTGTCAAGGGTGCCTGGACCTGCCTGTTTTTAATTCCAGACAACCAAACTACAGACTTACAAAGCCCCACAGACAACCAGATGTTTTGGATCTTTGATTTATGCAATATTTTGCTAATCAAAAACAATTGGATAAAAACAATGAGCCTACTTCTTCATGTACAATCTTAACTGGGGCCTAACCATAATCACTGTCTAATATGCACACATCCAAAAAGTAAGCAATAGACTGAAACTATGCAGCAAGTTTGTAAAGCAAGCAAGAGAAACAATAGTATTAGCTGAAAGCAACTTGGGCATTGAGGGCGAGAATACCAAAAGTTAATCATATCCTCTTGTCATCGGCCGCAGAATAGTTAAGGTAATAATAATAATAATAATAATAATTCTTTACATCTATATAGCACTTTACTCACTACTCAAAGCTCTCTCCACACAGGGAAGACCCGGGAAGTGAACCCACAATAATTAACACATACTTTGTTATGGATGAAAAAAAAGAGGAGAGGACAAGGCAAACCATTCCACTACTGCTTCTATACCAGTTAAATGTGAACAGAATCATAACTGCTAGGTGCATTATGATAAAAATAAATGGAAAATAAAATTGGGATTAAATGTGGAGGATATTCCACAAAGTAGTAATAACTATAGAGTGGGGAGGACAGCATCATAACCAAGTCAGAAAATGTGCCATGCCTTTTGCAGAGAAGTTCACACATAAAAGTGATCATTTGATTTCTGGAATAAGTAATTATAGGATTAAAAAATGTGAGAAACACAGTAATACTGTCACAATACACAAGTCAGTATGCAAGATCTAACAAATGATGATGCAGTGCTGACTCATTTCATTAAATGTACAACTTGGAAACAAAACTGTACACTGATACCTCTGTGCATTCTCAGGTACCTCTGGGAATAAAAGGTTTCTTAAATCTTTTGCTATTTATGTTCAAAAAACTAAATCTGCAGCCTGATGGCAACAGCTAAAATTTAGAAAGAAGATGGTGGTTAATGTCTGACAGAACTGAGTCGGCCTTCTTTCTAATCTGTTTGTAATACAATTTAATGTCTGCTTCAAACCAATAATTTTACTTACTAGTTTTTACAACGCTGTTTAGATGTTTTATGTTTTAATGCTGAGGTTGCCAAACTAAAAGAATGGCAATATAACAACAGATTCAATGAAAGATTTACTAAAAAAAAGTGTCATTGTGGTTCTGTCATCTTTTAAACTATTGAGTTTCCTAAGAAAGGAAAGCTGTGACTGTCCCTTCTTACATTTGTGTGTTGAGATCAAAGTTTATTAATGATTGTCCCTAGATATTTGTTGGTTGTGCTCTGCCATCTCCACTGTCTCCCCTTTAATTAAAGCTGAGAGAGTTGAAGGAGGGGAAAATCTACAACCATATCCTTTGTCTTGGAAATGTTGAGCTGTAAAAAGAAACGATCACACTATTGATCAAACTAACCAATAACAGTTCCATGACTCTCCTCCTTATCTTATAGAAGACTCAGTAATCATAAGCCATAATCAGTGCATTTACATGCACACACATAATCAGGGTTAAGGCAGAAACTTGGTTTCTTAATAATCTGAATTTACATGCTCTGGTGTTCTCCTTTGGCAAAATGCTCCAACGTCATTAACACTAGAATTACCAGAGCCAACGAAAAAACTCATACATCCGGCCCACCTTAAATCCCTTCGCACTTCTCCGTCAGCGTCTTTTGTCTTCTAAATGTGTCAATAAGCCCAAGCAGCAAGCAGCCTGTTATACCATCCCTCCACCACCTCAGAATAGGCAAGAAGTTCTCCCAGTTCCTGCCTTGATTGATTATCTGAGAGTGAGCTACCCAGAATTGTAAGTTTAATTGTAAGTTTAAATAATTTGGTGTGTTTTGTGTCTACAACAATCTATGTAAACACATCGTTAAAACTGAAATTTTTTCATGTTTTAGTAATAAATGACAAAATGTAGACATGAACTGTATAATGTGTGACTGCTGATGGCCAAATATCAAATAAACACTTTCACAAAAGGTGTAAGTACAAGACGATAGTGTCCGTGGTGCAGCGGATAGAACTGCCAACTTATAATTCAGAAGTCATGAGTTCGAAACAAGCTCCCCCACAGATTTTACAGTTCATGTCTACATTTTGTCATTTATTACTAAAACATGAAAAATGTTTCTATTTTAATAATGTGTACATAGATTGTTGTGGGCAGCACGGTGGCGCAGTAGGTAGTGCTGCTGCCTCGCAGTTGGGAGACCTGGGGACCTGGGTTTGCTTCCTGGGTCCTCCCTGCATGGAGTTTGCATGTTCTCCCCGTGTCTGCGTGGGTTTCCTCCGGGCTCTCCGGTTTCCTCCCACAGTCCAAAGACATGCAGGTTAGGTGGATTGGCGATTCTAAGTTGGCCCTAGTGTGTGCTTGGTGTGTGGGTGTGTTTGTGTGTGTCCTGCGGTGGGTTGGCACCCTGCCTGGGATTGGTTCCTGCCTTGTGCCCTGTGTTGGCTGGGACTGGCTCCAGCAGACCCCTGTGACCCTGTGTTCGGATTCAGCGGGTTGGATAATGGATGGATGGATGGATAGATTGTTGTAGACACAAAACACACATAAAATTATTTCCCCTTACAATTCTGAGTAGCTCACTCCCAGATAATCAATCAAGGCAGGACCTGGGAGAACTTCTTGCCCGTTCTGAGGCGGTGGGGGGATGGTATAGCAGGTTGCTTGCTGCTTGGGCTTATTGACACATTTAGAAGACAAAAGAGGCTGACGGAGAGGTTCGAAGGGATTTAAGGTATTTTTTTGTTGGCTCTGGTAATTCTAGTGTTAAACAGTGCAAAAAGAGTTAAATGTCATCATCAGCCACTGTGAATCTGAAAATAATCATGAAACCTGTGACACTTTCCTTGTGTTTTATAAATATGCGTAGTCAAACTTATGCTTTCTTTATAGGTTTTTTTTTTTTACTGGATTGAATGCTAGGCACTCTTTTCTGATTGGCTGTGATTCAGACCTGCAAAGGACTAACCCATGTGGCAGACGGCTGGGGGTGGTACCCAGCCGGGACGCCCAGGAAGACAGGAGGAGGGCTCATGCCTCCTCCAGACCATGAGAGGGCGACTGCCCTGGTTCCTTTAGGGGCCATGGGTGCAGGGCTTGGAAGCCCAACCCTGTAGGGGCCTGTGGTCTCCGCCAGGGGGCGCCCCTATGCCTGAAGGACCCGGAACCCCAACACTTCCGCCACACCAGGAAGTGATGGGGGGAAGAAGACTGGGAACACCCGGAGGGCTTCCGGGAATACAGCCGGCACTTCCGTCACACAGGGGAGTGTCTAGGGAGTGTTGGAGATCACCTGGAGCCCATCCGGGCACTTATAAAAGGGGCCGCCTCCCTGCAAAGGAGGACTGGAGTCGGGTGAGGAGTGGACAAGGTTTGTGTGCAGGAGAGTGGAGGCGGCCTGAAGAGCAGGCAGAGAGACTTAGAGAGGCCTGGACTTTGGGGGAGTTTGGTGCTTGAGGCACTGGGGTTGTGCACTTTATTGGACTGTAAATATGGCGAATAAACGTGTGGTGGACTTTAACATGGTGTCCGTCTGTCTGTGTCCGGGCTGCTTATCACACCCAGTACGTGTGTTTCTTGCGTTACACCCATTGCTGCTGAAATAATAATAACGCAGGTATTTTTACTTCACTAATATATATGTTAGGTTATTCATTACTTTAGAAAGTAATCAGACTTCAAAACGCACATTATTTTGAAAGTGTTATCTACTGCTCTTAAGATTGTGTTGCTTAGTGTAGCGCTGTAGCTCTTCAACTTAAATTTAGGGATTTCTGAAATACTGAGACAGGTTATTTCTCCAGGAGAAGGATAGTGTGATCGCCTGAACATTTACTTCTGGAAGTTTATTTTGTGGACACTTCTACCCATGCCTGCTGAAAGTGTGTGCAAAGCAAATCGATGCACAGCCTGACAGAGTGCAATGGACTATGGAATCCTTAACAGTAATCCAGTGATGAATATACATGGCCACATAATCAGATTATTGGAGGATAAATCTAACTCTGTTAATCAGGTTTCTCAGAGGCCAAAAACCTGAGTTCTTTAATCAGAATAAGGGTTTACATGACATTTTAGAAATCTGGTTTCTGTGAATAATTGGGTTATTGAAGTGCATGTAAACGCGCTAAGTGACAATAGTCTGCATATTTCTGGATATGTCTGTATTTGAGTGAAGTCCTGCAGACATATGTATATAAGATAAACAGAAGAGGTGATAGGCAGCAGGATTGCAGGGCACCATCAGGAAAACAACCGTTTAATTAACAGAACTCAGATACCGTGAGGTCTGTGAGGGTGCCCGCACATCCCCATCTTACTTATATTGTCATTAAATGGGCAGCTTACGACGAGTCCATGATTACTGAAGAGGAAACCACTAAGGTGTTTGCAAACAACAAGCCATCAATTCCAAATGACATTAGAGCATATTTTACAGAAGCACTACCTGCTCTCAGGAATAATGAGGCAGAAAAAAGAGGCCACATTGAAAAGTATTGAGAAGCCCATAAAATAAAATAAAACTATTTATGAAGAGTAATAGTTTAGTGATGGTGATCCAAAGAAAATTTTATTAGTGGGTCATAGAGGGTGATCTTTCCAGTCGACATGAACCAAGTGCTACTCATTCTTTGTCAAAAAGAGTGTAAACTGATGGTTTCAAGGTTTAGAATAGACAAGAAATAGAGATGCTGTTTGAAAAGGATGAAAATGTGTGATGCAACTCAGCAAAACAGAAATGAAGACATCTTTGCCTAAAGTAAAAACCAACGGGGGCCAGGTGGTATGTCAGGGAAGGTTATAAGGTCCTTTTAGAAACATCTTTCTGCAGTTTTTGCTTAACTGGTGCCTAAAGTATGGTATTATACCTGAACCCTTCCTGGCTGCTGTTAATTATTACTCCATTTACTAATGTGTCCAAGTCCAGGAGTCCACAGGACTACAGGCCATGAGCACTCACCTCGATGAAGGGCATCCTAATGCCACAGACTTGTTGTGCAAATAGAAGATTAGTACATTTTGCTATTTAATATAATATCTGGTTTCTCTCATCTAGCCAGTGGGCTCTTTTCATATTTTGTAATTGGATTTCAATATCATCCAAACATCATAATTCTTAAATTGTATAATGTTTTAATTCAATGTGTTATAGATAAAGGAATTCCTTCTGAATTGTATCCAGAATGGTGAAAATAAATAAAACTGTTTCAAAACCTGTCCTTTAAATAGAGAGTCACCACAAGGTTGTGTTCTGTTTCCTTAGCTATTTATTGTGCATGCCGGTGATCCAGAGTTTCATTATCATGTATGAGAAGACACCATGGTGATAGGATGCCTATCTGGGAGGAATGAGACACATTACATAAATCAAGCGGACTATCTACTTAAGTGTTGTAAGGATCACTATCTTCCACTGAATTTTAAAAAGATCAAATAAATGGTATTTGACCTTCTAAGACAAAAATCTGCATGTTCACTGAATGTGGTTCTGGTGGAAGTGGCAGAAATAAAAACTGAGAAAAAATATCTAGGAATCTACAACAATAATAATTTTAATTGAAATATTAACACAAAAAAACAGATCTCCTAAATCTAGTCACCATTTATGTTTTTTCTCCATAATCCCAGATTGGTCAAAGTGGACAGACACATTATGCTGTTCATTTTTCATTCTTTGATCCAGTCTGTCATAACCTACACCTTCACTGCCTGGCTAATTGGCCCGGCTAATCAAAATCCGACTAAACTCCAGTAAAGTGCCAGAGAAAATTATTGGAGCAGGTATAGACAGCAAAGGACCTGATAAGAGTGCCACAGAGGGCAATGCTGAAGAAACTAGGAATTTCCTCAACTGATGGTAATCACCCATTACATGCAGCACTTACCTTCAGAAAATCAGAAAGGTTAGCTGCCTCAGTGACCCCAACAAACCACTTCAGGAATTCTTCTCTCTCCAGCAATTCCCCCAAAATTTACACATACTGTACATGGATACATACTCAGACTTGGACCAACCTTTGAAAGTCCGAGAATTAGATATAAAATTATTATTATTAAGAATAATTTCTGAATGTTCATTTTAAACATTACTGTGGATGTTTTTGAATATTGAAATGTTTCTCATTAAATTATTCTCCTACTTTTTCATGTGGAAGAAAATAAGAAGCCAAATTTCAATTTTTCTCATATGAACATAACAAAGTAAAACCCCTGAAGATAGTAACCTAATTGTAAGAGCGGAAAAACAGTCAACACAGATGTCCTTTGGTGGAGTACAGTGATAAATGTCAACATGATCTATCAGTAAATAAGGAATAAGCTCAGGAAACCACACCCAGTGCAATATCACCGGCAGCTTCCATTTTCCAATTTATGGATTGAGCACTGTTTACAAAATATTGTTTATGTCTCCAGTACATCCATTCAAAATTATATACTCTATGATGTTTGCTATCATATAACAGAAAAAAGTTTTTAGGATGGAGTGGAATGTAAATTCTGTTAAATGGCTATAGTTTTCATATGCTGAAATTAATGAATATAATGAGCCATGGTTTATTAATTCACTTACTAAGAAAAATATGAAGGATGGGAACACTTGTTAAAAAAATAACCAGATAAGAATCATATACAGTATCTGCCAGCATATCATTTATGAAGTGGAGTAGGGAAAAATATATTATATATTAGTTTTTCTTGTGATAAATGAGCATTTCTGAATGCCAAATGAATTTTTTAAATAGTAATTTTAAACTTATTTCAGTGGATTTCAAGATGTTTTCAAGCAGAAATAACTTCTAGGCAAATGTTGAGTGAAAGACTCTTTCTGATGTACAGGCACACCTGAAATGTAATAAGGATATCAACCTAATGAGCCGTGCAATGTCCGTTTATGTAAGTGAGATGATATTTTACCCAGCCTTTCAGTATTATTTAGCTTAAAAAAGCTATCATCAGAGTATTGTTTATACATTTGATTTTTGCATTTACATTAGATATGTATTGGCCTTGGGCTACTTTATAACTGAAATACAGCCTTTAATATCCCCTGGAAAACATCAAAATATTTATACATACTGTACATTCTCACACTCACTTCAGCTTCAGCGGGGCACTGTAACCTTCTTAATAACTCTGGATAGGAATGTTCGACCATCACAGGAGACACATGTGCGCACACACAGACACTCACTTGCACCGGGACCAATTATGGGTCACTAATTCATCTCATGGCACATCTTTGTGGATGTGGGAGTAAAACTGGAGTACTTGAAGCACTGACATTGGGAAAACATTTTAACTCCAAACTGACTTTGGGTTCAAGCCCAGTGTGCTCGTAAGGCAGCAGTTGTCCTGAAAGGGTCAACAGAGTTCTTAAGCAACCCATGTTACTCATAAGGGCTGATGCTGACCATTTAAAAAATTTCTTCAAAAATGTACATTTGAAAGATGGACACTCTGTATCGCCAAAAGTATGTGGTCACCCCTCCAATTTATTGACTTCAGGTGTTTCAGCCACATTGTTAACAGGCATATGACCACACAATCTCCTTTGACAAACACTGGTAGTAGAATGGGTCATGGTAAAGACTGTCAAGACAGGGGGTACCACTGAGCCCCAAATCCCGAGACACAACCACACCAAAACAGTCCTGGGTACAAAATATATGTTTTTATTTCACAAATACCTTTCACAGTCCACTCCACAATTTCCAATTAACTATCCTCCTTTTCCTCCTCCAGGTGAGCTTTGCCTTCTGCTTCCAGACTCTGACTCAACTGGAGGAGGCTGGGTGGCTTTGTTTTTATTTTAGACCTGGGAGTACTTCTGCTGTCAGGGTATAGTCTGATGGAAGCACTTCTGGGTCAGACAGACCTCCCCCAAAATAGGGTGTCTTTCTCCCTGCAGTGCCCTCTGGTGGCACCCAAGAAGCCCGACATTGCTGTCCCTCAAGACTATGAAACCCATGGATACCTGCAGACCTCCATAATGGGTCCACACTGCCACCTATTGAACTGGGGAAGGAACTGCTCTTGATACACAACCTTCCCCAGCCCATACACTAAACTTTCCACTTGAGTGGGATAGCAATCCTGTCCCATCCCAGCCGAGTTGTGCCCCCTTCCATGTTGTCCTTCTGTTAAGGCTTCCTGGCCAAAGGGTCCACCATAGCACTTACATGAGCATATTGAGTTTAAACATGGAACTGTCATAGGATGCCATCTTAGCCAAAAGTCAGAACATGAAATTTCTGCTTTGCCAGACCTTCTCTGGCAAACTGTAAGTGCTGTTATTTTGTAATGGAAGCATCTAGGAGGAACAACCACTCCACCCTGAAGTGCTTGACCACATAAACTGACTGAGTAGAATCCGCTGAGTGCTGGAGTGTATAGTGCATAAAAATCACCTATCCTCTGTTGCATCACTCACAACAGTATTCTATAAACTGCCACTGGAAATGACATCAGCAGAGGAATTGTGGATCACGAGCTTCATGAAATGGGTTTCCATTGGCTGTGTAGCTGCACACAAGCCTAAGATCATTAAGTGCAATGTCAAGTGTTGGCTGGAGTGATGTAAAGCACACCACCATTAGACTATGGTTCAGAGGAAACGTGTTCTCTGGGGTGGTGAATCACACTTCACTATTTGGCAGTCTGATAGACAAATCTGGGTTTAGTCGGTGTCAGGATAACGTTACTTTCTGGAATGCATAGACCTACCATAAACTTTATTGGAAGACGTGATAATGGTCTTGAGCTGTTTTGAAGGCTTTGGGCTAGGTCTCTTGGTTCCAGTGAAGGGTACTATTAATGTTACAGCATTTAAAGACACATTAGACAGTTGTGTGCCCTCCAACTTTGTGGTAACAGTTTGGGGAAGGCCCTTTTCTGTTCCAGCATGACTGTGCCCCATACTCAAAGCCAGGTGTATAAACACATGGTTTGATGAGTTTGTTGTGGAAGAACTCAAGTGGAGTTAACAGAGCCTTGACTTCAACCCTATTGAACACCTTTGGGATGAACTTGAACACTGATTACGAACCAGGACAATCAGCATCAGTACCTGACCTCACAAATGGTCTTTTGGATGAATCGGCACAAATTCCCACAGACACACTCTTAAATCTTGTGGCAAGCCTTTCCAGAAGGGTAGAGGCTGTTATAGCCATAGAGGTGAGGACGACTCCATATCAATACCTTGGTTTTGGAATGAGATGTCCCACGAGCTCATATAGGTGTGATGGTCAGGTGTCCACAGCCTTTTGGCCATATTGTGTATATAATCATATAACATTCACATGTATGTGCATGAGCATGTTTTTATATGTATAATAACATCCAAACTGTTGAAAAATGTTAAATTATGTTGATGCATGCATCAGCTTTGTTCACCATTATCTTGTGGCCTTGCTCTGATAACACAATAGCTGCCTGATGTTATCTCCATTATATTCAATTTGAGTATTGATCAGATAGATAGATAGATAGATAGATAGATAGATAGATAGATAGATAGATAGATAGATAGATAGATAGATAGATAGATAGATAGATAGATAGATAGATTATTTTGCCACCACGGTCCACCTAGGCATCTCAGCATAAAAGAAAGTTCAATTCATGTTCCTTACTTGTTAGGTTTTTAGATTAGTTGTGACATTCAGCCCTGCATGGAGCCCTTTAAGTAACTGTTTAACAGGGAAAATATGTGGGATTCTTCACTTGGTGCCTAACTATTCTTGAAAAAATAGTAGCTATCCAACTTCACACCCATTTATCTCACAATAATCTATATGAAAAGTTCCAGTCTGGTTTTCGCCCCCTTCATAGTACAGAAACGGCACTTGTTAAAATTACTAATGACCTCCTTATGGCTGCTGATTCTGGTCTAATCACTATTCTCATCCTCCTTGATCTGAGTGCGGCCTTTGATACTATTTGTCATACCACTCTCCTTAATAGATTATCTTTGAATGGCATTACTCACACTCCTCTTGATTGGTTTAGATCCTACCTCTTAGGCCGCACTCAGTTCATACAACTTAAAACCTTCACATCCCAACCCACCGCTGTTACTTCTGGTGTGCCCCAGGGCTCTGTCCTGGGGCCTCTTCTTTTTATTATTTACCTTCTTCCCCTTGGCAATATTTTTCGCAAATATAACATTAATTTTCACTGTTATGCTGATGACACCCAACTCTACCTTGTTGGTAATCCCACCTCCTCTTTCCCACCACCCTCACTTATTGACTGCATTGCTGAAATTAAATCCTGGTTTTCTTCGAATTTTCTTAAATTAAACAGTGACAAAACTGAGGTTCTCCTCATTGGTTCAAAATTATCATTATCCAAAACCAATAATCTTTCTCTTATTATTGATGACTTTGTTGTTTCCCCATCATCTCAGGTCAAGAGTCTGGGTGTCATCCTCGACAGTACTCTATCCTTCCAATCTCACATTAATAACATCACCCGGTCTGCTTACTTCCGCCTACGTAATATTAATCGCATTCACCCCTCCCTCACTCCTCACACCACTGCCATTCTTGTTCATAGTCTTGTCACTTCTCGGCTGGACTACTGCAATTCACTCCTCTTTGGTCTCCCGAATAAATCTCTTCATAAGCTTCAGTTAGTCCAGAATTCTGCAGCACGTATCATCACTCAAATCCCATCTATTCACCATATTACTCCGGTCTTGCAGCAGCTTCATTGGCTCCCGATTAAGTTTCGTATTGATTTTAAGATTCTACTATTAACATTTAAGGCCATCCATAACCTCGCCCCTCCATATCTGTCTGACCTTCTTCATGTTGCCATTTCATCCCGTAACCTTAGATCCTCTTCCTCCACCCATCTGACTGTCCCTCCCGCCCGTCTAACCACCATGGGGAGCAGAGCTTTCAGCCGTTCTGCTCCCAAGCTCTGGAATTCATTGCCTGCGGATCTCCGAAATATCAGATCATATTCATCCTTCAAATGTAAACTTAAAACGCATCTGTTTAAAATGGCTTTTTCTTTTTCCTCCTGATTATAATGGTTTTGTTTGGTTTTAATTTCTAGATTTTCTGATGTTTTAAGTTTTTTATAATTGTGTCTTTTATTTAATTATCTATTTATTTATTGTTGTTCGGTGTCCTTGAGTTCCCTGAAAGGCGCCTTGTATAAATAAAATGTATTATTATTATTATTATCATTAAAGGACAGGCTAGTATTTGACCCAGAATTATTTCCATATGAAATGGAATTGACGCAGAAGTACCTAAGGACTAGGATTCAAAGGGGACTCTAGACCACAAGGAAAGTAAATGAGGAGTCAGAAGGAGAGTTAGACAAAGTTTCTGTTGGTGGGACAAAGACAGGACAGAATTCTGGACAGGAAGATATGGGGAGTTTATACGGGAGTGTTTTCTGTTAGTGCATTGATGACTCAGGATAAGTCAGGCAGTGTTCAGAAGTCATTAAGAAGGCTAACAGAGGCTTGTTAGGTTATATAGAACTAATTAGATCTCATCTAGAGTACTGTGTTCAGTTTATGTCTCCAGGCTACAAAAAGGACATAACAGCACTGGAAAAAGTCCACAGAAGAGTGACTAGTCTAATTCCAGGTTACAAGGGAAGAGTTATGAGGAAAAATTAAAGAGCTGAGTCTTTTCTGTTTGTGCAGAAGGAGAATAAGAGGTGACATGATTGAAGTGTTTAAAATTATGAAGGGAATTAATACAAGATTATAACAGGACTGGGAACTTACATGTGAGATTCTGGAGGAGGACCTGAGGCAGCATTTTCCACCAATATCAGCAAAACTAAAAATAATGAAATGCAATGTATATTTGTGGAAGATATCTTTCTAGAAAAATGAGATCAGCGTTAAATTGCCTGAATGTGAAATTCTGAGAACCCGGGGTCAGTTATGCTGTAAATCAGCTGGGAATGGCAATGGGACAAATGCTAAGGTCTGATTTAATGTTTTTGCTAAGGATTAACTGGGACATGAAAATTGTTTCAGGTAGCAGACTAGTTGCTTTCATAAAGCAGGTAAAGGTCTAAGTGTCATGAAAAACTAATAGAAACAAAAAAGTAAGTTTGAAACAAAGTTCAGAAGTTAGTTATCAAACACCTACAGGTACAAGTCAGAACCAGGCTACCGAGGAGATCCCCTAACCTCCATCTTAAATGGTGATCACACAATGATGTCATGTGTATCGATGCCAGTGATCATATAGTTAGCAAAGGACATTGTAATTATAAACAACATGGCAGTGATCATGCAATACAAGCTTCAGATAGCTAAAACCTTGAAGAAAATTCATCTTAAAGTAGTAACTGATGATATCATGACATAATGATCAAAATAAACAATAACCCTAAACACAAATTTAAGCAAAGCAAAAATATGCAAAAATTAATTACAGGATGCTAAAACAAGAATCGTGACAGAGTTCCACCATCTTCTGGCAATGAAAGTGTTTAGAATGAGTCAAGACTACCTGGCCTTTGATTAAAATATGAGAGTAGTAGGCTGCAGAGTCCTCTGAACAGTTTTCAGATGGGTACCTCTACTTCTAAAAAAAAATACAAGAAAAGCTCAGCACAGAGCCTCAGCTTTGATTGTAGCAGACAGAAACAGAAAATAAGAAGAGAAGGAATTCTAGAAGTGAAAGCATGCTGTAGATAGTGTGAAGAATAAGCAGACTATATAAAAAGGAAATAAGAGAGTGTGAAATAAATTATTTTTTATATATTTTCATATATATATATATATTTACATCTTTATGTATAAAACTGGTTATGTGTATACTCATATAATGTAAATTACTATTACAAAACAAAGGATTTCTTTTATTCCCAACTAAATAATGGTGTAGCTTGTCACGTGATAAGTTGTGTACTTTAATTTTCTAACATTCCTAGTCATTTGCCACAGTCTATAGGATGATTTTCAACTTTATAGCTGTCTTTCTTATCATTGGCTGTATAGGCTTAGTCTTTGCTTAGTTAAGAGTGGCTAAAGTAGAATCGAGAAATTCACTTGCTGCTCTCCAATAGATCTATCTCTCTATTACATAATAAAATCTTGGGACGAGATGAGACTTTTTCAGAGAAACGAGATGAGACTTTTTCAGAGAGATAATTTCACGTCCTGCGAGACAAGACTTTGTGCCAAGAGATGAATTGAAAACCTAACAGGTCCAAGCGGGGGCGTAAATAAAAGACAAAGAGTAGAAGAAGAAAAGACAAAGAGTAGAAGACAAAGTAGAATGTCGTAAAGAGGTTCAAAAACATTGGCACGATACACATGCAGAGCAGGTTAGAGATTTTGAAAGTACTAAAATTTCGAAAGTCTCAAAAAACCAATAGTAAAGATCACATTAGTGCTAACAAACCGAAATTATTACTCGGTGAAATAATGGAACAGCGAAAAGAGATTAAATATATGGATATACGTGATATGACAGAGCTACTACAAGTTTAATTTCAAAGAAAGCACAATTCAGTCAGGTTTATATTTATGATCACAGAGAAGCGATGCAACATAGAATCAAGAGTTAAACGATCATACGTATTATAAATTCTACAGCCAATAATGGATACAAATCCATACATCCAAAAGTATTGCACTTTGCACAAAAGTTTTCTTGGATTTCTTTATGAATCCAAAAGATCACGCTTGCATATATAAAAAACCAACATGTGACAAATTGTCAGTGATAGCAGTTTAGAAAGAAAGACATATCAAAGACAGAGTTGATATTCTTGTTTATCCTAAAGCACATCACGATTCGTTGCAAGCAGCAGATCCGGGAAATGACTAGTGCGTAGGGCCCGCACAGGGCTTGGTGAGTGAACTTAGCAAGGGGGAGAGCCCCCTCGTTGAATTAAAATAAATATGTATATGTTTACATTTATTTGCTTTGACTTACAAGAGGTCAGCATAATTAAGTAAATATCAGAGAGGCAAGATTGTGTTGGTTTGGACATGTGCAGAGGGGAGATACTGGGTATACTGGGAAAAGGATGTTAACGATAGAGCTGCCAGGTAAGAGGAAAAGAGGAAGGCCTAAGAGAAGGTTTATGGATGTGGTGAGAGAGGACATGCAGGTGATGGTTGTAACAGAACAAGATGCAGAGGACAGAAAGATATGAAAAAGGATGATCTGCTGTTGCAACCCCTAACAGGAGCAGCCGAAAGAAGATCAGTCTGGGGGACGTTTTGAAACAAGTGTTACTGGGCAAGTCTATAAATTTGATCATGACAAGTGGAGAGCTTTAAACCAAACCAAACCAAACCATTGTCCTCTGGAGGGAACGACAGGTACGGCCGCATATTGTCGGCATAGCACGGACAGAGAGATGAGGGGACACCCCTGTGCATGCCTGGTGCATCTTTGACATCCTTCCTCACCAGGACACACAACTATACACTGAGATCTTTGCAGAGTGACTTTGGAACATTTATTAAAAGGAGTCCACAGAGAGACAGGGTGAAAGTCTTGTCATTGTCATTCCCGTCATTCTTTATTCCCTTATCACTGAAATGTACATTTTACTATCACTACTATTTTGGAAATGCAGCTTTACATGCCAGCAACTGGGAGACATTATTTTGCTATTCCAATCTATATAAATCTGTCCTGAAGCATTTAAAACATCTCTTTTTCTTTAATCTTTAGTTTTGAATTATCTAGATCAGTGCAATTGGTTGAGTTCACCCCCACGAGCAAACTAGGTGGATTTGCCAATTATGCTTATCCTTTTTTTCTCCTTTTCTTAAAATGTTTCTCTTCAATTCCCCTCTGAAAATCTGTCTCCTGGTTTACCTTTCAATTAACTCACACCTGTGGGCTTCTTCACCCACTTCTCTGCCTGAATGACGATGATAATCTTTCCTCATACCTGTTATGTGCTTCGTATTTCTTGCCTTCTTAATGAATTTATTGTTCCCTGATGACTTTGTAGATAGATTTGAAGCTGAGAGATTTTTATACAGACAAAAGTATCTCTCAAAGCAGCATTTATTTTATGAAAGTATAAAGAATATGTAAAGCATTTTAATCATGTTAAATGCATATTGCTCTCATTTCGAAAAGAATCGAGTTTCATTAAAGTTAGTTTTGTTTAATTTCTGCTATTAGATTGGTATAAACCTCCTAGGATTGATTATCATTAATGTAGATGAGGTAGCACCTGCTTGCATTTAAGAGAAAACAGTTAGCTCAAAAGAAAAATATTCTTAAAGAATGGAGAAAAAAATGTTGGGGCCTATCAATTGATCTTTAACATATCTGAGATACTATGACTTATTACATATGAATATACAGTGGCGTAGCTAGCTTGCTGAAGGCCCCTGTGCAGCGCCCTGAGGTGGGCCCCTTCTGTCTACCATAACTCTTAGTAATTTATTCACAACTAGATCCTAGGGGCCGGCTGGGCAGTGGCATCTGCGACTGTGACACTATCAGATCACACACTGGTAACAAACAAACCAGCTCTCCAAAATGAGATTTGTAATAACTTTTTAAATCGCTTTATTACAAGTAAGTTAGCAAAAATAAAATAAATTGTGGAAATGGAATTTGAGAGGTGTGGGTAGTACATACTTCAATGTCAAATGTGGACATGCTAATTATCTAAGACAACTTTGTGAAAGAAGAAGATTAAAATATAAAATAAGCTAGAAAGTAGAAACTGTTCTGTGCTTAAAATGAAGCAAGTTCAATTTGTAAATATTTAAATCGACAACACCGGCTGACAGGATACTACTATACAATCGACCTGTTTTACACAAGTTCTGAGAAAACCGACATCATAAAGTGGTCACCCTCACAAATCTTCACAGTAGTGACACTAATACACAGTAAGCACAAGGTACACAATAAAACAGATAACAGACAGAATGGATTGAAAACATGCACGAAATGGCAAAAATTGAGCAGAAGACGCCGGTGAAATGTCAGTGCTATAGCGTTCAACGACATGATTGGCAGAAGCATACAATTCGTCGTCAGCAATCGAGGTCAGAGTTGATAGCATCAAGACATTGAATGTTGAAGCCACTGCATCGAGACTGTGAAACCGCTGTTTTAGTTATTACATTTTTTTTTTAAACTCTATATGGCTCTGAGTGTGCCCCCCAAGCTCGTAGGCCCTTATGCTTTGCACAATCTGCACAATCCATTGCTATGCCACTGCAAATATAAAATTATTTATCACACTTCATGAAATTCAGAGTTGCAGGGATCTGGAGCCTAAGACAGTAACCAGCCATGGATTAGGTGACAGGCCAGCGTAAGATCCACTCACACAGGACAGGTTGGAATCATTAATTGAAGTAAAGTGCATTACTTTTTTTTTTTTTGTTCTTTATTTCGCCTTATACAATTTCTTGTATTAGGAATTTGGTAGTTTTTGCATACCCCTTGGGGTCAGAGCGCTGGGTCAGCCATTGTACAGCGCCCCTGGAGCAATTTCAGGATAAGGGCCTTGCTCAAGGGCCCAGCAGAGCAGTGCCCTTTTTTGGCAGTGACGGGGATTCGAACCGGCAACCTTCGGGATACCAGCGCAGATCCTTAGCCTCAGAGCCACCACTCCGCCCCTAAATTAGAGTTGGAGAAGTTAAACCATGATACCTAGAAGAAAGCCCATGTGGACACATCAGAATCAGGAAAATGACCAAGAGTGAGATTTGAACCCAGGACACAAGATCTGTGAGGGAGTGGTGCAAAACACAACACCAGCATGCCAACCTGTTGCTACATCTCCTGATATAGTACTAGGATTTACAAAATATCAATATTTTATTTTAATAATATGTTAAGGATATCAATGCAGGTCTTTGAGAGTATGCAGATAGTAGGAAATCCTAGGGAAAACCCTATGCAGTCTGCAAAGAACTTATGCCTTGGAAGAAGATTTGTTTTCCAGCTAGACAACAACTACAAGCAAAAAGCCAAAGCTACTGAGGAATGACTTTCAAAACAACAGTGTTAATCTCCTGGAGTCCAAATTTCAATCCAATTGGGAAATTGTGGCTAGACTTGAAAAAGGCTGTTCAATCACAGTCTCCTTGCCACTTGACAGAGCTTGAGCAATTCTGTAAAGAAGAATGAGGAAAAATGGCAGCGCCCTGATGTGCAAAGATAATCAAGACCTGCTCAGACAGACTCATGGCTGTCATGGCTACTTAATGTGCAGCTAATTACTGGCTTGAAGGGAGTGAATACTTATGTGGTCAATTATTTTGTGTTTGGTATTTGTTATTAACCCTTTAAACGCAGCTTGCTTGGTTTGGACCCGCCGCTGAGACTAAACAATAATGTAGAAGTTTAAAAAAACTGAATAAAATCTTTCATTTCTTTACTGCTATATTTAAAGTACAGAGTTTTACCATTTAAATTCTGTATTGCTTACCTCGATACCATGTTGCAATGTTTTTCTTTCTTCCCTCAAAGATGGCTGAAATGCTGTATCACAGCCACAACTGCCCCCAACCCCACACCATGGCTTTCTTGAACATTCTGATTCAATTGTGTACAATTTGACAAACAGACTATTATCTACTAAATGAGAGGGGTCTTTTTGCTTTCAAATGGCACCACATTCTATTTGTAAAGAGGTTTTTGACTGTTTCAAGTATTGATGTTGCAATCTGGATACACAGTATAAATTCTTTACCAACTGTATACAGTATAATCTCACAGTGTAAGATCTATCCTCCTAAATGATTCAAAGGCCATGGGTCTTCAATAATGGATATGTATGCTATAAATACTATAGGAGGAAAATGGGCACCTTTTTGGAGGCCATTGCATGACAGGACGAAGAAAAAAAATGTACCTGGTTGGTTTGTTTTAAAGGACAAACTGGGAAGGATTGTGATTGGTTCAATCCCCCATACACTAGGTGGCAGTGGTCCTCATATAGTAACCCAATTGGGACACCCACAGCAGTGATTGGGACTTGTAGTATGGAAGTGAGGCCCTGTCTGGGTCCCTATCCCTAATAGATAGAAAGCACTGTCAGGTAAAGACCTTCCTATTATTTCTGTGTCCTGGAAGTGCTTCATCAAGGACACAATGTGACATCGGAAACATTCCCTGGTCCGAGACAAAAGGAGTCCACTGGCTCACATAAGGGACTCAGAATCAGGAGGCAGCGGGCAACACTCAGCAGAGGGTGAGAGGAGGAAGATTTGGTTGATTTTTTTTCTGTATATACTTGTGGCTAATTTCTGGAGTATTTGGAGAAGCTCCCTGAAGAATAAATATCTTTTATTTAATTCTAAAAATATGTAGTGCATTGCTGTGTTTTGGGTTTGGGGCTCAGTGGCACCCCCTTGTGGTCAAGATACTTATTTTAAAACAGTAAAAGAGGAGAAAACGAATCCTGTTTTTTGAGTTGCTTCAAAACAGTGAAACTAGAAATACTGCTTGCAGATATTTCATATCAGTATCTACTTGGGTGTTCCTGACACATTCACTGATACTTTTATAGTGTTTGGAAGCTTATTCCAAAATCTGTGGAAATAAGTATAAATTCAATATTATTTTTTTTGGTAAAAACATTACTGAATTTTAAAATGTATTTTGCTGTAAAAGACGTGTACAACATAACAAATTCTAGAGGTATAAAAATTCTAAAAGAGAAATGTCTGTCCTTTATTTTAAGTTGTAATGTGAAGCTTGATGAAGTTATACCAGTTAAATCAAAATACCAGAAAACAGACATAAATGAGGCTGAGTTTAAAAGAGTTAATTTAGGCCATTGTGCAGATGTGAAACTTCCAAGGAGATGAATACTTCTTCATAGCATACAACATACACTGCTCAAAAAATTAAGGGAACACTTAATCATCACAGTCTAACACCAAGTCAATTAAACTTCAAGGATATCAATCTGTCCAGTTAAGAAGTATAAGCGATTGTGAATCAACCTCACCTGCTTTGCCATAAATGAAAGTGACAACTGGTGCACTGGTGAGTCAACAGCAAGACAACCCCCAAAAAGGGAATGGTTTTACAGGTGGTGGACAAAGACAATTGCTGTCTCCTTATCCTTCCTGACTGATTCTTCTGTAGTTTTGTATTTTGCTAGTGTCCTTGTCACTACTTGTAACATAAGGCGATACCTGCAGCCAATTCAGGTTGCATAGGTAGTCCAGCTTCTCCAGGATGGAGATGTTGTCACTAGAAGATTTGCTGTGACTCCCAGCAGAGTCTCGAGAGCTTGGAGGAGATACCAGGAGATGGGCCTTTACGCAAGGAGTGCTGCACAGGGCCATGGAAAGGCATCAACCTAGCTACAGGACCGGTATCTGCTCCTTTGTTCGGGGAAGAACAGGAGGAACACTGCCAGAGCCCTACAAAATGACCTCCAGCTGGCTATTGGAGTCAAACAGTCAGAAACAGACTCCATGATGGTGGCATGAGGGTCCGATGTTCTGATGTCTAGTGAGACCTGTGCTCACAGTCTGTAACCATGCAGCTCGATTGGCATTTGCCAGAGAATACCACAATTGGCTGCTCCACCACTGGCACACCGTTCTGTTCTCTGATGAGAGCAGATTCAAACTGAGTATATGTGACAGACGTGAAAGAGTCTGGAGACAACATGGTGAATGTTATGCAGCCAGTAACATCATCCATCATGACAGGTTTGGCAGTGGGTTAGTAATGGTCTGGGGAGGCATATCCTTGGGGGGGGGTCGTACAAACCTCCATGTGCTAGTCAAAAATACCCTGACTGCTATTAGTTACTGGGATGAAATCCTGAGAGCCATTGTCAGAACTTACATTTGTGAAGTGAGCTCTGGGTTTCTCCTGTGGCCAGAGTATGTATGCAGTTCCTGGATGATGAAGGCATTGATGCCATTGACTGGCCAGACCTGAATCCAATTGAGAACCTTTGGGATATTATGTATCATTGCTTCTGATGCTGCCATGTAGCACCACAGACTGTCCAAGAGCTCACTGATCTACTGGGAGGAGATCCATTAATCATGGATTTTGAGCTGAGATGATTTTGTTACATATTCTCAAAAATTGTTTTAGGGTAAGCATTTGTACTGTCACTTGCCTAATTACCAAGCTGTAGACCTTAATAAATAATAATAATGATAATAAAAATACAGTATATTTGTATCTATGTGTTCTTAACATCTTGGGAAGCACTTTGAGCTACATATCTTCTATGAAAATGTGCTATACATATAAATATTGAGTATCTAATCATTGGCACCTAATCTAGAATACTTGATTCTAATCTGATGGATTTGAAGTGGTGATAAATGTGGGGGTATACTTACTTTTCCATGCGACAAACCTGCATATTTGTTAATTTAAATCATGAGAATGAATGAATACACCATGTCAATTGTATGTTTCATTTCTTCAAGTACAAGTATCACCTTTATCTCAAGATGATGGTTTCATGATCTAACGTTTGGCTATTCAAATACATTGAAAAACTCAACAATTTGCATGAGATGTACTTATTTTTTCATATGACTGTATACATATTTTATAAGTACTAATATAGAGTAGATTTGTTTAAATTATTTAACATTTTTGTAAAATGATTTTTAAAAGATTTTCTTTATTAATGTTTAACTATTGTGGTCTAGGAGCTTCCTCTGAAGAGCCAGTTTATTGAAAAGTGTGGCTTGGTGGTTAAGGCTTTGGACCTCAGACCATGCCTTCATGAGTTCACATCCAACTACTGACACCTGGTGACCATGAGTCACTTCACCTGACTCTGCTTCAAGTGGGGTAACCAATTGTATCACAAGTTTTGTAAGCCAAATAAGTAAGTGTAAGTTGTTGCTATGTCATTGTTTTAGGGGGAACATTCTGCAGTTGGTTCAGGGATACACCTGCATCTTGCCATTGTTGGTTTAGAGCAGTGGTTCTTAAAATGTTTTTCCTCACGACCCAATTTTGCCTATTGTGTGTCTTCATGACCTGTAATCACAGATCATGCTGACGTTCTCCTGAACATCATCCTTTCCACTTGGAGAATTGTCGACGAATGTTGTCCATCCCTCTTGAAGAACTGTGGACAAACAAAGTACTGGGAGTTTGTTTCTGTCACACAAGCAGTGACCCTTCACAAGGTTTTTTGCAACTGTTTGTGACTTTCCTGTTCACTTTAAAATTCATGTGTCAGCGCAACCCAATTAAACCGACCCATAGTTTAAAAAACACTAGAGGGCAAAAAAACTTATAAGAAAAAAAAGAAAGAATAAGCTAATCAAAGAACAGAACAAAAATATCCACAAATAGCTTACCATCTCACCTTGATTCACTGAAAGAGTCCAAAACTCTCTTAACTTTTTAAACTTGGAATAAGATACACTGTACTAATTGAAAACAGAAACATTTGAATTCATTCACCTAGCTACCAACACATTAAATTAACAACAACATTTATATGTATAGCACATTTTCATAGAAGATATGTAGGTCAAAGTGCTTCCCAAGAAGTTAAGAACACAAAGATATAAATACAATTTATTATTATCGTCATTATTATTATTTATTACAATATATTGCTTGCTACTTAGCCCAGTGACACCACAAACACTTGCCAAAATCTGAGCTCAAAATCCATGATTAATATGGATAGATTTAAACCATATAACACTGTTCAGTCTAAACAAGAGAGCATAACAGTGAATATTGCAGAACTGTGACAATTATCTCTGCGTTGCCCGATTGTACCTAGACTTTGAGATTTACAGTATTGGAAGATAGGCCAAAGTGAAGCAATCATTGAAAACAAAAATAACAAGTTGACATTACAGTCAGCTTTTAAGACTGCAATGGAAAAAGCCTGCAAATATAAAACAACATAATTACAACCGAATATACTAAGTATGGAAAAACAAGATATCAATTAAAAGTTTGAAAACAAAATCACATTACCACTCTTGCAAGAAATCACATACTACAGATAGCTCCTGGTATAAAGAAAAGATGGCAGCATGCTAAAACTGTGGTCCCATTACGGAGTGCACAGGACACAAAAACCAAATTGAATTGGCAAGTCAAATGATCACTTAGTAACAACTCTGAATGGATTTAAAATTATCCTGAAATATTTAAAAATGTCTTTAAATTAATTATAGATATCTTTAGGAATTATCTCTAAATGACAGTATGACCTAACACATTTTTGTAGAAAGGTGTTTAAAGATATATTTAAATGATATACATATATCTTTAAATAAATTATACAGTAGATAGCATGAAATAAAGCAAAGTTACAAATGTCTACAAAGTAAATGAAAAGAGGCCAGGCCTACAATGACTCTAATATCTTGAATTAGTTAGCATCACTGAAACAGAAAAGAGGATTGTGTCGGATACTCAACAAATGACAGGAGCTAAACTGAACATGCAGTTAGACACAAGGCCAACATTCGTAGTGTCAGTAACAGATTGCTAGAGATGGTTTTAAAAGCCACCATATGAAAATACTTACAAACTCAATTGCAAAATTCTGCAGCTGGAATCATATGTGCGAGCTAATGAAGAACTAGAACTGTTTGGCTGGCAATGATATACTGTATAAACTTAGCTTGACGTAAACAGCATCATAGCTTAGTAGTGCCACCATACAAAAACAGCAGCTTATTGCTCAGAAACTCAAAATGATGTATATTGGCCTACAGGGTTTATGAACAGATAAGTGAAAAGGAACTAAATTACAGCTTATAAGTAACCCTAAAATACTATAAAGCTGACCCAGCTCTAGGAAAACAGAAAAAAAAGTTGAGTCGAGTCAGGTGTTTGGAGGAATGACAGGGTCAAGTAAACAGGTATGTTCACAAAGAAAGTAAAGTTGGTTAAGGGATGGTGGCACAGTGATAGCACTTCTGCCTTGCAGCAAGGAGATCAAGACTCAAATCTTGCATGTTCTCCCCAAGTCTGCATGGGTTTCCTCCCACAGGTTAGATGTAGTGGCAATCGTGAATTGGCCCTAGTGTGTGTGTGTGTGTATGTGTTCACCCTGTGAAGGATTGGCGTCCTGCCCTGAGCTCATTGCTTGGTGGGATAGGCCCCAGCTTCCCTGTACTTCAGCTCATGATAAAGTGGGTTTAGAAAATGGATAGAAATTGGTTCATTTCTGTATCTATTCAGGCTGTTATGTTTTCCACGAGCCTCAAAATTTATACTGTTCTGTACACTTACATTCATCTTCCATACCTTATTTGCATTGCTGCTGCTATTTACAAGACATATTTTTGAGCTACTAGCAGGAGAAGAACATTTTTTTTAAACAGACTTGAATAAGAAGTTCCTAAATAAATGCTGGAGAAGACTTTGGTAATCAATGCTGACACAAGTTTTTTTTTTGCAATATAACCTTTGTGTTTTCAAAATAGCACCAGCTCTCACAACTAGGCCAAGACAGCTGGAGCAGGTTCTACAGGGATTACGAAGTATCCAGTTTTATCTTGTCAATAACATTATGACAACCACTTGGACAGCAACAGGAAATGTTCTCTCGTCTAAAAGAGTTTGAAGTGGTGTCTGCACATTGTACCTCTGCTATATTCTCTTGTTACTTTGCTCCAGTAACTTAGTGGATCTGAATGAGTGAGAGAGTTTATTTTGTCATCTTTTTCCGCTTTTCCTCTCATTAATCTGTGAGAAAGATAACGAGTGAGTGTAATACTCTAGATACATTAACACGTTACAAAAATGCCTGGTGAAAATTGCTATAGAAGTTAATTATACTCAGCCCATTATGTAAATTGAAAATCACTACTGTATCATGGAGTCAGCATCTTGGGTTTGAAGATTGTGCTTTGTCATTGTCTGTATGGCATTTTAAGTGTTCTCTCACATTGCCAAAGATATACAAACACGATGAGTTAATTAGGGATTCCAAGTGTGAATATGGATATGTGTATGAGTGGGTGCCAGTGTCAAGGTGGTTTCCTTCCTTGCACCAAAGCCAAAAAGAAAACTCTAGAGCACAAAAGGCAAAAAACAGCTGCATGAAAGCACGAGGCAATGTAAGTGAAAAAGTCCTACAAAATGCAGACAAAAAACAAAATGGTCAAAACTTCCAATAAACCACAAAACATACAGAAGGAAACAAGAAAAACTCCCCAATTCCCAAGCGCATTTGAATGAACCGCAAGGGACTCTAGGTTGTCCCAACCTGTATAGAGCAGAGGGCAGTCCGTTGCTGTGATGGGCACATGGACATGTCTCTTGGTGAACCAACCACAAAACACAAGGATCATAACACAGGCATAGGGAACAAAGCAAATAATTAACAAAAGTAACAGTAACATAAAAGACTCAAACATGAACAAAAAAAAGATATAAACCCCAGCTAGGGGAGAAACTCTGGCAGAAATATAACACTGATGTTGCCAGTGTCATTAAAATTGCAATTGTACTTGGTGCACATACCCTTACAATTGTATAGACTCTACTGTATATAGACTCCTATATTAGAGAGATCATATGATTCATATGTGCCTGGTTTGATTTATAATCAATGGCGACAATGACCAAGAATATTTCTGCAAATCATGTTATGATTTTAGTAAGAAATATACCCCCTTATTTTTAATGTGATTTAGATTTTGTCAGCGTTGTGGCTCTGGATTATATACTGTATGTCTTATCTCTGCATATATTGCCATAGAACAGATGTATAGACAGGCAAAGTCACCGTAAGATATGCAGAACCTTTATCTTCAGAATTGGGCTCAGAATATAAAAATTAAAAACTTAAAAGTGTGCCAGAATATTACTTGGGCCAGTTATGCACTCTCAGTCATTGCAATCAATCTACGCAAACAAAAACACTTTGACAAAAGACAGCTACAAGTGAAACCTGGGCCTGTATCAAAAAAAATATATATATATATTTATAGGGGGAAGCAGTACATCAAGAATGGGGAGGCGAGCGAGACCCTCCTCACTCATGTGCCAGCCTCCGTTCGAGTCGGTCTACCTCTTGCCACGTGTTGGAGCGTACCTTGCCTCTGCATAGCTAGCGATACCTGTTTGTTCAGCAGACATTATCATCTAAAGTTTGTTAAGGAGTAACGTTTGACATTTCTGAGAGAGAGATCATTGCTACGTGTGTTTTAGAGGGTAGCTGCTGACTGGCAGAGATATCACGGCCATGTGCTTTTCTCCTCACACAGGGGACGCTCTCCTATCAGAGCTGAACACGATCAGATACAGTGCCAACATTTGACTTTGAAGCGTATTTACCTTCCACTTGGCCAGAATTACATTTTTTTTTTCTTTTTTATTGATTTTTAAAGTTTGTCCTGTTTCACTGCTATGTTGGCAGAGCCATGGGGGACAGCTAGTTATTGATAAAACTAAACAGACATTTTATACAGTATATTGATTGCTGCATTACTTTCTACTTCTTCTTCTTCTCTGAAAACCCCTTCTGTGTGGTAGCAAAAAACAAATTACTTTAGGGAGTTAGGCTGGTATTAAAACAATTCTTGATTTACATATTGGGCTTTGACTAAATTACATGTCTGACTTTCTGGTTTTTGACACCTTTTGTCCTCAGTTTACAAGTTCAACTCATCATCTTATGGTTCTTTTCATTGTTTTTCATTTTTGGCTTGCAAAATGTTTCACCTCGGCAGGGCACTGTCTTGAAGAGAAGCACAGGTAGGCAAAAGGATGTAAAAAAGTAACAATTTCTAAAATAATCCAATACATTTGAGAAATAAAGCAATCATAATTCTAAATTAATGCAATAAAAAATCTAAGTAGAAGGAAATAGTTTTTGAAGCACAGATTGAAAAATCAATCTCTTTAAAATAAAAGTAGTAATTAGTTGCACATTATGCATGTACAAGTTAATATATTGAGTTTTAATAGTAAGCATTCAGCATTTCATAGAACTATGAAAAAGAATACTTAAAAAAATAAGATGCACTGGCACTTGGGCTTTTTTAGCAATTTGGCAAGACACAGCACAAAGCATGTGAATGACCGTGGGCAGGAGTGACAGTGTTATGGGCTCAAATGTATTTTAGACATCATTATACTAAATAAAAACAAATGCAGAGACTTAAGATCAGGAGATAAAGTATATGATTCTGACTAATACTTTTAGTAAATAATTAATTAATTAACTGTCCAAACATCCTGTTATTGAAGCACTGTAATGGTTAATTATATCAAAATCAGCAAAAGTTAATATTTTTATCCAAGTTGATGAGAAAAAAACTCAACTTGAATCTCTTTCCTAGCTTTAAAAAGCAAGGCCCTAAAAATGTAATGATCTGAACACTAGAGGAAAGATCATTGTTATAACCACTTACAGGTAAATTACATGTAATTAGGGAAACTAATACTATAGCTTACAGCAATATTAATTTTAGAAATCAAACTATTTCTTATTATTTATGACTCAGTGGATCTAACATTATTGGTTTCATGAGATCTGACTGTTTGTGTCATGTGAATTTTGTCTTATTTTCCCTCAACTCCATTTTGAATTTCTCCTAGATGTCATCATGCCTTGTTGTAGCATAATATTCAAACTATAAAAATTGGGGTTGCAGTACTACATGCATCCTAGTATTGGATAAGCAAACTTACATTGATAAAGCATCTCTTGATATTTTTACCTTTTTGCATTTTTTAAAAATTGTTTTCTTTGTTTTCTGGTGCTTGATTTTTGTTTTGGTCTTTTTGTTGTAGACCTTAGTGTTATTTTTAACCATTACTTTGTTTTACCCTATTATGTCCTGATTACCATTTTTCCAAGCTGTCATTTTTAGGACATGCCTGCATTTCAACTTCAGACATGATGGTTACTTTTTGCTGTTATATATAGATAAGTGTCATGTGCATACCACACAGTTTTTGAACTCTGTACAAAACAGAAACAGTCCCCTCAATGAGTCTAAGCTGTACAGTGCCAATTTTTAGAATGCAATGATGAGACTGCAAAGAATTCTTGAGAAGGGATCTAAGGAATGACTTTATCTTCTCAATGTTAAGTTATGGTTGTGATACATGGACATATGGGAAAGTGTCTATTAGGAGGCTGCAAAGCTGTGAGATGTGATGCTAAAGTAGGATGAAAATTAGTTGGACAGAAAAGGTGACAGATGAAGGAGTGATGAAATATTTGGTTATAGGAAAGAGTATGGTGGAGGAGATGATGAAAAAATAGATGAGATTCATGAAACCTAGGTTGAGAGGGTCAAGTGGGGAAATGGGTCAGTATCATAGTAAAATTCATCAGTAAATATAATTAAGTATATTTGAGTCCTGATAATGTCTAAATGGTCATCTATGTATTGTGATGGACAGCTGTGACTGTTACCCAGCCAGGATGCCTTCGTAACAGAAAGACCGGGGAAAGGAGCACAGGACAATACCTCCCCCAAGGAAGACACAGGGCAGACCCCCTTGCTGACGGTGGTGCCATGGGGTTGGAGCTTGTAACCTCAACACTCTCTGGGCCCTTGGCCACTGACAGGGGGTGTATGCAAAATAGCTGAGCTTTCCTCTGCAGGGCTGCTGCCACACCCAGAAGATGGCCGGAAGCAGATTGTGGAACACCTGGAGCACTTACGAGTGCTCTATAAAAAGGGCCGCCTCACTCCATTCAGGGAGCCAGAGTCGGGAGGAGGTGGACAAAGCTTGCTGGAGGAGGAGTGGAGGTGAAGAGGAAGAAAAAGAGAAGAGAAAGATAGTGCTGTGTGCTGTAGACTGTGCTACTGGGTGCTTTGTACGTGCTGTTGTGGGGAGTGAGGGAGAAGAGCGTCCCCACTATAAATAAAAGTGTGTGTGTGTTGCTAAACTTGAGCTCTGTGTCTGTTGTGTTCGGGTGTTTGGGGAGCTGTATAGTCCCTGGTGGTCACAGTATAGAAACATACAAAATAAAAGAATTTTGCCTACCACCTTAAGTGGTGGGCAGGAAATGAAGAAAATAAATGAAAGATTTCTCTTTTAAATGTCAAAAGACCCAGAACACACCTTTGCTAGCTCTTCATATACACAATAATGAACAAATCAACTTCACAAGAGCCTTTATTATGGGTTTTCCTATTGTTATTTGTCCCAGTACTTGTGTTAGTTAATAATATATGACCAATCAGTCACTTCATGAAGAATTTTGTGAGGTGAAAGTAATGCTTTTTTAACATTTTTATTAGAGAAAACAGTGCCTTAATGACTACAATAAAAGGTTTAGTTTAATGTGCCAGATTATTTAATGCTATTTTTTCAAGGTTTACCTTCGTTTAATTCTCCTGTATGACAATGAATGAGAAAAGAGCCAGTTACCATATTTAGAGATGTCAGTAACTCATTCATATGCAGCTTTTATACCCACCGCGAGCATTTATAAAGTGTAATACATCTTATGCCAGTACAAAGGGAAACACAACAAATGCAGAGTGAATCTCGTGTTGCATTGACTTCTAACAAAGACTTGGCAGCTGAAAATTAGCATTCATTAAGTGCTCCCTGAATTCAAGCTGATCCATTTCCAGTTCCCAGAAAAGAAAAAAAAATGCACATTCAAGTAACGCTCTCTACATGTTTTTTGAAAGACTCAGCCTTTTCCTACAAGTTTTGAATACATGTATGATTTATTAGCCTCCGACAACCACTGTCGCAGGCAAGGAAGTGTCTGATTATGAAATATTCATTTCTGTTCAGTTCTTTGCAACTTTGTAATTAGTATATGTTTCTAGCCTTTCCATTTAAAATATAACTCTTCTTAAATGTTCAGCTTTCCCATGTGCACAAAACGGAACATTTCAAAGCATAATCATTATTTCTTCCAATTCATTTCTTGTGTGCTTAACAGAGTAAAATTCTTTGATACTGCTAATGCAGCAAGGCTTCAGCTTTCATTTTTTTCACAGAATGGATGTCAAATAATTAAAAATCCAATTTTTTTTAGTTGGGACTACTTGAATCACTTGGTACCCTCCTTCAACCTTTAAACACTATTTTCTCTCCAAATTATGCGTTCTCAGACTGAACAATTATGAGGAAGTACCAGACGCACCTAGCAAAAGCATCATTCAAAATATTTTTGCATATTGTAAGTAAATGTGTAAGGAAATCCGTGTTTCACCACCCACCCAGGAATGCCAAACAAATGTAGGCAAATGTGTATGATGTAAGAAGAAAAACTGGTTGATTGATGTTAATCAATCAGGTAAATAATTAGGAGCTTTGCCTTTGGCAATGCCATTAATTAATTAAACAATTTGGTAAGGTTCAACACTTTATTTTCCTTACCTTTCTCTGTAGGAGCATTTTCTTGCTCCTACAATAATAATAATAATAAGTGAGACTTATTTCAAGGTAACTGAAGCACAGAATAATACAATTTATTGATAAACCCAATGATTATAGAAATATGGCAATTGCCGGCATAGACAATAGGAGTGAAGACAGAAAAACATATAACACAGAAGAAGCTGGCTGCTTCCTGGTTATTTAGAGTTCTAATTGATCTAGATGGCAGAGATCAACACTTTTACAATGCCAAGTCTTTAATGATGATGTCCGATACTGTGCACCGTTGGGTGTTGTTGTTCCAGGTAAAAATGGAGGACTCTTCTTGTATTGGAATGCACTCTTAAATTTCTGCTACATGGTCCTTTGTCAGTGATGTGGGTGATGCTGTCTTCCTTAAATCGCTGTTAGGGTCTTTGCTGTGTCATCTGCAAGCGCTGAAGCTCCTTTCTTGAAATAATGTTGCTTCTCAGTCTACTCTGACTGGGCTCAGTCACGAGCACAGAGCGTGGCTTGGCAGAGTGGACCTTACAGCCAATTCAGGGTGTGTGGCTCCCAGGCTCTGTTAAGAGTAGTTTCCAGTCCAAAGAAAGTTTGTGAGCATTTTGATCCACAGGAAGTGGTCAGCTCCTCACAGGGGTTCTCAACGTCGGTCCTGGGGACCCCCTGTCGCTGCAGGTTTTTGTTCCAACCAGCTTCTGTTTTTAAGTGAACTCCTGGGCTAATTAAGTGAACTGATTTTTCCCAAGTTCTGTGTTTAGGAAACAATATATTAATTAGAAAACTAAGTTTGCTAAAAAAAAAAAAAAATTAAAATGTACGAAGCAGTTATATAGGAATAATGTATTTTTTTTCTTTTTAACAGTATTTTCATCTTGATTTTCATTCTACTTTTCAAGGTGTTCTAATTGTTTAATTAATCCATTATTTACTAATTAGTGGGTCTGACGCTAAAGTAGTTGCAGCCTTTGATTACTCAGTGTGTTGTTTGCCAGCGTGTCTGATCTGCTCATTTTAAGTTGTCATTATTAAGATACAACGAAGGAGGAAAAACTGCACAGAGAAAGGGCAAAGTATAATGAAATCAACAAAGAAAGTTAAGCATTTAAATCTATAGCAAAAGCAGAAATATTTATAAATGTCTTATAAATGTAAAAATCATGCTGCTATGCTTTTCTGAATGTCGAATAAAAGAAAAAAAAATACCAGCTAATTAAATGAGCTCAGTGTTATCAGGTGTTGTCACTGATTAGGAGTCTGGTTGGAACAAAAACCTGCAGCCACAGGGGGTCCCCAGGACCGAGTTTGAGAAACACTAAAGAGAGTGGATTGGTAGCTTCCAGCTCACAAAGAAAACAGCTCATCAGTTTTCAGCTCCCCAAGTAGAAGAGGTTATCAGTTGTCAGCTTCCCCCTCAAAAAGAACAGGTCATCAGCTTTTTGCACTGCATAGAGAATGGAAGAATGCAATTAGTTCTAAAGGTATGAGTAACATCTGACGATTGAATCAGTCACTTCCAGTTACAAATCCAGTGCCTGCTTATAGGTGCCTTATGTTGTTCGTCACATCCAGTCAGAGTTCAGAATGCAGTTACAAGCCTAAAATGAATGTCCATTTGGGTATCTTTGTCTGAAGAAGTCTCTGCAGAGATGTCATCTAAACTCTGATTTACTCCTTTGTTATCAGATGAAGTACGGAGCTGACCAAAGTGCTGGTAGATCTGCAGTTCAGCCATTTACTCTGGAATGCGGGTGGAGATTACAAATGGCTTTCTGCATCCCTGTTAAATCTGCCTTTTTAACAGGCCTTGCGTACCACTAAAAACGTAGCAAATGGGCAATGTCCATGTTGTCTTACAACATCCAACCATACTTTCCAATATTCCCTTAGTGGGTTGTAGGATGCTGAAGTCAGTTGTTGTTTGGGCACTACTTTGTCCTAAAAACAAAAAAAGAAAAGTGTAATCAAATGAGAAGATGTGAGCAATACAGATTGTGTCAATTCTGCAATGTGAACGTGAGGTTAGAATGATAACATCCTGCATTTTTACAAAATATATCACAAATGGCATAACCAGAATGAGTAACACCAATGCAGCACACTGAACTAATCTTGCACTATAACAATATTACTATGTAATTCTGAAATCAGCATAGTATGAGGCAATATTCACATGTGATTCTGTTAGGTGGGTACAGTGTTGCATCAGACAAGTATGATGTGGTGTTTTAGAGAGTAAAATATAGCAAATGAATTTGACTATTCATCCATTTGCTAAACTAACTTAATACAATTTTCGGGCCACTGAAAGCTTGGCCCTATCCTACTCGCACTGGCATTGCATGCCAGATAAAAATATTCTTGCATAATTCATACTGCATAAAAGTCATATGGAGCAGTATGTGGTAACACTGCTTACCTAGACACAATACTTTCTATTGTGATCAGCAGTTAAAATATGATGCACAAAAAATGTGAAAAAAAAGTTACCAAAAATGTTAGCAATAACTTTCTAAATGGCAGTCAAACATGGAGCTTGCAAGGGTTTGCTTCACATTCTGATTTTGTACAAGCAACATGGCCACCTCTCTGTTTTAACTAAACCACCTTTGGTCACAAACACTGAGGTACAGCAAATAAAGCATACAAAAGACATGATTCACAAAATTGATATGTCAAAAGAAATCAAAATAGCTAACAAGCAGCAAAAATAGAGTAAAAAATTCTTTCTGGCTTTTCTCAAAAAGATCAGAAGAACTGACAATTTACCATGCTTGAAGGTCTGCTTTTATACTACTGCAAAGGGACCACTAATATCATGTGTCCACACCCCATGTGAAAGCCTTAAAACAATGCCTATATTATTGATTGGAACTATGTGAATCTAAAAATTAAACAAATGCAAAAAGCAAAAATAAGATAAAAAGTGCGCAGTCAGTTTCAAAATCAAAACAAAATAATTTCTAAAATACAATAGCTGATGATTATATGAACACATGACACACTATATTCTCTGACTAGAAGTGATCTATTTTAAAAGTGTCACAAATTTCAGTTTTGGATAATAGGTGCTGCCTTTGGGGTTATTCGGTCAATTGTTCATGCCAATCCTGAAGTGATGCTATAGAAAAGTTTTCAAGCTAAAACTGAGTTGAAAACTTCCTACAGAGTGTGTTTGAGTCTGTATGCTGCCACCAGCTAATTACACTTGATCCATTAGTCTAACAGGTGACAATGAGAGCAAAATTGCAATTTTATCAAAGCAGCCCAATAAATCATAAGCACATACATTTAATTTAGTTTTTGGAATAAACTGTCTAGGCCAGTATAATCCCAATCCCAATATATAATTTAATCAAAACACAATAATCTTTAAACATTGACCTATGATGTGTGTTGACTGTGTCCAGACCAATGTATGTACAGGGTGTAATATCTCCATCATCTCAATCCACAAAGTCAGAGGGTTTGTCAATTTCATTAAGCCAGACGTAAATTTAAAGTGTCATCAATCAAATCATAGATGTTCGGGAACAGTAGAGAATTAGATTCGCCAAACTTGAATGCAGTTTTAATCTAAGCAAAATTATGAGACAATGTAAGGCTTCAGAAAATCATTTAAAGCCTACAGTCACAGTCAGTTGATAAATAATTTTATTTTGCTGTGTCTGTGTCACTTGTGTTACTCTGGTTTGAGGATTGTTATGTTTATTGTTGTTGTTGTTATTGAAGAAAAATGAAACACTACATATATAAATTTCATGCAAAGAATTTACACCAATGTTATTTTACCAAATGTTCCCAGTAAATTTAATTTAAGAAACAAATTCCAAAGTAGCCAATAATACCTTTTAGCAAGAATTCAAAACCTCTGCTGCAGTGCATGTCACAGAGTCGAAAACTGTTATGATCAGGCCTTTTGTTTTTGATTTTTCTATAAATTCTCCATGAGATCTAAAAATTATTTTAGGGGTTTACTGGTCAAGGAATTGTGTGTTTGCATCTGTTTTGTGTGCTTGATATGGCTCCAACAATGTTGAAATCAAGTAGCTTCTTCCTACAATGTCATTTTGTTTTTCATATGAGCACCACCATTTTGAGAAGTATTTGTGGACAGCCATTTTGTTTTTTTTTGAGCACCACCATTTTGAGGAGTATTTGTGGACGGCTGCCAGAAGTGTGTTCTGCATAAAATATCTGGGTCTAAACTATGCAAAAAGTTGCTTCCTGGTTATGCTTGATTGGATTCTCCAAAAAGACCTTTGTGTTCATTCTTTGTTGTTTTTGAATTCCTGGAGTTTGCATGTTCTCCCTGTGTCTGCGTGGGTTTCCTCCGGGCGCTCCGGTTTCCTCCCACAGTCCAAAGACATGCAGGTTAGGTGGATTGGCGATTCTAAATTGGCCCTAGTGTGTGCTTGGTGTGTGGGTGTGTTTGTGTGTGTCCTGCGGTGGGTTGGCACCCTGCCTGGGATTGGTTCCCTGCCTTGTGCCCTGTGTTGGCTGGGATTGGCTCCAGCAGACCCCCGTGACCCTGTGTTCGGATTCAGCGGGTTGGAAAATGGATGGATGGATGGATGGATGGACTTATTCTGGTGTACAGTATGGACGGCATTTCAAAACAAGAGCTTCTGAAGTCTCAGGCTATGGCTGTTTCTCTTAGCAGACTGGTACACCCAGGAATTCCTAGAGGCCTTGCCCAGAAAAATCCACTAGACGTAAACCCTTGGACACAATAACCAAGAACAGAATTATCAGTATATTATCAGTATATTATCAGTATATTATCAGCATACAGAGCTACTTGCCCAGAATGTAATGCACAAAGAGTGTGTTCAGATTTAGCGGGTTGGAAAATGGATGGATGGATGGATGGTTACTAATATTCTTTGCCTTGCTTTTTGACTATGATTAATGATTTTGGCTCAGCTATATGATCCTTTTATTTTTTGGTTACCAAACTTTCCCACCTTGTTTTCCAACTATGACTCTTGAAACACATCCTGAGCACTGTTTACTTAACTATTAGTCTTTTTGGTTCTGACACTTGCCTTGAAATATTTGACTATGCAACATCCAATTCCTCTCAAAGCTGCTGCCACCTCGGGCAATCAGTACACAAACATGTCAGCTTTGTTTAATAACAGCATTTTTACAGGCTTCTGTGGCTAAATCTTTCAGTAGTAATAACCAATCTCTGAACTCAAGCAATAAGGTGGCTGAATGTGGCCAAATTCAATTATTGTTATTTATGTTATAGTCTTTAATATTTAACCCCTAATATTTATGACAAGTAGGCACCCATGTTATGGGTAATACTGATTCAATTTATTATGAAATTGTTTTTGTTTGAATTTATTATATTGATGCTAACATTTTTCATTAGACATGCACCCTACCATCTTGTTTATAGTAACAACACCCGTTTCCTACCACTTGGGTGTAGAGTGTGAAGCCTCATGGACAGGGCATGTGATCTCTTTATAAGTTTTATTACTAGTTCATTTCTTTATGTTACTCATTTGCATTTTGGGTTTGGTGACATTACTGGAAGAGATAGCTGGAAGGGAAAGAGAACACTCATTTCTCCATTTGGCACCAGCCATTTGATTGTATGTCAGATTGGATGTATATATGTCAGAAATTGTACAGGTCATTGCATCTGAGGCTCTGTTGATCTGTTGTGGGTCACTGACGGTACAGTGTACCAAATAATGACCTTTGAGTCTCTGGGTCCATGTAAAGTAAAGCAGTGTGGGCCGAGTGCTTGAGAATTAGTCACATGGAACAGCATCGATCAAAACAAAATTTTAAAGGGCACTGAAGAGTCAGAAAACATATGAGACGAATAACAAAGACAGCTGAGAGACTGCTGCCTCTGCAGTTCCACCATTGCTTCTCCATCTGCTACGTCCCATTGGCTTGAAAGTATGGTCACTGGATGAGCTTTGCTGCCTTGTAGAGCTGTGATCGAGTTACCACTGACCCCAGGTGAGCAGTATGAAGCAGGATTGGTGGTAAAACTGTGCAGGAAAAGGATGACGTTACAGATCAGCAGTGGAGAGAGAAACATCGTTTGCAGCATCAGTTCGGTGAAGAAGTCAGCCAAGAGATCTGTATATCTACAGCTGCACATGAGAAGGTTTGACTGCCTGATTGACAGATCAATGCACAGAAGTGCAGGGTTTAATATCCCTGCTGCATCGTATGCTGGTGCAGCACTTAGCATCTCTGCTGTGTCATCTAACAGTGCAACGTGTGGATCCCATGGCCCTTGGCCATAAGTACAAATGGTCTCAGTTCCATCGGACTGTGAATTGGTGCATGACTTTATAAGTATATTACTTATTTCAAGTTAACAAAGTTAAGAACAAGAAAGGATACTTTGCGTTTAATATTAAGTTGACACCATGGCAAAAAAGTAAGTGAGCTCTTCAGAATTACCTGTTTTTTTGCATTAATTGTTCATAAAATGTGTTCTGATCTTCATTTAAGTCACAAGTCAGCAAAGGAGCTGCAAATCATGATGCTACCTTCACCGTACTTCACTGTTGGGATGAGGTTTTCATGTTGGTATGCGGTTCAGTTTTCACACCATGCATATTCTTCTTCTAAACTGTAATCCCATTAGTACACAAAACCTTTTCCCAGGGGCATTGTGGGGTGTCAAGATTGTCTTTTTTGAACTTGAAGCGTGTAGTGATTTGTTTTTGGAGAGCAGTGGCTTCCTCTTTTAGGCTGTTCAATGTTTTGTGCTTGGTAGACTCAAGAGCAGAGATATTAACTTCAACAGTTAATAACTCTGACTCCTTCAAGAGTTTAACCGTTACTCTAGGATTCTTTTTCACTTCATTGAGCACTCTCTGTTGTGCCTTTTGAGAAGTCTTGGCTGGTACCCATTTCTAGGGAGAGCAGCCGCAGCACTAAATCATCTGCATTTATACATAGTTTGTCGAACTGTGAGCTGACAAATATCTAAACTCTTTGAAATCTCTTTGTAACTTTTCTCAACTCTAGGAAAATCAACAATTCTTGATCGCAGATCTTCTGAGATCTCTTTTCGTGAGGCATGCTTCACATCCGCAGATGCTTCTGGAAAATGCAAAATCAAAATGTTTTTGGTCTTTTTTACAAAGTATCTCGACACCTCCAGCCTCATTTAGTTGATTGATCTCCAGGTTTTCTAATTTCTGACTCCAATTACCTTTTGTTGAAGTCATCAGCCAAGCAGTTCACATATTTTTTTACAACCTACACTTGTGAATGTTTGAATGATATATTTAATATGTATGAGAACAATATAATAATTTGTGAGTTATTAGTTAAAACAGATTGTGTTTGTTCATTATTGTAACTTAAGTAAAGATCAGGCCACACTCTAAAGAAAATGTATACATAGATGCAGTTATTTCCAGAGGTTTCTCAAACTTTTTCTTGCCCTGTATGTCTTTTATATTGTATTTAACTTTAAAGTTTTTATTTTGTACTGGTAGTCTTGTATCCATTGTATGCGGGGTTCTGTAAAACACCAAGTGGTGACACAGAAGTTCATAAAAAGTAAACTATTGTTGAATACTACAGAATAGATTTTGATATTTATGATATGAGCTGATTCAAAAATTTTAATGGCTTTTGAAAACCTTAGGAATCAAAAAAAGAAATTAACTAGGGAAGTTTTTCAATTCTGTGAAACTGAAAATTGTTAATTTAATATACAGAATAACCTAGACCAAACTAAAGAGCAGTACTATCACATTGTACCTCCCTAATTTGAAAGTTGTAGGGAAAATGGCAAAGTATTTGCTTCATTATTTCTACAATTCAGTAATTGGTGTCTTCCAACCTCCATTAACACCTTTGTAGATATATATTTAAGGTGATAGAAAGACCATTCATTCCACTGTAGTCTAAGATTAAAAGTGAATTTTACCTTGGAAATACTAATAATTCTACCAATTTCATTTATTCTGCTTGAATGGCAGTTTCTGGATTAGATTTGCACTGCACAGAATTGAAAACCTTTTCAGCTATTCACACAGTCAACTCTCCTAATCATAAGTGAAGCACCAGAAATGTAAATTAAGTGAATTATTTAAAGACACATCCAGGAAAATCATTTAGCAGGCCAACAAGAACCAGAAGTCAATGGAATAGCGGAAAGGAAGAATGTAACTTGCTCTTTGGCATTATTAATTATTACCAAACCGCAGTACTCACTGAATCTGTCTTCAGTAAGCAAAAACTATACAAAAAAAACATCATGGTGGTTTCTCTAAGACTGTCCTTGCTGCATTTATTTTTTTGGTTCCACAAATTTAAGAAATGAAAAACTAAAACCCATAAAAATTGAACAAAACTGTTCAGACTTATATGACTTGTTATTTAAATTTATTATAAACATTGTACAGTAGTATGAGCAAATAGATATCAATGAATACCAGAAACAGGAGCTCAGATAACTTCGAGCAATGAATAATAGACAGCCAGGGAGCCCCAACACGGTTAACACCTCTGCCTAGTGAATGGCAAACAGTGGCATTATACTGAATCTCTAAAAAGCAGGACCCAGCCTGCCCAAGTACAATTCCCTAAAGTGGCCCTCACAAGTGCTGTGGCAAAAACAGAAAGTCAGCAAAAGAAAAAGAAGCTTCTCCCTACTTTAAAGGCAGAGTATCAAAGAAGAAGGCAGAACTAAAACTGGAAAATAAAAAGAAAAACTAAAATAGGCAAAAAAACACTGAGATTGGGTGATGGATGACTGAAAAAAGCTTTCTCGAGTCTCATTTTTACTGTTGCAGATGATGGTGTGGATTTGAGGAAGTAGCCAACTAAGGGCCTGCAAGGCATCTGTTTCTCAGACTACTTACTGTATCCTCCTGTGTAGATGTGCATCTTCTCCTTCTGCTTTTTATTTCTATCTTGGTAACATCCAGTATGCTTGGACTTGTCATCAATGGACATAATGAATGTTTTTGTTGAATGAAACAACTTTCATTTTGCCTGGCAACAATACACTGACATGTTTTTGAGAAAATTGTTTAATCTTAGCCACTTTTAAACCTACAATTAAACTTTACGATTATCAGTGTCTTACAACCCAAGGAAAGAGGATATACATGTTTTATGGAACTGATTAACAGGTTTCAGCAGTGCTAACATAACTACATAGGTTTCATGAATAACTATTTAGTATTTAAACATCAATGAGGAACTAAGAGTTTGCCATTAGAACAACAACAACAACATTTATTTGTATAGCATGTTTTCATACAAATGATGTAGCTTAAAGTGCTTTACAAGATGAAGAAAGAAAAAAGAAGGTATAAAAATTAGGCAATACTAATTAACAATGAATAAAGTAAGGTCTGACGACCAGGGAGGACAGAAAAAACAAAAAAACAAACTCTAGAGGGTTGTAGAAAAAAACAAAATCCGCAGGGGGTCAGAGGCCACAAGACCACCCAGCCCCCACTAGGCACTAGAACACTACAGCAATGTCTGCTGAAAATGGAGCTTTGCAGTCTTACGTGAATAATCTATATACAGTATATAAAAGTCAATGTATGTGTGTATGTGTGTATGTATGTTCCAGCATCACTTCTGAACTGCTGGAGATTTTCATGAAACTTGGTACACATGTTTCTCATTGGTCAACTAAAAATACTGTAGGGTGAAATCAACCCTAACCCACCCCCTTCCGTGTGGGGTGGAGGATGAACTTGCTGTCTTGTATGCATGTTATCATCTTGTTGACCCTCGGAACGACCACCAGAGGGCGAGCTGGAGGTGGCTGCCAGCATTCTTTATGTTTGAGCAGCACCGCACCCCTGTTGCTTTTGAAATTAAAGGGAGTTGGCTGGTTCTGAGCGTCAACTGAACGATAACATACATACAAGACAAGCACATTAGTGAGTCTTCATTGTTTGTTCATTTATTTTTATTTTTAAAGTTGTGGTTTTTTTTTTATTATATTTTTCTGAAACAATAAAAAAAAATAAAAACTTTATTTTCCTCCCAGGCAATGCTGGGTATTTCAGCTAGTAAATTATAAATCAATCATTTCAAGTAGTAAAAGCCATTTGCAATAGGAATAATATCTTAGCAATTTTTTAAATCACTTTTATGGTACCTTGAGAGAAACCTAACGATTTCTACCAAAAACATGAACATTTCTGGGTAATTCCAAACTTTATGTATATATGTTCACATGTGTATTTATACTGTAGTATCTACACAGTACACATTAAATGCATTCTGTCCCTCTAATATTTTCTCTTTTGTAATATGTGTGCAATAACCAAGTAGGCTGAAGATGAGCTCAGTTGGAGGAGGCTGTAGTCAAAAAAGCACATTTTTAAGTTATATTCTTAAACAGAATATTTAAAAGAATGCCTAAAGATAAAATAATACCCACTGTATTAAAACAAGGATAACACAATCAGAAACTGATCCCACTCTTGTACAAGTTTACAATTCTCAGGAATTCTTGAAGCGATTGCTATAAACAGCACCACATTTAGAAATCAGAAAAATGCTTTTAAAAACACTTCAGTTTCAAGCTTTGGCACAGAAACACGCAGATGCTAGTCCTCATGTGAAGAAGGAAAAATATGCTTTAACTACAGTGTGAGGAGAAAAAAAGATAAAAGATGCAATTCAGCAAGCAGATTTTAAAGAGGGCATTACTTCAATTTTATTTCACTTGAGTGAAAATTAAACATCTTTTTTTTCTTTTCATTACCTTTTCTTTCTTGGACTAATTCTAGCAGTTGTGTGTTCCTTGCTGTAAAATTTGCCATCAATCCACTGAATGCATTTGTAAGGTTTGCTGTTGGTAATACATTTCAGAAGATTCAATTCTGTGATAGTAGTTTTTGGGGGCTACTATGTACACATTGTTGATTTGTATGTAGTGCATTTAATGCCTAGCATTCAAATCTCTTGAATGTTTGTTGTCTGTGTTGTCTGCCCATTTTCAACTTGATTACATGTTTTCCTCTTGATACTTCAGTTTTTTTCTCACATCTTCAAATAATGTGTGGGTTAGTTTAACTGGTGACTCTAAATTGGCCCCTGAGAGAGTTGTGTGTGTGAATGGGCCTTCCTATGGACTGGCGTCCTGACCGCAACCATTTCTTGCCCTGTGCTCAGTGCTGCCAAATTTTGTACCTACTAATTGAATTATGAGAAACTTTGTTATGTTACACTGTGTAGGGCTTTCTCCCAAGTTACAGAGCACACAACAGCAAGCAGAAATTTACACTGATAGAAAAGTCATCCAACAAAGCCAATATGACATTTTCTTCCTTAAAATGATCCACACCGCCCACCAGGGTAAAACCAGATGAGCAAATGGCAAAAAGACAATATCTCTTTATAAGTCCTGACTAACAGACACATCTAATCAATGATATTGCTCCAAAAATGTTTCTGTTCCCATAATAGACAGGATTTAACTTTGAAAACCCCATGTGTGAACTGTGTCACGCACGAGCGCCTGGGGAGCAGTTTAAGGACTCGGACCACATTGCGACAACCCATGGCAAGGGACAGAGGCGGCGCACTAACCTTTCTCTTCGTGTCTCATCAGCCAGAGCGAGGACTCGCTGCCATAATAAAGCCCGGAGTAAACAAAAAGAAGCCATACTTCCGGGTTCCCGTCTACCCTCCAGTCACAAGGTGATGACATCTTTATCCCAGCATGCATTTCAGTTTTCCCAGCATCCCTAATTCAATTTCCTGTCCCTCTGTATAAATGTTCCTCTGTTTGCTTTATACTTGGTCTGGTGTGACCATTTGCCTTGTATTGTGGAGACAGTACTCAATTTATGTTTCAGTAAACTGGGGCGGAAACCCCAAAAGTTTATTCTGTGTGACTTTGTTTCTTCACAGACTGGCGTAGTCGGAGGATAGAGCCCGAAGATGACGGAAGGGCAAGACCTGAACGCAGTACTAAATACCTTGGCAAATGAACTCCAGGCGGTCAAGATGGATCAAGCCACCACACAGAGAGAGCTCGCACAAACGAAGAGACGGTTGGCGACTGCGGAGGCTGCGAGGCCAGACAATGCAAGACCTCCACCTCCTCAAATTGTTCCCCTTACAGAAACAGATGACCTGAAAGCCTACCTGACCGTCTTTGAGAGGACAGTGGCCAGAAATCAGTGGCCACGAGCGGAATGGGAATCCATCTTGGCTCCCTACCTGAAGGGTCCGGCGCAGTAGGCCTATCATGACCTCCCTGAGAAAGGAAGCTGCCCAATATGACCTCCTGGGAGCCAAGTTGTATAAACGCTACGGCATTACCTCCGGCCAGCAGGCGAGGGTATGGCGGCACTGGCGGTTCAACCCAGAGCTTCCAGCTAGGGCCCAGGTGTTCAAGTTCTGGGGCAAACTCGGGCGATGGCTATGGCCAGATGTTAATCAAGCCCGCCAGGTGGTTGAGCAGGTAGCCTGTGAGACGTTAGTATACGCCATGCCGGACTACCTCGCCCAGCAGGTCTGGAGACATCCCTTCCGGGATATGAACAGGCTCCTGGAGGTCTTGGAACGACAGCTGGCGGTAAACCAAATCGGGGGGTCTGAGAAGCCTGCTCGCATGGCCCGACAGGGACGGGTTGCCACACAGGAGCCCCCCGTCGTGCTGTCATCACAGAGCCACCAACGAAGACGAAAGACCGGGTGCTCACCCCGCCAAGCTGTTTCAAGTGTGGCGAGGTGGGACACATTCTTCCCACCTGCTCCCTCACGCGGAACCGATGGACTACAGCTACGCGAGAGGAGAGAGGTACTGTGCGCCGTCATACCCTCTGGCACTTACACATGCGGGAATGGAGTTGGTGAATGGGCACTCAGTGATGGCTTTGTTTGATTCCAGGAGCAATATCACCATTGTTGCTCACCATTATGTTTTACCGCAACAGTGGTTCGCTAAAAAGTCGAGTATAAAATGTGTGCACAGAGACACCAGATCATACAGGTCCGCAAGGTGTTATATAACATAGAAGGGGACTCCGAAACAGCTTTTAGTTGCGGTGTTGTCCGAACCCCCTATCCGGTTATATTGGGACAAGATTGGTCTAAAAATAAATGTGGTAAAACTGTCACCACTCCCGTACACAAACTGGGTCTACTTATGGATGGTCAGGGGACTCTCCAAACTGCTCCCACGCCATGCTCATCGGCAACTTATGACATGGACAGCCCAGGGGGACACCTTTCAGGGACGGACACCGATCCGGAAGTACAACCGGGTGGGGTTACGCCTCGGTAGGACACCACTCCAGGCCTAGGCCCTGATGAATTAGCCGGCCTAGACTTTCAATTTCGCTCTACACTGGCATCTTTCAAAAGAGAACAGTGGAATGACGATTCCCTGAAGTTTGCCCAGAATGCTGTTGTATCCACAGACGACCTGGCGATATTAAATTCCACACCTTCGGGACCCTACTTTGTCTTAGAAAATGACTTGTTATACCGAGTTGCAGAACACGAAGGCAAGGTACAGAAATTGCTGTTAGTGCCGCGAACCTACCGGCAGGAGGTCTGCGACCCAGCACATGCACACCTCTTAGGCGCCCACCTCGGGGCCAACAAAACGTTGGAGAGGATTAAACTCCGATTTTATTGGCCCGGGAGGTCCGCCGTTTCTGTCGGTCTTGTCCAGTCTGTCAGTTACGCCAGATTCCCAGGAGGGACTGAGCTCCTCTAATCCCGATTCCCCTTATTGACGTTCCCTTTGAGCGGATCGGAGTTCATCTCGTTGGACCCCTAGAGCCTTCAGCCAGAGGCCATAGATATATATTGGTCATGGTGGATTATGCAACACGGTATCCTGAAGCAGTCCTCCTGAGAGCTGCTAATACAAAAAATGTTGCACAGGAATTGGTAGGATTATTTTCCCGAGTGGGCATACCTAAAGAAATCCTCATGGATCAAGGTACACCCTTTAATTCGGATACGTTCAGGGAGGTGGCTAAGTTACTCCATATTAAGCATCTCAAAACGTCTGTTTATCACCCTCAGATGGACGGGTTGGTAGAAAGATTTAACCAAACCCTTAAACAGATGCTCCGTAAGGTAGTCAACACGAACGGAAGGAATTGGGACCAGCTCCTACCTTTAGTACTTTTTGCGTATTGGGAGGTGCCTCAAGCCTCCTCGGGATTTTCCCCATTTGAACTTTTATATGGGCGCCAGCCCCAGGGTATTTTGGATTTACTAAAAGAAGTTTGGGAGGGGGAGGCACTTCCCAACACAAATCTGTTGGAATATATTGCGCAATTACGCAATCGATTAGATAAAATCAGGCCTATACTAAAAGACCACATGTCTCGGGCTCAAGCAGTGCAAGCCCGAAATTATAATAGAAACTCCTCCCTTCGAGAATTTCAGCCAGGAGATCGCGTACTGGTGCTCGTGCCCACATCCCACTCAAAAATGCTGGCCCATTGGCAGGGCCCGTACGAGGTTAAAGAAAGAAAAGGACTTGTTGACTATTTGGTTAGCCAACCAAATCGTCGACCGACTAAGAGGGTGTATCACGTGAACTTGTTAAAGTTGTGGAAGACCAGGGAGGAGCAACCTCCTTCCAAGTCCACCCTCTCTCTTTTCTCCAAAAATATATCATTTAACCTCAGCAACAATTTGACGCCCCTCCAAAGACAGGAGCTCGAAGGAGCAATCCTGTCTGTCCCGGAAGTGGTCAGCGAAGCAAAAGGTTGGACTGTGCTGATTCAGCATGATATTGTGACAGACCCGGGAGTGGTTATCCGGGAAAGACCTTATCGCCTCCCGGAGGCAAAAACGACGGAGGTGGAGCTGGAGATTCAGCGGATGCTGGACATGGACATTATCGAAGAAAGTCACAGCCCGTGGTCCTGTCCCATTGTCCAGGTTTCCAAACCGGACGGCTTTTGGAGATTTTGCAATGACTTCCGACGTCTTAATCAGGTCTCCAAGTTTGACGCCTATCCCATGCCCTGAGTCGACGAGCTCCTCGAGAAGTTGGGAACGGCCCGGTATTTGACTACACTTGACATGACCAAAGGGTACTGGCAAATTCCCTTAACGGCATCCGCTAAAGAGAAAACCGCTTTCAGTACCCTTAGTGGACACTGGCAATACAAAGTTCTCCCATTTGGACTGCACAGGGCACCAGCAACTTTCCAACATCTGGTAGATAGAGTGCTAAGGCCCCACCAGTCCTATTGTGCCACCTACCTCGATGACGTCGTCATTTTTTCCGGCACCTGGGAGGAGCATGTATTACAGGTTTATGCCGTCCTCCTAACGCTAGCGAAAGCCGGCCTACGTATCAACCCCCAGAAGTGCTTCTTTGGGTTGACCGAGGCCAAATATTTGGGCTACCTGGTAGGAGGGGGGGATGGTGAAACCACAGTGCTCGAAAATAAATGTTATCTTAGAATGGCCCCGTCCGATACTCAAGAAACAGGTGCAAGCTTTCTTGGGGTTAGCGAGTTATTACCGCCGGTTTGTACCTCGCTTCTCTGAAAGGGCAGCACCCTTGATAGACCTGACAAAGAAGAAGGCCCCTTTTCAAGTGGTGTGGAATGAAGCCTCAGAACAAGCATTCAGTGACTTAAAACAGGCCCTCACTTTGGCACCTATTTTGAGAATGTCTAACTTTTCCCTTCCTTTTCTCCTCCAGACCGATGCTTCGGACACTGGCCTCGGTGCCATGTTGAGCCAAAGTATCGACGGTGTTGAACACCCCATGATGTACCTGAGCCGGAAACTGTTAGACCGGGAGACGAGGTATGTGGTGGTGGAACAGGAAGCCCTGGCGATCAAGTGGGCGGTAACTGCGGTACTACCTGCTGGGTCGGGAATTCACCATGGTGACGGACCATTCCACCCGCCAGTGGATGGCCCTTCATAAGGAGTCGAATCCTTGGGTTACCAGGTGGTTTTTGGACCTGCAGACGTACTCTCACGGGCTCACGACCTCTCGGTTTGGGCTGCCTGACCTGGTAGGTTTGGGCTAGAGGGGGGTCATGTCACGCACGGGCGCATGGGGAGCAGTTTAAGGACTCAGACCACATCGCGACAACCCATGCCAAGGGACAGAGGCAGCGCACTAACTTTTCTCTTCTTGTCTCATCAGCCAGAGCGAGGACTTGCCGCTGTAATAAAGCCCGGAGTAAACAAAAAGAAGCCATACTTCTGGGTTCCCGTCTACCCTCCAGTCTCAAGATGATGACGTCTTTATCCCAGCATGCATTTCAGTTTTCCCAGCATCCCTAATTCAATTTCCTGTCCCTCTGTATATATGTTCCCCTGTTTGCTTTATACTTGGTCCGGTGTGACCATTTGCCTTGTATTGTGGACACAGTACTCAATTTATGTTTCAGTAAACCGGGGCGGAAACCTCAAAAGTTTATTCTGTGTGACTTTGTTTCTTCACAACTGAAAAAGAAGTCAAAATGACCTTCCCTGTGCCAATGCTTCCATGACTGAAAGAACTGAACACATTTACAGAATTAGAATCAGAATTTAATTTATTGGCCTCGTAAAACTAATGTGTACTAGGAATTTGTCTTTTGGTGCAATATACAAGGACAACAAACAATACAAAAGATAAACATAAAAAGATACTATATAAAATGATAAAATATACAAGGAAAATACAAAATATAATGTAAATGCCACATGGGTTGGGACGGCTCCGAACAGACAGATGGGCATCCTGATCAAGAGAAAAAAAGGAGCCAGACCCGGAAGTGACGGCCGGAGGAGATGGACGATCAGCCCACCGGAAATGGAAGATATTGCTGGGGACTTTTTATTCCCCCAGAAAAGGAGATGGCAGCAGCCCGCCGTATCGGCACCCATTTAGGAACCAGTAGGGAATACTGGGAGATGTAGTCCAGCAATACAGCCCTGCTGAGGGCCATGGGTGCCACAAAGGGGTGCTGTCATGAGAAGCACCCCCTAAAATGGGACTTCTGTATGACCCAGGAGTACTTCCATTGGGCAGTGGCCCTGGCACCGAAAGTACTCCCAGGTCCTTAATAAAAGGGACCGTACTCCCTTGTCCAGGTGAGTCGGAGCTGGGAGGATGTAGAACAGCACTCAACTGGAGGAGGGCAGTGCGTTGGTGAGAGAGAGTATTGTGGGTGGAGAAGAGATTATTGTGGAGGTAGAGAAAGAAACCTGTGCTTTTTGTTACTTTTGAAAGAATTTGATTAATAAACCATACTTTATTTGATACCATTAGTCATTGTGTGTTAGTGTTGGGGTTTGGGGCAGGTTGACGCCCCAGTTTCCATCACAATAAAGAGATAAAATAGGATTAAAAAACTCCAGGTAGTCTTACCTGTTTGATCTGGTTATGGATGTGTTGAGTCATAGGATAAAAGACCAATCCCCCTGCTGCCTGCTTTTTGATGATGACATTGACTTGTGTAGCACTAGAAAAGAGGAAGTGGAAAGGAAGTTGGAAGAACAGAAAAAGGCTTTGGAAGACAGAAGGTTGAAGGTAAATAGGAAGAAGACAAAATATATGGGGGTTTAATGATTATCAGAATTAAGAAGTTACCCTGTAGGGAGAGCTATTGAAAAGAGTGGACAAAATTAAATGTCTAGGATCAACTGTAGCCCAAGATGGAAAACTAGCTGTAGAGATAACTCACAGAGTGCAGTGTGGATGGAACAATTGGAAGAAGGTATCAGGAGTATCATGTGATAGATTAATTAAGGCGAAGGTTAAAGGTAAGGTTTTTAAGACACTGGTAAAACCAATACTGATGTAAGGAGCTGAGACTTGGAAAATAAAGGGAACACAGGAGAAACCTTTAGATGTGGCAGAAATGATGGAAAGATGAATGTGTGGAGTTGTTAAAAAGGACTAAATAAGAAATGAGACAATTAGAGCTGAAGCAAAATTGGGAAAGGTATCTAAGAAACTACAGTGGAACCTCGGTTTGTGAGCACAATTCGTTCTGGAAACGTGCTCGTAGTCCAAAGCACTCGTATATCAAATTGAATTTCCCCATAAGAAATAATTGAAACTCAGATGATTTGTTCCACAACCCAAAACTATTCATATAAAAATGATTAATACAAAATATAAAGTAAAAATACATAAAACAAATTAACCTGCACTTTACCTTTGAAAAGAATCATGGCTGGTGTGAGTAAGTGAGTGAGACGACACGCAGAAGAGCGTCCCAAAGCAATCGCAGTCTCCCAGCACTGTAGCAGTTCGCCGTAAAACCGAATCCGAACAGATCGTGGACATGCTATAAGCGCCTGCCATCGATGGGTGATACAAGGAACAAGGAACATTATAAATGCGCAGGGCCCTGCCTGACTGCTGTGTCTGTGTATAGGAGAGCGGCAGATCCTGTTACAATAAATAACCGCGCTGTTGCTGTTTCAAGCAGAATAAAGCTGGTGTTGCTAAAGTACTGAGACTCAGCTTCGTGTTTTAGGGTGCAAGACGGGGACTCTCATGTCACAGCACACACACATACGCACACACGCGAGCGAGCAAGCACACACAGTCACAATGCTAATGCTGCAGTAAACAGTATACGCTCGTATGGATGTTGACTATATGAGTGTGGCACGCTGACTCAGACAGAGAATAGGAGACGATTGCCCACAATCCCGCAGCGAGAGAGAGAGAGACAGAAGAACCATCAGCTCAGTTGTGATCACATGACGCTCAGCAGACAAAGCGTATACATACTACTCGTACTGCAAGACCTCGCTCGTTTATTAAGTCAAAATTTATTAAAAATTTTTGCTCGTCTTGCAAAACACTCGTAAACCAAGTTACTCGCAAACCGAGGTTCCACTGTACAAGAAAGTAGGTTGAAGTGGTATGGACATGTGATGATGAGATACAATGAATATGTGGGCAAAAGAGTGATGGGAATGGGAGTACAGGGGAAGAGAAAGTGAGGGAGGCCAAAGTGGAGGTGGATGGATAAAGTAAAAGAAGAACTGAAGGGAAAGAGTTTGACTGGCAAGGTAGTGCAGGACTGAGCTGTTTGGAGAAGGTTGATCAAGCACATTGATCCCACTTAGAAGTGCAAAAGATGAAGAGGAAGGAGATAAAATGAAGTATAGTGTGCAAGTATACATAGATTCTCATAGATGTTCAGACTTGATTAGTCAGAATAACTGCTCTTGGAAAAAAACTGCTTAGGTGACGTTGTTTTAGCTTTCACTGTATAAATGCATTTGCCGGAGAGAAGTCGTTGGAACAAGTGATACCCTGGGTGAGTCGGATCAGCAATGATCTTTGCACCACACTTCCTTACCTCAGATTCATTTAGGACTTGAATGTACAATACCTTACATACTATGACCTTTTCACAGGTTCTGATGATGTGCTGCAGATTGTCCTTATCCTGAACAGAGGCAGCACCAAACCAAACAGTTATAGATGAGGTCAGAATGGTCTCCATGATGGCTGTGTAGAACTGGTTTGATATTGCTTGGGGGAGATTGAATTCCCTCGGCTGACACAAAAAGAACATTCTTTGATGGGCTTTCATAATAATACATGTGGTGAATTCTACAGGAATGAAGTGATAATGATCAAGATGAAACACAAAGTTTGGGGCAACTGCTGTTTGAATGCACAAGAAAAGTACGTGTTTTATGAAGAGCGTGCCTGTCCCAGGTAGGAGGGATCCATTTATTGCCAGCTTCTTCTAGACAAAATGTGAAGTAGTAACAGGTAATCTTTTAAAACCTTAAATAAATGGTAGCTGCAGTTCACAGACTGACATAAATTGGGATCTGTAAAAGAACTGCATCTATGGAATTTCACCCTTTGGACTTTGTAGATCAAAACTGAAGATCTAGTTTGGTACTGTTGGTCAACGACAAACACAAGGAATGCTGATATGAATTTGTTATGTCTAATGTAATAGTCATCATGCAGTATGTACTGCATTACTGTAATACAGTCAGAAGAAATGTAAATAAGTTTTTGTCTATGTTTAATGATTTGTTCGGTCATCTTGAAGATCTGCTTATTTCAAGGAGTGTTAGGCCAAGGATATGAACTCAAACACTCTGTCCTAACCCTTACACCAAAACACAACCTCTCTGTCATCAATATCATACAAATATCTTGAATCTAAAAGTGATATATAAAAGGAAAGGCTCAGACTAGTTATCTCTTTCATAGAAAATATGAAAATGTTTACTCCATATCTGACAGGCAGCAGCAGCCTCTGGTATTACAAAGAGCCTGAAGGTAGAAAAAAAAATTGTCAGCTTGTAGATAAGATAATTTAGGATTTTAATTCTCACTCCTACTATACGCCCACCTTCCTATCTCCACCTCTTCTTTCTGCCCTTACACTGAGAACCAATCTTTTGTCCAAGTCGTGACTTGTGTAACAAGGAAACATGAGAAAACTGCTTATATTTACAGTACTTTGCAAAATTATGCAGGCTGTTGATCAACCCTTTAAATTCAGTCAATAACAAATCCTTGTTGTAAAAGATCAACCAGGATATAAACAGACACCAGGACACACAGAAGTCCAAACACATGCTGTTTATTATTTTTCTGTACAGTATAGTGCACCAATCGCCACAATACTCAGCTCACTCCTTTCACTTCTCTGTCTTTTCTTCTGCCGCCTCCACTCCTTTCTCGCAAGCTCCGTCATCTGCCACCTGACTCTGGCTCCCCGAATGGAGTGAGCCGGCCCTTTTATGTCGCACCCAGATGTGCTCCAGGTGCACCTTGACGAACTTCCGGCAGCACTTCCTGTTGTGGCAGAAGTGCAGCCATCCAGGGCTCCGGGATTGCCCAGGCGCCCCCTGGTGGTGGCCACGGACCCCAACAGGTTTGAGCTTTCAAGCTCCAAATCCGTGGCATTGATGTAATCCAGTGGGGCTGCCCTCTTGGTCCCCAGGGAAGATATTTCCCCTCTCCTGGTCCTTCCCTTCTCCAGGCGTCCTGGTGGGGCAAGGTCCCCAGTCGTCTGCCACTCCCTATACTGAAATTTTGGCCTGCACTGTTGTTCCACAGTGACCTTGAAAAGCCAACATTCTGCTACTTAAAAATCTGATCTGCTGCAATGATATTCTCGAAAGTTGCCAGCAAATTTCTCTACTTTACCAAATAAATCATTCCACCTTAACCAGAATTTAAACTTCACAGATGTGAATAATATGTGACTTAACATGTAGGCAAACAACAAGTGTATCATTAAAGCAAAATCTAGAACATAACAAAAACAGCATTTATGAATGATTGAAAAAGGCTGGAGTTTTGTTGAAATGGTGGAATTGATGGCTTCATTTAATAGAAATGTAATCAGGAAACAGGTTATATTTCTTATTTAACTCTAGAGAAAAGCCAAGCAAAATGACACCTTTTATTGGCTAACTAGAAAGATTACAATAAAAGGTTAGCCAATAAAAGGTGTCATTTTGCTTGGCTTTTCTCTACATTCATAATGGCTAACACGGTACAGCACCCTATTATTTAACTCTATAAATCAATGCACCAGGTCCAAGAGATCCATTCTTCTCAGAAGATAAAACATCTTTCTTTTAATATAATTTTCCATGGTTTTGTTCTATTCAAAAATTCGCAGCTTTCCCAAATAATTTTGGGCTATGTAGTGTCAGTTAGGGAAAACCCTTAATAACTTTTATAAAGGAGGAGTTAATAATTAGACAAGAATTAAAAAAGAAATGAGTTCTTTGTTAAAGGATCCTGTCTCCATTTTTAGTAGTAAAGTATGCCATTCAATGAACCCAGAAGTAAATGAAGTTCTCTTTATAGTCTGAATTTTCCTTTTCTGCAGAGACAGTAGGTAACTTAATTTACGAAACAGGAACTGATAACATTTTCTACAGCTCCCGAATTCACAGCTGCTTCTTGATTGATGTTATTTTCCAAATAGATGGCGAGAAAGAGACTATAAGATTTTTGGAGATAAAAACAATTGCTTTCATTAGAAGCTGCATGTAAAAGTGACTTTATAAGTTTCCTAAAAGCAGGGCCATTTCTCAAAAAAACTGCCTCTCCTCAATAGAAACACTATAATCTCTCCCTGAGTCCCAAGTTTTTACTCAATTAAACTAATGATGGATTTTGCCACTTCCACTGGAGATTCTGTTATCTTTTGCTTCCTCAAGAAGGTGTGACTGGAACATTTTCTGGGCTCATTTTTTTCTTTCGCTTGGAACGTTGTGTCCCAGGCTTCAAAGTCAAAACAGTTACTTGAAAGGTGTTCCCTACATCACGACTCATCATGTGATCTTTTAATTCAACAGACAAGCTATATCTAAAAACTAAAATTAGAGCATTGCTATTCTGCCACAAGTCTGCAGAGAGAGTTTTATAATGTACTGTGTAGTCACTAATTGGCTTATTTCCCTGTTTAAGATGTAACGTTCGACCGGTAGTTACACTACCACTGCTTTTCTCTTCAGTGCATCAAAAAAGTTCCAGGTTTTCACAACATCAACTGCTCCTGTCAGAAATTGCAGTACTCCACTTCAAAGACTCCCCAGCCAACAAAAAGATTATTAATGGTATTTTAGATTTATCAGTAGCAAACAAATTGGGCAGTAATTCAAAAATCAATATATATTTATTAAGGCATTCCTTACAGCCATTTGTGTCCCTCAAGAAACGCACCGGGTACAGTATCTGCATCTCTTTGATTATAGTAACTGGAGAAGAAACTGCAGCCGCAGATACTAATTTCTGTTGCAAGACATCTAATTCCATTATTAATTGATGTACTGTAGTCAATTCTGAGTCCTGTGCCTCCACATTAGTCATTTTATATTGTAAGACTGCTACTTTAAAGGTAATGTCCGTGCATGTCCCAATTGCTCTTTTTCAATAGTCAGAACGTATGTTGTGATCAATTCAAAATTTCAAGAAAAGATCAAAGCAGTTAGTTGGACAAATAAAAAGAATAGTCAGTCAAAGCACGGGACAAATTTACTTGAAAGAAAAGATCAACAAACAATATTTTGAGGCAGTACTAAACATGAGACCCCAAAGTTTAGGTTCAAAACAGGATTTTCAATAGAAATTGACCAAGGAAGAACAATTCATTTCTTTAATTGCAAAGCCATCTTGGCTACCATGAAGTCAAATGTAGTGCTGGATGTGACCCATATCCCAAGAAACACATAACGTCATAACCGCAACCATACCACCTGCACTTCAGAACAGGTAAATTCACCTGAAGCTAAACCAGTACTTGGATAGGAGACCACTTATTGCCTCAGCTTTGACCTCCAACTTCTGGAATGCATGTCTGTGCCTTTCTAGTATTCTTTATTTGGCCATTTTTATAACTTTATTCTGCTTTGTCACTGTATAGAATTTTGAGCTTGCATTTATTTAAATTGTCAAGAATTGTACTAAATATTTGTCAGCCATCATTAGAAATAATGCTGAAAAGTAATTGTCCCATTTTTTGTCAACACACACTGAAACTCAGCCTCTGAGGTTTGCAGTGTAAATATTCCTGTTTGGTGAGTATTCTTTAATAGTTAGGCTTTGAATTAAATGTAACACCCATTAAATTAAGCTGCCTCTGCTCTAAGGTTTTATTCTGAAACGCATGCTAAGTAATGGCGCTTAGCCTTTAGGGTTGCATATGAAATGTTATTCATGTGACACACGTTAAGATAGCTACTTAGCATCTCAGGTTTTATTATACACCACACCCTAGTTAAACAATGCTTAACCTCTGAGGTTACAGATAAAAGCAACTATTCGCTATAGTCGTATTGCTTTTCTGGGGCATATAAACCGTAGCTTTGCAAACAATAGTAAGTTAAACAAACTCAAATATTACAGTAACATGTATCTAATTTATATCATACAGATAAAATTGGTATTTTAGGCCAAAAGCAATAGATTGGAGTCAGACTAATGGTCCAATTCCATCATTGGTCACAAGACATGTGAATGCAGTAAAACTGGCCGAGTTCAAACTTAACGTCTGTCTAAACACATGGCTAGGTAAAAAAGCCCACATCTGTTTTAATAACTGTTTTATTTTTTATTTTTTTTAGTAATGTGTTGTTTAGCATGCATATACTGTACACCCATTAAAGCACAACCACATGCACTCATTCCCTAGACTAATATTTCTTTGACTATATTTTATTACTGCCATGTGCCTAGTGCTTCCTGTAATAGCATATATGAATTTTGTTTTGTATGGAAAAGTAGGTTCTGTGATGGTCCCAACTTGATCTTTTCAACATTATTTGATGCTAACATTAATAAAGTCTGCTTTAAAAATCTTGGTTGGGATCTGTTACTAATGTGTTTGTAACCTTTCTAATTTTTCTATGTCAAATTGTCCTTTACAAAAGCATTTACATTTACAGAACAGAGCTTACATTGTTCTTCTCCAGATAAATCAAATTCAGTTTATCTTTTCAGTTACTAAAATCAAAAATTCTATAACAGATATTTGTTTGTACTCTGCTCCAAGTGTAAGGCATCAGGTACAAATCTAGCTCTGACTTGAAACATTGTGCATATATTCAATATAAGAAAGATTTTTTGATTTGAAATATATTTCTTCTATCTTCTGCTTTTAAGATTAAGCTGCTTTTTTCTCCTTCTTTTGCTGAATTAGATGTAATTGTGTAAAGCTCAGAACCATAACTTTTTGATTATAGACTAAGAATCTAACTCAGAGGTCTGTTACGTTGTGTTTTTCTTATCGCCATCAGTCTTGCCCCAATCTGTCTGTGCATTTTGCTCTTGAAGTAACTCCAGTAATTATGACTTTCAAATGACTGCCATAGTGTAAGAAAAACAAGATCTTTAAATATGGGAAACTGTGAATTTAAAAGAAAGCTTGTGTGAGTATAAGCGCCAATGCTTTTAGTGGGTATCAGGTGCTATCTACTTGCCGACGTTTGATTGAGACTTATGACAAGATTGACACTTTTAATATTGACAAAAAGTACAGATAAGATAAGAATGCTCCATGTGGAGTGTGATCATCAGTGGAGTCCTTCAGGGGTCTCTCCTGGGACTTCTACTTTTTTCTGATTTATATTAATGAAATTGATTCAGGTGTAGTTCAGTAAACTTGTTGTTGTGGGGTACAAAATCTATAAATTTTGGACTATATTTTCATTATATTTTGTTTAAGACAAAACAACAGATGAACTTAATACTTGCAAGGACATTTGAGATCAAGCACAGTCTGTTTTCCTAAATCACAGTTCCATTTGTTTGAACTGACCGGCAATTCAGGAGATGCCACGGGCTATTGATTACTATAAAACCTGGGCATCTGGGACAACAAGTTGCTAAATGGGTTTATACCCTGGGAAAGGAAGACATGCTAGTCGGTACTAAGCAACATCAAAAGGTTTTATTGTTTGGGAAAACGGACGAGTGAATTCATTCATCATATTGACAGCCAGCCAATCGGAATATCTAATAATCACACCTTGCAAAACCCCCCAGTAGAATTTAATCAGGAGAAGAGAACAGAGCGATGTCAACGTGTGGCTGTTTCCATCTGATCGTCAGAAAAGTATCTAATGAACAACTATAAGTGCTAGATCACAAGCCTCCTGCGACATACATCCTTGTTATTTTTAACTTTTCGTAAGGTTTTCTAAAGACTACATATACCCAGACTTTACTATCAGTCCTATTTTCTGTTATTCTTTGTTCTACTGGTATTATTATTCCTGTAATAAATAACCATGCTGCTTTTAACTTTCTATGCTTTGTCTTAATGTCTAAAGTTTGCCATTACCTCTGTGCTGAGAGGTTTATTAAGTCTGCGGGTGAGTGTTCCACCCTATACTAGGGAACAGTATGTAAAGTAAGGCATTCTTGGCTGATAAATGGCCTATAGTCAAAGATGCTGAGCCTTTGTATGTTTAAATGTATTCTTGTAGACCAAAAGTAATATTTAGGTCTGAGATATCTTTAAAACATTGTATGTTGTTTGTGCCGATAATAAGTCTCTTGAAGTGCTGAGAGAGTCACAGGCTATGTTATTCCTAAGGCACTTGTGTGGTTTAAAGTGTTAGAGGTTAGCCAGCTGTGTGTATGTCATTCATGGGGCACTGTTGTGATTAGGTTCTGTGTGTATGTAAGTCTCATGAAATGCTACTAGAGTGACAAGTTGTGTTATTCCTAAGGCACGTGTGTGGCTTAAAGTGCTAGAGATTAACCAGCTGTGTGTGTCTCATTCATAGGGCACTGTTGAGTTTCTGTGTCTATGCGTATAGCTATGTATGGGTGTGTTAATCTTAAGGTGCAACAGTAGACCAACCCAGTAGCAAATCTGATGAGTACACTAACCCCTAGGTAAAGGGTAAGTAGAGGGAAATACCACGATAATGCACATGTGAAATTCACAGATAATACTTAAATTGGAGGAATGACGGACGATGAAGAGGCAGCATAAACAATACAGAAGTGCTTGGACAGCCTTCAGAACTGGATGAACACATAGAAAATGCATTTCAATGTTGAAAAGTGAAAAGTGCTACACATAGGTGAAAGGAACATAAATTATAAACACAAGATGGGAGACGCTGACTTAAAGTAAGCAATCTCTGAAAAGTATTTAGGGGTTTATGAAGATGCAACATTTTTATTATCTAAGCTACTAAAAAGTCAAATAAAATGTTATGTCATATCTAACAAGTGTTAAATATAAATCAAAGGATGTTAGGCTCAGACTATATAATGCAACAGAGTGCTGTGTGCAATTCTGGTCACCATGCTACAAGAAAGATGCTGTGTTGAGGAGAGCAACCAAATGCATCCCAGGACTTAAGGGCATGTCCTACTCTGACAGACTCTGAGAACTAAACCTGTTTAGTCTCAAGCAGAGAAGAATATGTGGGGACATATTCTCAAAGGCATTAAGTAAGCATCTGGATAACATTGAAGCTACACACATTTTTTTGTAAAGTGGGCTATGTTGAATGTGAAATTGTTGGCCAGTGGTGTCTGCGACTGTATGATTGTGATTGTGACATATTTTCATGCTCTTTCTGACATTGGAGCCATGTCTGAATCACATGGTTGCTTTCCATGCTTCTCATTGGCTTGGCTGCATTGTGCTGCTGTCTGGGTTGTGGGTGCTTTGGGCTAGCAATGCTGGGGCTTGGCATAAAGTAAATCCAGCAGAATTGTTTCAGCTTAGAGGTGAATCATGTACTGTAGTACACAAGTCGAAATGAAGGGGAAATGCATTTAGGACTGAAGCCAGGAAGCACTTCTTTATGCAAAGAGCTGTGGGTATCTTGAGCAAACTGCTGAGATATGTAGTTGAAGTAGAAACATTGACAACCTTTAAGAAGTATTTGGAGGAACTATTGGGACAGATTATCTATTAGCTAAGCAAACAAGCTTGATGGACTGAAAGAGCTCCTCTCATTTGTGAATTTTCTTATGTTCTTATGTTGTTAGAGTATCGAAACACAGAGAAGAAGAAACAGAGACAGATTGCCAAAGCATCATATATGAGAATACAATAAGCCTCTGCATTTATCTTGTGCTGATGTTTGCCTCATATTGTAAGTACTGAATATATTTAGACATGTTCATAAACTAAATTGCATTGTATTAACTTTATGCTACTTAAACAGAGTAAAGGACTACAATTTCTACAACTGAATGGAATTGATAGGGGCCTTCACAATACCACAAAATGATATAATTATGTAATAATTTTGAATCTGTCAAGGGATGTTTCAAAAGTGGAGTTAACTTGTACCTCATGTACTTGGGCCCAGGGGTATGATGCACCTTTGGAGCCACATTTGTTGTACTGCAGTATGTGCAGTTCTTGTGTCTGCTTTACTACAAGGATGTGACCAAATAAGAATAGGAAATATGAAAAATATGAGAGGATGAGACAGAAACTTGTTTTTAGTAAATTTGGTACAGATGTCAAAAGAATTTTTCCTTGTATCGAAAATTATAGATACCTAATGTAGCCGAAGCTAATGGTTTACTTGGATATGTCTTGGATGCAATTAGAGTAAAAATAATAAGACAATTTGTACTGAATAACCTATTTTTATTAGTTTTTCATATTTTACATGCAGCTATACACAGAGATTAAATGCCAAACTTAAGTAACTTGTTTGGAGTTTGGCCAAATCCAGTGCCCCATCAAGAGTGAGACCATTCCAGTCATTGACAGAAGAGACCCTTGTTTATATGCATTAAGTGCAAATGAGGTACATAGTCTAGAAAATGGATGGTTGAATTTATGTGCTAATTTAACACCATGCTACTGTATTACTATTTATCTTAAATTGTTTCTCAAACTTATAATGCTGTTGGCTCATCTAAGTGCAGCTTGGTATATGATTTTTTATTATTTAAAAGAGAAAAAAACATGAAGTGAATGCGAATAGGTATACTTTAAAGTTAAAATGATTCCCCAGGTAGAAGACTACAGTTTCTATATTCCCATGTGTGATTATGTTGTCAACCATGCTGCAGGAGATATGAATATTTAATTGTGGGTATTTGAAAAAATGTGGGGCCAAATAAGCATGCTCATTTCACGGTTATGTCATTGGTTTCAAGTGTATCTTTATCCATGAAACAGAGGTCATTTTTAAAGGTTTAAAAATACTCTTGCTTTAAAGTCAGTGTTACTGAAAATTTGCAGTTTAATGGCAATACCTGACTATCTACAAAAAGAACTGCCACCTCCAAAAAGTTGCCAGTGTCATTTTTCATGAATGTTTCATGTGACAAGCTAAATTCTCTGCACCACTGAATTGCTCTGGAGTTCCTGTCAGGTTGTCAAGTAAAATAAAGAACACTATACCATTTTATTGATATGGTTTAGTGTCGCAAAGGTTCAAAAAGCACCACTTATTGTGATGTTGAAAGTGCAAATGTCTGGAAAACAACGTGTGCTTCACTTTCCTATGGCCTACAGCTCAACAAATATTTAAAATTGTAGCTGGACTGGTCCAGAATTGCAGTTCATGTTAAACCCACCATATAACAGAGTAACCATTCAAAGCTATCAATGATGCATTTGGAAACAGCAATTCATATTTTAATAACTCACTTCCAAAAATATACACAGATAATAAAGATGCATCATTTTATTTCAGAGATTTTATTATTTTTATTGGGATTTATTTGGAGCATCTCTCTTCATACATTTGACATGCCCTCTAGTTATCTCTTAATTGCATAAAATGTGGAGCATGGTGCCCTTTTGACTTGCATGTGGTCTCGAAACCATGTTACATTGTGCTAACAGGACATCATGTGCTTTCAACAGTGTATCTGATGTCACAAAGGCTTATAACAGATAATGCAGGCTGAATGGATGTGACACTTGTTGTCACATTTTTTAGCATATTAATCTTGATGATAACCGTTGAGGAGGGAGACAAAGAAAAATAATCATATTATGTCTTATTACAGTACATCTTGCTGGAGGAAAAAGGCGATTCAGGTAAAAGAACACTATCAGATTTCAATTTCAATTCCATCTGAATGTCATAGAGATTTTTTACATTGCATTCAGACAGAAATAAATATCATCTTAGTAAACTGCTAGCGTGGTTGAACAGGCTGTTTTATTTAATTAAAATGAGGCTACCTGAAGTGAGGGGTTCCTGGCATTGTGGACAACTTGGTACTTGAAAGAAGAGCAGCTTGAGACAATGCTTGCCTTTGCTTAAACAGCTTTGTTTTAGTGCAATTTTTTCTCAAGGTTTATTTTGAGTAGTGCTTTTATTTCTTAAAATGTAATTTCACTTTTCCTCAAGCATCTATGTCAGGAGTTTATTTTTTCACAAATATTTTTTAAGTGTAATTATTATGCTTGACCACAAAAAAAAAGAATGAATAGGTCTATGAAAAATTCACACTTTTTTATTTTTGTTTATTCTCATGCATGAAGAAGGTATGATTTTTACAAGTCTATGAATAGCATGCAGCATGAAATAAATGTAATGTACAGCATGTGGAAATGAATGTAGTGAATATGTAGATAATTCCAGTTTGAACAAGCCACATACAGAATAAATACAGTGTCATGTGTGCCTGTCTGTGAACCACCTTCCTGGCTCTGGTAAGGTAAGCAGTTCCACTGTTGGACGAGACGAGGCATTAATTCTAACATTGTCTTCTCCTTCCTTTTTTTGCAGCAAAGAAAAAACACCTGAGAAGGACGACTGAGACCCTGCCCCACCACCCAGGGAAAACTCTGTCCCTTCCGGTCTCAACTATATAAAGTCGGCCATTCCTGGAAGGTGGCATCAGATACCAAACTGACTCTAGCAAAGGACTGAGCTCCTGCACACCAATTCAAGTGATAAAGCCATGAAATATTGCTTTTTGTTTGAGCCATTATCGGGTGTCTTTTTTGTTGCAATTAAAAGGGATTTCCAGGGTGGTACCTCAACTTGTCTGCTTACCTGGCCACTCATACAACAGATTTTAAGAATAATGCAGATGTGTGTGTTTAAAACCATTTTATTTGCATTTGACATGCAACTGTGTGTGCACCTTTTCCTCTATCTCCAACACTCTGTCAACTTTTGATGTACTGTATTTAGTGTTTATTATCTCCAGTTTTTACACAAGCATACTGTTTGTTACTTGGTCTAGAGCAGGGGTCTCCAACACGTCACTCGCAAGCTACTGGTAGCTCGCAACCCCTTTCTAAGTAGCTCACCAAAGGGTCAATGAATCCTACATAAATTTGAAAACTTTGATTAGTCGAATTAGAGGTGGGCGATCTTTCCAAAAATTCATATCACAATCCACAATCTGAATTGCAATCTATCTTTTTCAATGTGGCATACACTTAAGAGAATGTCCGGACTCAAACTCATCAAGACCTAAGTAACACTTTATTTTAAATATCAAACAAAGTTGAATTCAATTGTTCTCTCGTTCACTGGCTAAGCAGATTTAAGGAACACGCCCTGAAGCTGGAGAGTGAGTGAGGAAGACCAATCCCCCCCTACCCCCCGCCCTTTGGCCCGTTGCATGTATCTCGGATTCGAGCAAATAAATCGGTACCACAAACGAACTATGATACATAGCGAAATGAGAGATGTCACAAAATCAACTGGAATGTTCAAGCAAATTATAGAAAAAGAACCCGATCTAAATCTGTTAAGTAGTTCTCTCGTGAAAAGCGGATAGACATACAGACAGAGAGACATTGGATTTTATATATTATATATTAGTTACACTTCAAAATAATGTGCAGTTAAAGTCTCAACAGCATTCTCAGCATTTCTGGAGCTTAGTAGAGCCAGATAACTATAAGAATCTTCACCAAGCAGCTCTGAAAATGTCTGCTTTGTTTGGGTCAACATACCTCTGTGAGTCTGACATGAATATAAAGAAATCAAAGTTCAGAAAAAGACTGACAGATGAACATTTAAATGACTCCATAAGAGTGAACCTGAGTGGCTCCACTCCACCATCCACCTGCCTCTCTTGTTGACTCCATGCAGTGCCAGTCATCTGACTAACTAAAAAACACATCACACATGCAACTGGACATCTGAATACTCTTGTGAAGTGAAACAGTGACATGTAACAAAATGACAAATGAGTAAGTAATATCTGTGTATTTCTAATTGCATTGTTTTGTTTTGACAGCATTCATGTTTTAATCCAATAGTGTGAGATACACTAGAAAATGCATACAGACATACAAAATGCACTTGCAGGTGAACTAAATATTTTTGTGATGTTTTCATGCAAAATGTGAGTTGTGGACACCAACATTTTGTAAATGTTCAGGCAAAACAAGCTTAGTGAATTTGTTTGGGTTGAAATAAGCTATGAGAATAAACATGAGAAAACATGAATAGCTCTCGGCCATTTTCATTTTGTAAAAGTAGCTCTCAGGGGGAAAAAAGGTTGAAGACCTGGCTGGGACACCCAAAGGATGGAGGGATGGGAGAAGGCAGCTACTTTTGGACACTGCCTCCCCCAAAACGCTAGATGGCAGCTCCCCTGGAGTGTAGCAGTGCCCCGGATTCCTGCAGGGCATCCTGGGACTTGGAGTTCGGTTTCTCAGCCCTGTTGGTTACCATGGGTGCTGCCAGGAGGAGCTGTAAAAGGAAAGGAAGAGCCATGCCTCATCCATAACCCGGAAGTACTCACAAGTCACAAGGATGGAAACTCCAAAGTACTTCTGGGCTGAAGAAAAAAGCTAGTTCTTCAATAGACCCGGAAGTGCTAGCAAGTAATGTGGTCGGAAGAACAGTAGCACTTCCAGGTCAAGGACTATTTAAAGGACTGCTGGAAACCCACCAAGTGAGCCAGAGTCGGGTGGAGGTGGGCAAAGCTTGCTGGGAGGTGTGGAGTAGAGTTATAGAGAGAATTGTGTTTATTGTATGATTTACTTGTGTTTATTTGTGGCTGTGGTGCTTAAGGCACTGTCGCTAAGAAGGAAGAATATTAAAATACTTCTTGGAACTTTTACTCAGTGTCCAGAGCATCTGTCTGTTGGGGTTAATGGGGCAACAGAGACCTCTAGCGTTTACAATATAAAATCATATATTTACAACAAGTATCTAAGCATATATGTTACATTTATATGTAACAGCATGTAAGCGTAAAAGTTATTTATCTATCTTTTTTTCATCCTTCTTTGGTGCTTACAGCTGTAAGCGCTGTACACCAGTCCAATAGTGCAGCCTTCTTTCCACAAATAGCAGGGCATGCAGTAATAGGTACAGTTATAGTTAGTGTTTTTTATATGTCTCTGTTTTTCTTTATTTCTTCCTAAAATGTGTACTGTTTCAAATTGATTTAATCCATCACTTACAGTTTCATCAGAATAATAATAATAATAAAAATAATGGTTGGCTATTAAAACTGCAACACTTGTTTTGTTGCCTATTCCCCCAAGGCCAATGTCTCCAGTAATTTTGGTTTTAGCATTCATTTACATAATCTTTTTGAGTTGTGGACAGCGAGCTCCCATTATTATATGACACGTACATTACATCCGAGGTGAAGGACTCCTAGAGCTCTGCAACTAACCACAACAGAATCAAGCATGTTTTGGGGAAGTTTTCGTGTGTATGAGTGCTAATAAACAATGAGCATTTATTCTGAAGTATAAGATATGCACTGTGGTGGCAAGGAAAGAAGGAAAGTAGGTATTTTTGACCACACAATAAGAAGAAAATCTCATTAGTCCAATGTCTCAAGGTTATCACACAACAACAGATTGGAAAAAGATGGGCCTAAAACTATGGTGTGCTCTTAATACCTGGGTCTGTCAGGAAGCATGTTGTTGTCTGTCAAAATGCAGTGCACAAGATGCCAGAGGAGTTTTTAAATTAAGGACTAAAAGTAGAGACAAACTAGAAAAACAAGCAAATATTCGAAACCAGAAAGTCAAATAAACACTATAGTAAAGCCAAAATCAAAAACCCAAAATCATAACCGAATATACGTAAATCAGAAGTTATTTTTCAGGAGCAATATCTAAATAAACACATGCTATGGAAGAAAGTGTTTGGGTAGAACTTTATACCTCTGAACCTGAAAGTGAACCCCAAACACTTCCACTGCAAAGTTTTACAAAATAGCAGTGGAACAGAATTCAAAGTGGCATCCCAAAACATCTCCAAATAATTATAAATATTATAGAATAACCATCTAGAATAAAAGTAACCACAGAATTGTATTCTGCAGCCTCTGAAACTTATATTCACATATAATGGAAAGCAGAAATACGTCTCAAATGTGCAGATAGAAATTTTAAAAAGAATACAAATCATAACACATGTGATTCTTTAGAAATCTGAAACTCTGTTGAGAAGGAGTCATGTCATGTAATTGGTTATAAACTACAATGTCTAGTCATGCAATTTTACTCCCTTATGAAAGCAAGACAAAATAACTGCAATCCTTAAGTCTGACATGCTTTCTATTTCAAAGTTGTGGTGTCCCATCAGCCTTAGGAAGGGGTGTCACTCATAAACTGAGAGGGGCTCCTGAATCTATAGGTTATCATTCAAGTAATTATCTTTATTAGTAACCAATTACTGCCGCCAATCTGACCAGCTAACTTGATCCCATTTATACCTTTGTATATATCATATAAAAACTGTTCTAATAAAATACATAAAAGAAAAAAGTGAAAGCCTAATAAATTTTAATCTGTTCTGGTCCACAAAACATTTCGCTATTTCTATTAGCAAAAAGAAAAATAACAGTTTTGAAAAGTCTGATGTGGCAGAATAAGATCACTAACAATTCATATACAGTGGAACCTTGAGATACGATCACCTCTGTATACGAGAAATTCAAAATACGAGGAAAGTATGAGCGAAAAATTCAGATCTAAATGCGAGCATTGGCTCGCGTAACGAGCCACGAGCCAGGCTGTGGGTATAGCTCGCGGCTTAGCGAGGGGGCGTGGTAGCAGTTGCGAGCCGCTATCTGCGGTGTCTGCATTTCTCACTTAAGTGCACAGGTGGGAAACTGCCCACATCCATGATTGTTCCTGTGGCTGATGGGCTGCAGCTGCCATGTCCTCCCCGCATATATAGAGAAGCATGAGCCGGTTAAGGGGGAGAAGAAGTAAAAGGAGAGAGAGAGAGAGAGAGAGAGAGAGAGAGAAGGAAGGAAGGAAGGAAGGAAGGAAGGAAGGAAGGAAGGAAGTCGGTGCGGGAGAGCGAGCCTGCGCAGGCTCGCGTGTAGCTGAACAGGCGAGCCAAACAGCTGAAGCAGGACGGTGTAGAGAAGGTCAGCTGCATTAAGAGTGTCTCGCCTGTTGCAGAGCCCGCAGGTGAGACGCTAACAGAGAAGAAGCACCGGGGATTGTCATCTGTTTTTTAAAGACTGCATCCTTTTGACGTTTTAACCTCGTGTTAAAGGATTGTTATTCTTGTGTATTTTAAACCTCCACTTCACAACTGTTTTAAGGATTATTTATTTAAAGATTTATTGAATGCTCTACTGCACTTTGAACACCTGTTTTGATTCTTTTAATAATCAGTTATTATTTACCAGTGTTATTTATTAAAGGTAGACTACAGTATATATAATTTATCAGTGTTATTTGTTAGGAAAATGGATTTTTATGTTAATATATTTGGGGTGCGGAACGGATTAACTGGATTTCCATTATTTTCAATGGAGAAGTTTGTTCTAGATACGAGAAATTCGCTATACAAGCTCAGTGCTGGAACGAATTAAACTCGTATCTAGAGGTTCCACTGTAATACAATTATGAAAAATGAAACTGGTTGGGGTGAAAATGATAGCCCTCTATGACAAGAGTGTGAGACCACTGAGTTAGCTGGACATCAGTTGGTCCACTTTACACTTCATTGCTTGGTTAAGGAAAATTGGAAAAACGAAGGGCTGTTATTCAATAACAGCAAGTCCAATAAATCAATGCAAAAAATATTTTCCATTCATAGCAGTAATTGGTTACTAATTAAGGAAGTGGCTGGCATGAAAACCTGCAGACATTACAGAGATCTAGGATCTAAATTTGCAGCCCTTAAAGGTTTACTATTTGAATTTAGTCTTCCAAGAACCACACGCAAACAGTTTGCAACTACTTGTCAGTTCAGTAAATATGAGGGACGTTCAAAAAGTTTCTGCACTTTTATATTTTCGTTGGAAACCGTGAAGGCGGGAGGAGTAGTAATTGGTTGTGTCTGAGAGTGTCATGTGACTGGGAAAATTGCATCGCAAAGGAAGGTGACTGTGTAGAAAAGTGAGGTTATTTGTTTTTGAAATTCTTAATAAAAAAAGTTTTAAAAAGTGCGGAAACTTTTCGAATGTCCCTCGCAGGACTGTACAAATCACTGTACTGCTGCATATACATTCCATGTTAAGTGCACTCAGCTCTCTACACACTCCAGTAAAGAGACAAAAAAGTACTATCCACAAAATAAGTATTGAAATAGATTGCTACAGCAGATTCAAGAAATTTTGATTTACTAAAGGTGTGTGAGGCCCTGAAAACATTTACACTAAGGGAATTAGCGTGCATGATCAAATGTAAAGTTGGAAACTTTTTTGCCACTAGCCCTCTAACATTAAATGTTGGAATGCAATGTGTGAAGGTTGACAGTGGGAAACGGCTTTGATTTATTTTTTCACTCTTTTGTTAAGCTTTCTCTTTGAGAAGTGCAACCTAATCCCCTAACTTTTTAATATGATTCAAAGCAGGGTCCTAAGGATCTGAAGCAGCCTCTCATTACAAAGTCTATGCGTCGAGCTAGGTTTTCGAAAAGTTATCTGTTTGGTACATTTACCAAATATCTAATTCAGGTAATGTTTGAATACTTCAAGCCCCTTGCTCAGACGAAGCTATTTAAGTGAGTTTACCAGAGGAGAAAACAAACATCATCTGCTTAACTCTTTGTGCATTACATTCTGGGCAAGTAGCTCTGTATGCTGATAATATACTGATAATATACTGATAATTCTGTTCTTGGTTATTGTGTCCAAGGGTTTACGTCTAGTTGATTTTTCTGGGCAAGGCCTCTAGGAATTCCTGGGTGTACCAGACTGCTAAGAGAAACAGCCATAGCCTGAGACTTCAGAAGCTCTAGGGCCAGGTTGTTTTGAAATGCTGTCCATACTGTACACCAGAATAAGTCCATCCATCCATCCATCCATCCATTTTCCAACCCGCTGAATCCAAACACAGGGTCACGGGGATCTGCTGGAGCCAATCCCAGCCAACACAGGGCACAAGGCAGGAACCAATCCCGGGCAGGGTGCCAACCCACCGCAGAACACACACAAACACACCCACACACCAAGCACACACTAGGGCCAATCCACCTAACCTGCATGTCTTTGGACTGTGGGAGGAAACCGGAGTGCCCAGAGGAAACCCACGTAGACACGGGGAGAACATTCAAACTCCACACAGGGAGGACCCGGGAAGCGAACCCAGGTCCCCAGATCTCCCAACTGCGAGGCAGCAGCGCTACCCACTGCGCCACCGTGCCGCCCCCAGTATAAGTCAAAACACATAATTAGACAAATTTTGAAAGTTTTTATTTGATCAACCACCTGTTTAAAGGAAAGGAAGACCTTCTGCTATAACCCCTGCTAAACAAACATCAGGCAAATTTTAATTGTTACAGAAACGAAGATCTCATGTACCCTCACTATTATTATTTCACTTGGTTCCTAGTCATTCACCATCACATTCTTATTGTAAACAGTAAAATGTTGAACTTCCACATATATTATTATGCAAATGTTCACTTTCAGTTCAAGTTCTTTTATGCAGTATATTATTCGCAAAGTTTATTAATGATGGACAATCAAAAATAGGAACTTTTCTGCAAATGTGAACCTAGTCTATTGCCATGCTAAAAGGCTAATCCAATACAACCGAAGCCAGGCAATTCTTTTCTAACATTAAAATCTGCATAGAGAGGTTTATTTGAAAGGTGATAAAAAGCCCAATTCAGAGATTAAAGTCATGACTGGGCTACATTGTGCCTTGCTCTCTCAAAAAAAAAAAATCATTATGCCAAATAATGCAATTTGTGTTTTGTGCGGCACAACTTAACTACCGTGACAAAGCCTCCATTGCAGATCTTCTCACAACCACTCTTATTTTGTGGTTTAATAATTCAAATTAACAGGATGTACCTGTTCTCATTTAGATGAATTCTTAGAAAATTCCCCATTAAATTGGAAATGTGCTTGCACATTCACAATAACCTCTATTCTCTAGCCATAATCAATTGTCTTCACATAGATATTTTCTTCCTGGAAAGCATTCTTTGCATCCTAATTCAAAAGGGTGACATTTATATTGATGAAAGCTGGACAACATCACCTAAATCTTCTGCCAGCTGATTTGAGAAGTAAATGGTTTGCCATTTTGATTACCTTGAAAAGATTACCCTCATGAATTGCTTGTCCTCAGCAGACTGGTTTTTGGGTCAGAGTCCTGGATTTGATAATTCCAAATGACTTTTCCCTGGCAGAATTTAGGGTGCTAATAAAATAACAGAGAAAAGACTTACTGTATTGCTAATATTTGCCACACAACAGTGGATTTTCAAGTGGTGGTACCAGCTAATTGTATAATACTTGATAAGTGATTAATGTGAAAGTGTTTCACGCTTTTAAACATTGTTGTGAAGGCATTACATTTAAAGCAGCAAGCATAGTGTATGTTATTTGTATAAATTGGATTCAGAAAGTATTCTGACCCCCTCACTTTCTGCACACTTTATTGTTTTAAAGATTTTATTTTAAATGGATACATTTTCCTTTTTTGCTCATCGGCCTACACTCAATAACACATAATGACAAAGTAAAAACATGTTTTCAGAATGTTTTGCAAACTTCATAAAAATCAAAAGCTGAAATCTCTCATTCATATGCAGTCGGTATTCATATCTTTAATTCTGTACTTTGTAGAAGTCCCTTTGGCGGCAATTACAGCTTCGTATCTACTTGGGTAAGTCTCTACACGCTTGGCACATGTGCATTTTAGTGGTTTACTCCATTCCCCTAGCAGATCCTCTCAAGCTGTATTATATTGGATGTAAACTGCCATCTTCAGGTGTTCTACGGGGCTGAAGTCTGGGCTTTGGCTGGGCCATTTAAAGACAGTCAGAGACGTGTCCTCTCTTTTTCCTCATCCTCTCATGGGCCTTTAAATGCCAATTGGCAGACTGCACTAAAGAGTGCCATCTAGCCACTCTACCATAAACACCTAATTAATGGAGCGCTGCTGAGAAGAACGTCTTTGCGTTAGGTTCGCCCATCTCAATAGAGTCCATTTGAAGCTCTGTTAGCGTGACCATTGAGGTCTTGGTATTAAATAAATCAATAAAACTAATCTCTGTATCTGTAAATCAAAATCACTGCTTGTTTGCACATCATTGTTATTCAAACCAGACTTAAAATCTGCCACACAAGCAATTCACACCATGAATTAGATTTTTGACATGTAACTGTCAGCTTTGTCCCTGGACAATTTGGTGTAAGAAATACAACAGTGTGATCTACTGTATCAACAGAAGAGGTTGCGATGGCTTTCACCTTGAAATTTGAGTTTAGAATAATAATAATAATTCTTTACTTTTATATAGTGTTTTTATCACTACTCAAAGTGATTTACATAGTGAGTGGGGAGCCACTTCAACTACCAATAATATGCAGCATCCACATAGATGAAGTGACAGCAGCCATTTTGCACCAGCATGCTTACCACACATTAGCTGTTAAGTGGTGAAGGGGTGAGAGACAATTAGCCAATCAGAGGCAGGAAATGATTAGTGGGTCAGAATGACAAGGCAGTGGTCTGCATTTAGCCAGGACATTGGGGTACACCCTGCTCTTTAAGAAGGATGCCCAGGGTGCGTTTATAAGAACAGAGAGTCAGGACCTCGGTTTTATGTCTCATCCAAATGACAGCACCATTTTTACAGAACATTGTCCCCATCAGTGCACTGGCGAATTGGGATTCACACTCAGACCACAGGGTAAGTACCCCCTGCTGGACTCACCAATTCCTCTTCCAGCAGCAACCCAAGCTTTTCCTGGTTGGTCTCCCATTCAAGTACTGACCAGGCATTTCTGAAGTGCATGTGGTATGGCTGCTAACTACCGACTACATTTAAATCTTTCTTTAATGAGGCATTTCAACTCACTGTTTTTTTCATGGTCCTGAGCCACCCCTGGTAGTGTCATATTGTCTTTGGACGTATTTACTGCAATTTGGATTTTTTTTGCACCAGAATGAGATATCAAGAATACTGTATGCAAAGAACATTTCCAAAACTAACAGTAGTTATATACTACTTCAAAAAGATTAAGGATAGTAACTTTTGGTAATGTATCATTTGTAATTACTTTTACTTATATAAGAAAGGACGGAGTAGGCTCTTTTCCTTTAAAATGCTGCATTCTTTTAATGTGGGAAGTAACATCCTTCACATCTTCTACAACTCTGTAATGGCCATTGCGATTTTCAATGCTGTGGTGTGCTGGGCCGGTAACATCACTTCAAGAGAGGCCCACTAAATCAACAAGCTAATTAAAAGGGCAACATCAGTTATGGGACACACTCTGGACCCCCTGGAGGTCATAGCAAAAGAGGGAATTAAAACAAAAACTGAGTGCCATTATGAACAATGCTGCACGTCCTCTCTCAGAAACAATAACACTAAGTGGTTTCAGCCATCAAAACATTCTGAAGAAGTGTGTCAAGAAACGCTATGGGGACTCCCTTATACGAACAGTAATATGTCTGCATAATGCTTCACTGTGACTGGGACAGCCAAGTCAGAAGTTTTTTTTTCTTTTTAATTTTCTTCTTTTTTTAGTCTTTCTTGTGTGTGTTCAGATCATAGTGTGGGTGTATGTATTTAATGTATTTATTTATCTATCAATCTGTTTATTTATTCATTTAAAGAGCTGTAAAAAGCCAGATTTCTGGCCGGGATCAAATAAAGTGCTTTGATGACAGGCACCAAGAGCAGAATTCCACATGTTGTCCCCTGTTACTCCACAAAGATTATACAGTTACTAAAAAGGGCTGAACCCCACAGCAAATATAAATAACTAACAAGTTAGGAACATGAATAGAACTTTCTGTTATGCTAAAATGCATAGGTGGCAAAATAGTCTATCTATCTATCTATCTATCTATCTATCTATCTATCTATCTATCTATCTATCTATCTATCTATCTATCTATCTATCTATCTATCTATCTATCTATCTATCTATCTATCTATCTATCTATCTATCTATCTATATTCTGCCACATGTGAATAACCGTGTCACAGGACTCAATGTGTAGTTCTCTCTTTCTTATGTAAATAGTTATAAGCCGCTTACTTTTGCAATATGAGGTAGTGCAAGAGAAGGCTCTGGTAAAAACATGCTACAAGTGGAGGGGCTCTTAAGGTATGTTTGGGTCCCAGTCGCCCTCTGAAAAATAAAAGTGCTGCCATCCCGGCATTAGTGTGTCGCTTGAAAACAGATCAAGCAGGTTAGCAAAGCATTAAGAATTTTCCTCACCTCCCACCTATTCCTATTCCAGAAGAGATATTGATCAGTCTTGGGAACTCAAACAGCATTTCTAGAATATATAAAAACAATTTAAAGTCCCTTTCTTTAAGAGCTCGCAGAGCACAGTGGGAAAAGGATTTCTTACTCAGCATTACAGAAACAGAATGGAAGGCAGCCATGCACAGAATTCACTCTAGCTTCATATGTGTAAAGCATTCAATTATTCAACTTAAACTCTTTTATAGAGCACATCTATCTCACTTAAATTAGTCCAAAATGTTTCCAGGGCAAGATCCAACCTGTGAACGATGCAATCGAGCTCCAACTTCACTAGGCCACATGTTTTGGGCCTGCACCAAATTAACATCATTCTGGACCAAAATCTTTAAATGCTTATCAGACAGCCTTGGTGTCACAATACCTCCTAACCCATTAACAGTTGTGTTTGGTGTACTCCCAGATGGGCTTAAAGTGGAGAAGAACAAACACACTGTAATTGCCTTTACTTCACTATTGGCACGTAGACTTATCTTGCTCAACTGGAAGAATCCTAACCCACCTCTGTTAAGTCAGTGGGTAACTGATGTTATATACTATTTGAAATTGGAAAAAATCTAGATCTCACTTGGAGGATCTGTTCAAAACTTTTTTAAAACCAAGCAGGACCTAATCATTAATATTTTAGAATAAGCATTTACATTGGGGGAAAAGACTCCTTTCTCTCTTTACTACTCTGAACAGTTTTAAGCCGGCTGTTGGCCTTCTTCTCTTTCTCATGGGTGGGGGTTGATATGAATTTAATTTTGTTAAGTTTTGACTTGATTGTATGGAATGTTATATGTTTTTAATAAATTCAATAAAAGAAAAATAAAAGAAATAGAGTTAGAGAGCCTGTGAAAAAAGTGCTGGAGTACTGACCAGGGTGCTGGAATACTGCTTATCCATCTGCAGGTGTGCTTGAGTCATTAATGTAGAGTTCCTTCTGGTGTATGAACAGAGTTTAGGCGACGTCGCAATGTGCTTCATAATTAGAGAGACAAGATAGGCATCATTGGTGATTGGATGGGAGAATCCCACAACCGTATAAGACTGAATTAAATTAAGTGCTCAAAATCAACCAAACATCTAGACGCAAGAGTAGAAAATATCATTAGTTGAAAACATTGCCATTTATCACTTTCTTTTCACTGGATGGGTTTACAAATATTAAAATCATTTTGATTCTATTATTGTTTACTTAGTTCTGTAGGTCCAGTGGAGAAGCTACTGTTATAAAGTATATCAAAGAATCAGTGGAATATTAAAATATTACATTCACACTTGAAGCTGTCACACCATGGAATCATTTCAGCATTCTTTATGTTAACTGAAGTAGTTTGATATTTTATGGAGTAACTTGTCAAAGTGAGAAGCATTCCCTCTTTAATGGACCCATTCAGCTACTTCATGAAACAGCAAGGCATTTCTTGGAGTAACAGATTACACACTTTAATGTTAGAAATACACAGATATATAATATGCAAAAATACCATAAACAGAGACGACTGATATTCTTTTTCCTTACAATATAAGAATATCAAGGTCTTTATTAGAAAGAGAAACACATGAATGAAATTAATGATATTTTTAGCATCGTATATCAAAATACCAAGGAAAAGAAGATGAATGTTTTTTCCTGATATTCTGAATGTATCAGTGTGATATTCAAACTGTTATAGTTATTATGTATATTTTATCATTGAGAAAAATATAATTACCTTAGCTTCATGTTAAAAAAACAAATAAATATTACAAGAAAAGCAAAATTTTGAAGCATGTGCTATAAATCTGCAACTACTTTGTAACATACACAATAATACATTGATTATTTTCCAACCATCCACCCAATCTCACTGAGATTACACAGGTGGTGAACCAGCTGAGGGGAGGGAACGCTGCAGGGATCTGTGGTATTCGGGATGAACTTCTCCAGGCTGGTTGTAAGGCTGTTCTCCTGGCATTGCAAGCAATCTTTGCTTCCATTTGGGAGACTGGCATCATCCCAACTAACTTGAAAGGGAAGGGTGATCACCTGGACTGTGGCAACTACAGGGGGATAACGCTGCTCTTGGTGCCGGGTAAGGTGCTAGGGTCATCATGAATAGGATCTGTGATCACTTGCTCACCTACCAGTAACCGGAGCAGTCTGGTTTTATGCCTAAGAAGTCTACCATCGACTGCATCCTGGCACTGAGGGTTATCATGGAGAGCAAACGCAAATATCGGCAGAGTTTGCAGCCTTTGTCACTTTTCTTAAAGCATTCGACTCAGTTGATCGAGCTGCCCTGTGGGACATCCTGAGACTTTGCGGGATCCCCTCAAGGTTGCTGGATATCATGGCCAGCCTGTATACTGGTACTGTGAGTGCTGTGCAGAGTGGAGGAAGAACCTCTGTGTTTTTCCCAGTTGATTCTGGGGTTCGTCAGGGGTGTGTTCTTGCTCCTACTCTGTTCAATGCTTGCATTGACTGGGTGTTGGGCAAGGTCGTGGGGTCCAGCGAAGAAAGATTCACTGATCTTGGCTTTGTTGACAATGCTGTGATCTTCACAGAGTCAATGGAGACTCTGATCTTGGCTCTCGAGAGACTGAGTGAGGACTCTGAGTGTCTGGGCTTGCGAGTGTCCTTGATTAAAACCAAGATCCAGGCCTTTAATTATCTCTTAGGCACAGCCATCGGAAGTGTGTCAGTCTGCGGAGAGAGTGTTGACCTTGCTGTGATTTTTACTTACCTTGGCAGTAACATTCATGTCTCTAATGACTCTTCCTATGAAGTCAGTAGATGGATTAGGAGAGCATGGGGGATCATGAGGTTGTGGAACGGGGTGTGTGGCACTCCCAATATCTATGCAAAAGGACGAAGGTCCAAGTCTTTAGAGTCCTGGTGCTTCCTGTCTTGCTATATGGTTGCAAGGCATAGACGCTATCCAGTGACCTGAGACGAAGACTGGACTCCTTTGGTACTGTGGTACCACTGGTTTGACTTTATGTCAAATGAGTGGTTGCACATGGAGTCCTGAATGAGGCACATTACCTGCATTGTGATGGGGTGGGACTGGACCGCATGTATGCCTCGGGGGTTGCCACCCAGGATCCGAGTTGTTTCATCATGTGGTGGGTGCGGCAACACGCTGTGCCAATGCATGCTCCCCAACCTGGCCTGACCTGACATCTTAATCCAACTCAGAGTGGTGTGAAGGTGAAGCCTATCATGGAAGCCTCTGTTTCAAGGTAAAAAATGGCCATTGCAGGGTGCACCCACATTAATTTATATCAGTTAGGTGTTATATCAAAACCTAGATCTAGTTAATGGAAAAGTAAAAAGGAAGAAATATAAAAGAAAATGAATGTGTACAATGAACATTTGATAATTAAAATAACCATAACATTAACCATTAGGTGTATGACCAAAACTGAGTTAATGAAATAAAGCAAATATGAAATGTCCATAGACAGCTGGAGAACAATATTGTTGACAATGCAGAAGCTAACTCTAAATGGATCTTCCAGTATCTCTTCAGTAACAAGCATGCAGGTGAATTGTATTAAAAATAAATATATTTTCATGACCAGACAAAATGCATCCTTTAATGTATTTTACACTAGAATTACCAAAGCCTACGAAAAAACTCGTAATCACAGCCCAACTTAGATCCCTTTGCACCTCTCCATCAGCGTCAATTCTAGTGTTAATGAAACTACACAAAGCATTATTAGATATTGTTTTGATATCACTACAAATTCTTAAAGACTAGAAACTATCCATCATTCTACCATCATTGTATTGTATATCGAAATGATTAGGTTGGATTTGTTAATTACAGAGCCATCAGTTTAACCCAAGAAGACTCTTTTGTATTTTGAGGGCCTTAAAAGGAAATTTTTTTTAAAGTTAATGCTAGGAAGAATTCTTTTAAAGTGGCAAATAGTTATTTAAGGGCCTATTTTACCTTGCCCTGCTGCATTCTGGATGAATTGTATGGGTATAAGTAAATGAAGTAGACTTGCATGGCAACTCTTAATACACTCTCATATTTTTCTGGACTTTTTAAGCATATTTCACAGGTGCGACCGACAAATGATGCAAATACAGGAATGTCATGCCAATTGACCATAGTCATTCAGACCTGCTTAGACACTGGATTTGTTTAGTTTTCAATGATAGAGTATTGTGATAATGACATATTTAGAAGTACAATCTCTTGGAGTCACATGTGTTTGTCCAGAAAAGGGGATACTGAAAAGTAAGAAAGTATTTTTTTAATTAAAACCATTCATGTAAAGAAGATGTTTGGGCAAGTGGAATTCGAGATATGGGCCTGGGACATTAAACAGATTCATCACATTGTAGTAGTGACTGTATATTTAAATATGTTAACAGACTGCGTATAGTAAAAGGTATATAAGTAAACGGTGTGATTCAGCTAGGGTTCCTCCCCTTGTTAGACATGTTTATTATTTGAATATCTATACATTGTTCATCAGTATTGTTGCTCATTTAATTTCTGTGTGTCCATGTATTTCCTATTATGTTTGTATTTTGTGGGTGATTCCCCAAGAGACGGGTCCACCTGTCCGTCACCATCAAGGAACTACCCTCAGCCCATTTAAGGCTGAGGAAACCCACAGTACCTTGCAGTTCATTGAATGCACTGCCATTGGTGAGTTGACTGGTGATTTATTGCTTCCCTTTGATTACTGACATGCTAGATTTTGATCTGGGTGCTCTGTTTTTGAAAATTGTTGGAATTTGTGTATTGGGACTTGTTTTCCTCTGAATTCCCTAATTTTTGAAGGTGACTCCCTCTGTGCCTTTTGCGCTCCTCAGAGCTTTTTGTGATAATAAATCTTTTATTTATTAAGGTCCTGTTTTGCCCTTCCCTAACTGGCAGTTTGGCAGTGCCCCCCAGTAGTCATTTTTGAGGTATTTTGGGAATCTGTTTGATTTCTTTAAAGGCTTAACACCATTTTGGTGTTTCTAAAAAATATACCGTAATTCTTACTGTCTTTGTGTATGCATGAGCATTTTTTACATAAATTAATCTGCAAGATGTATAGGTTAATAAGAAGAATTTGTAAAGTAATTTATGTAATGATCTAAATTATTCTTTGTTTATCAAGGGAAGCAGAAGTTAGAAGCCAGAGATAAGAGTAGTGAGGTGTAAACATATGCTGGATGGCTGCACAAGATTCACAGAGGTAGTACACAAATTACATTTGAGCCATTTCAAGTCTTCTCTGCTAGCTAAGAGGAATATTTTAGTCATAAACCATTGAAGCAGATCTAATCTCTCTTCTCATTTTGCTGCTCTTCCTGTACTCCACCCTTTTTTCCCTTTTTCCACCACAGTATGGATGTTGTAATTAAATTAATGGAGGTGATTGTAAAGGACAAGATATAAAAGCATCTATGTACAGTAACGGCATTTGTAAAATGACCACATGTTTTATGTTGGAAACCCAGGTTTATTAATACATTTTATGAAAAACATGCATAAACATTTAATAGAATGAGGAATAGTGGTATTATCTAATAAGCTTTTTTAAAAACCCAGAATTTGGAGATGTCTCAAGAGGAATTTCACAGAGGTCATTCCTGGGGTTACTGCTAATGGTCCTGTCACTGTCCAGATGTTATACAGAACCCCAGAAAAAACATAACAGGAAAGGAATAATAATTATGCAAAATTCTAAGTGATAGGCAAGTCAAGACTGGCTGTGTTTAAGTAAAGAGTAAGGGTACAAACAGGATTGCTGTGGGCAGCTGTAAAGTCCAAAATGAAGCTCCAGAACAATGAATGAATTACACTGGCAGAATCAGATGCCCCGTATGTAGTGTGGGACCACAAGGTCTTCTCTGCCAGGGTACCAGTACAGGTGAGATAGAGAAGACTTGCAGCCTGCGTGGAAGAATGTTACTTTCCACAAGACACTGGGGTAGACATCACAGCAGGTGACGGGGGTGCCTGATTGTTTGCCTTGAAAGAGACTGAGACTAGAAAAAGATGACAGGAGGTCAGTAGATATTCAAACCTGTCAGAGCTGGGTAGGTAGGTTTTCTCTTTCTAAATGGAAGGGCTGAGTTGCCCTGTGGGAAAAGCATCAGATCCCAGAAGGCTGGATAATACTTAGTCACAAAAAAAAGAATATGGAACCATGCTGTCCCTTTAACAGTGAAGGCAGCATAGAGGTAGTCACAGAGAGCCGGTCACACTAATTGCTTAAGAGAGCTGGAATGGTAAGAGCCATTCTAGTCTGCAGTGCATGTAATGAGGGGAAACACATTTACTCAGAGACCTAAAGCCATCTTATGGCCAAGAAACCATCAAATACGAAGGACTCTGAAGAGCTCAGGACAAACTCTCAACTGTCAGGAGAAAGAAGAAGCGTGATTGGTGCTACTTTAGTTGGCAAGTAAGTGAGCTGCCCCATCTGTTTCACAGGGGTCAACAGGCCCAAAGTGGCTTTCATCTGTTCAGCTGTACTCTGTCATGTCCCTCATTGACTCTCTACCTCCTTGTGCTTTTTGTTTTGTTAAACAATATGGCATTTTTGCATACATTCTGCCTCTTTGGTGTAATTCTGGCAGCAGAATGCTTCTATGTCGGACACCTTCTTTCCAACCAATCATAGAGTTGTCAGGCCACAGTTAGTGTACTGTGTGCAATTTTCCCTTCTATATAAGCGTAAGCAAATAACAGGAATGGTAGTCCAGAGAGACACTACTAAAGCTATTCCATTTTATAAGCTATTATGAAAAATTGAAGGAGTAGAGTTTTCAGCTTAAGCAGATGGAACATAAGAGGAGACATTAAAGTAACATTTTCTTTATAATTTTAAATAAGTAAGGAGGATGCCAAGTGTTCATTTAAGTACTTGAACACAGGTGTGGGAGCAGAGATAGAAAATGACTAAGACCTAATGATAAACATGTTAAAAATATATTTTCATGTAAAATAAGTATATACATATTGGCCATGTTACCCACCAGTGTGGTCGAAAGTACCTTATTAGTAACCTTCATATATTAATCTAATAATGAAGTAATGTATATTAAGTTAGGCTAAATGTCATGCATCAGTCAAATCATTTTTATGCTCTAATATAAAATTTCTCAAGCAATGTAAATCATTTGCATGCCACTAACATCTGTATGGATAAACAAACAGGCAATTCTGTAGATGAGGGAAATGAAAGAAATAATGTTTTCATATACTTGACTAATTTTTGACAGCTGTTTTACTTACCTTTGTAATGATTCATTTATGAAGGCTGCTTATGAAATGTTTGCAGAATGCACCATAAGGAATATCATTAAACACTGCTCTAACACACATAAACTTACTTTAATAGTCTTCTGAACTACAACACCTGAAATGTTCCACTAGCTCTTGCTGAAATTGTACCAAATGATTACTTTGCTATTATTTGCGGAAGTTAATCCTTTTTTTAAGAATTATTCAAGAAACATACTTTACAGCCATGAATATTTTCATGAATATCTAATTAATATTTTAGTAGTGCTTTCTCTCTAGCTAGTGAACCACGCATGTGAAAGTGAGCAAGCCCCAAACATTTTGCATATTCAATTACTCATATTAATGAAAATATTGTGGTTGGGAAAATTCTGCAAATTAAATATGCATGGAGTGGAAAAATGAAATATAACTACTGCTCAAGAAAATGTAAAATAATATGATATCAACTATTTTCCCAAGAGAAAGCAAAATGTAAATGATCTTTTTTTTTCTGGAGGAATGTATAATTTCACAAGATATTTTATTGCTTGCTTAAAATTCCTAGTTGGTTGTTCAAGGCCTGATCTTAACAATTTTTGGAATAATAATTTGATAATATAGGATAATTTATTATCGATGCACCAACCGTGTTTTGCAGTTTCCCTCAAGAAATGGTGAAAAAAGCCTCAAAGCTCCTTGAATGGCCATTTTGCTTAGTGGTTACTGCTCTCTTGATGTTTAGTTGTCTGGATGGCTTTTAATTTTGTTTTCAGTTCTATACAAATGCTGCACCAAGTCTGAATTGAGGGGATTTACCTTCTCTGTTTTGGTTTTCTTTTTAATTGTCACACAAGTTAGAATCATTTTTGTAATACAGAATCAACTTGTTTGGCATAGACCAAGGTCGAATGTGAAAAAACAAAATATGTTTTTTTACATGCTCTAAAATTCGGAATGTTTACCTACGTTACAAAAATAAGTACTTTATTTTAACACTGCAATAGGGCTACACAATGCAACCAGTTATTTTAAATTTCACCACTGAAAGGTTATAAAGTGCATTAGTTTGAGAGCCCCAAGCAAGTTCTGACAGTTGGAAAAATACACTCCAAAGTTTTATTACATAAAGATTAGGTTTGAACGTTTATTTTGCAAAATTACAGTAAAATTTACACTTTCCTATTATTTCAGCTCAAGAAACTTGCAAAACAAGCTCACTTATTATGTACAAAATGGTCAGTGCTTGGGACTTAGGTCCAAGTGCAATCAGTTTAGGCGACACTGAGATGGCAACTAGGTTTTCTCCAGTGACGTGCGGTGAAGTTCATGGCTGGTGAGGCACTGACACCTTCAGAGTCAGAGTTACAAATATATGAACCCCAAAGAGTAGCTCATTCACTATTCAGTTGGCAGCCAGCTTGCACATTGACTACTGGTTGTGTTTCACATCTCATCAACATTCTTTACACACACATATTTGGCTAAGAAAGAACGTTACATTTATAGCGGCAAGAGAGAGCACATTTACTCTGCACCCTCCATGTGTTCTAAATTTGCTTTTGCAACTTCACAATTCATACTCACTCAATACAAATGAAAGTATAGAGTGGTGTACAAAAAAAAACAGATTTCAATTTCAACCTTAATTGAAATATTTAGTTGTTTTTAAAAGATTTTAATTCTGATGCTTTAATCAACTTTAAAACAGACTATTCAAAAAAAGGATAACAAGAAAAACAAAAGAATAGTTTATTTATGGTCAAAATTTATTTTTTAAATATTAGTTTTTTTTTCTTAGTCTGATCCCATTTTTTATAAAATTGAAAACCGTTTATGGTCTTACCTTTATTTGTAAATGAAGTCCATACGCCTATCCTTCTCCATGAAAATCTCCATCACTTTCTTGTATCAGTCCTCCTTATTTTCCTTTAGTTTTAAAAATCTTAATTTTCCATTTTAGCAGTCAGTCAGAACAAAAAATAAAAATAAATGGACCGCTGCAGTGCACTTGACTTTCTGATATCACTAATGTATTGGTACTGAGAGCCTCTGTGTAGAAGAACAGCAGCAACAAGCACCTGTTGGGCTCACATGCGCCCCCTTCGGTGTGGCACGTACTGTCTGCCTTACCTTGTGACTTCTCACTGCGGTTTTATGTCCGATCAGCAAGACTAAATATGTCACACACATTCATTAAAGATATTAGCCAGACTGTGGATAGTCAGGTTGTATAATAAACGTGTCTGCAAACATTATATTGGCGACATACAGAGAGACCTCAACAGGCACACGCCACTTGCATGCATCAACCCAGTGTGTGAGGGAGAGTGCAGTCTGAGGCGAGGTGAGAGTCATCAGTGCCGCACTTCACGTTTCTCCCCTGTATTTGAACAGGAAAGGCGCAAAGTCAGCGATTTTGACTATAAAAATTATCAACATTATATTTTGAATCATACAGAAAAACAATTTATAGCACAGACCAGTGAACACATTTATTTTATGCTATTATTAGTTTTTTTACTTTTCATAATGACAAATTGCCTCCCTTGACTGCACGTCCCTAGTTTTCTCCTGGCATAAAAAGTGTAGAATGATTCCTATTGAGGCTGCGTCTGTAGTGGTTATTAGCAGAGTCTTTAGTATATCTTGTGGTTGAGTCAAGTATGGCAAGTCCCACAGATAAATGTTGGGGCCGCTATGTATGCCAGTACAGTGAATAGCAAAAGCAAAATAAGAAAGCCATCTGGCTAAGGAAATGGAAGTGTTCATTCAGATTCCGAGGAGCTCTGTCCTGCATTGCAATCTCTGGCAAATCGAATGCCTCCTTCTGGCAATTGTGGGCTTTATAGGCATAAAATCGAAAGGACCGGAGTCAGGACCCCTCACTGCACATCTTCTCAGTACTGTGGAGTGAACCAAGGAGGAAAAGGTTAGAGTGAGCGTCCCCTCGTGACCTGGGTTGGTCTACCTTTTCTCAAATGAGCCCGGAGGGTGATCAGCAGACACATATGTGTGCCAATGTGTATAACATTACACAGTATGATACTATTACAGGGCAGCTGCCAAAATCCTTTAGCACCTTCTTCATACCCCTAAACAATGAAAAGTAAATAATTGAACTTATTTATGCAAAAAAAATATATAGCCATATCTGATAAAATTACATTTAATTATTCTGTTGTCTCTTCTTGTAATGCCTTACGAGAGAGAGAGAGAGAGAGAGGGGGGGGTTAGGAGCACACACTGATACAGCGCATTGCAGCACCCACCAGATGACAAACCAACTCAGGATCCCAGATTACGACCCGAGTGCAGCCATGCAATGGGTGACACCTCAGCACTGCACCACAATAGTTCAGATTGAATGGATTTTTTTGGTGGCTGGAGTGCCAATTCTGCCACCAACACCCAGGTTTTTTCCATGCAGGTTGGAGGGCCTACATGCAGGGCTGGATACAGATTAACGTCATAACCAGGACAGAGCAATTGCAGGTTCAGGGCCTTGCTCAGGGGCCCAATGAAGTAGAGTAACTTTTGGCATTTACAGGATTTGAACCGGCACCCTTTCGATTGCCATTGCAGATCGGAGGCCTTTTAAATTCAATCAGTTTGTTAATAACAATGATTTTAAATCTCAAAGTAGATTTTTGAGTTACACTCAGATTGTCCCAGTGACCCTGTATTTAGGATATAGCGGGTTCAATAATGGATGGATGGATGGACTCAGATTGTACATGTTTTAACTGTTAATGTTAGGATAACTTTTTTATTCAAATGTTAATGCTGTGGGTTTAAATAGGTGATTTCTGTCTTGAATATTTATGTTTAAATGGCATGATGACTTAGCTTTAATTTTCTCTCATGTCCAAAGTTCACTTCTGGCTAGTTAAAAGATAAAATCCAAAACTGCTTTGAATAAAATGCATTTTAGATTATACTGAAGGAAATATTCACATTGCATAAAGGAATTAATAAATGATGACAAAGGAGGTTCCCTACTATGTGGAAAGAAAAATCTTGGGATCAGAAGTGCTAGTCAAAAGTTGGAATGTATCGTAAAGCAGCATTTCTTAGTCGCGATCCTGGCAGCCCCTTGTCTCTATGGGCTTTTGGTGGTGCAGTCCTCCAAATTACAGAGTACCGCTGATATGGCTTTGTTAATTGCAAAAGGAATAAAACTTATCTTATGCTATCTTAGGCCCTGTGAGCCTGGCATTTCAGTTAATTAAGCACAGCATTATTCATTCTGCCCAGGCTTGCCTGCACTTCTCACACTGCTAGGCACATTCAGTTTAATTTTCACTAAATGAACCCTACCCCACAAAGCCCAATTCATTGCATGAAACTGATGCATAGACAATAATGTCAGAATCTGCTCTGCTGGCAAGATAGTTATAAAGCAGATGTACTGCCTCTTGACTCTAAAATACATAGTTTAGGAAAGGGCAGAGGCACTGTTTGTATTTAAACAGCTCTACAACAAGAACTGTTACATGGCATCCTTTGCTTTCACTGCCCAGATAACCTGCAGAGAGCTACTGGTGGGAGGTCATCACAACAGAGTGATTATTATAAATGTTTCCACCCCTTCTTATTACTGTTGACTCATACCAGTCTAATGAGGTATGGTTGTTGGGATTTGAGGGCAGTATAGAGTTTAATAGAAGCAGGCTGCTGTTTTGTGGAACTATAAGATATTTAGAAAAGGGCTTAGGATTTTACTAAGGTTAGAAATCCAAGGATACAGGCACTATTTTCACACTGTTTTGAGATTTTGTGGCTTTTGGTTATTTCGCATATTTTTATTTTGTGTTTGCTTTTGTGTTCACAATGTCACACATCAATGACACGATCATAACGTGCTGAAAACATATATTGGCACGCTCACTTGTATGTGATATACCAATTGTACTAAGTCAGGGTAAAAGTAAGGCTTTCTTTCTGTTTCTTTAGGGAAATGAACAAAAGATTGAACCCCTTGGAAGTTTTCACATTTTATTGTTATACGAGAAGGGGGCGAGTTGTCTTTCAAATGGGTGTTAATGATTGTGCTTTATTTCCACAAAATCTGAGGGTGAGGGTAAGGGAGTGCAGCAGCCCAATCTGCCAAACAGATCCCTGTTACCAGAAGGAGATAAACACACAATTCATTCCTTGAACATCATGAGCGATAGACAAAGAGGGCGCATTCTGTGGGAATGGTAAAGTGTGGCGGGCACAAGATAGGGAGATTGAGTAGGCAAGGATGGAGGGTGAAGGTACTACATTTCCAGTTTGGGCCTCTGCCGACTAAAGGTGGGATGTGCTTCATGCTTTTTATTCAGATTCTCGGTGAATGTATTGCTTTCTAAGTCAGCTTTTTGATCTGGAAGAACATTTATAATTTAGGACTTTTTAAATGTAATGATTTGCACTTTGCACACTTGTTTTGTCTTCTTTTTTTTTAAACATTTTATTGATTTTATTAAAATCAAATAAGCAAGTTTGAAACAAATCAACAATCAAGATTGTTTTGTCTTCAATCACTGTATTGATCTGTTTATTGTGAATTTTAAATGCAATATTTATTTTAATTAATTGGAAGACTTTCAATAATAAAACAGAATTCTAGCAGTTCTGGTAAAAGAGATTAGTCTGAGTGTCTCACTGGGGATTTTGGTTACGAACCGTAAGATGTTCCAAAAGAGGTTGGTACTCAATGGCTGCTGGCATATATACATAGCATCACAGAATCTTTAAATTCAATGTACTCTATGAATGCATGAAAACGGCGTACATGTGCAGTGCGGATTGGGTGGAGGATTCAGGATGGGTAGCCACACGCACCTTCCCAAGTGTCACGCAAGATGGAATGCCTGCTCTTCAAAGCATTTATGACATTTATGTATTATTTACTTGGAAATCGTAATGCAAGTAACAACTTTCTATTTCAGTCAGTAACTGTAATATAATTAAAGAATTTAAACTTTAACACGTTACACTATATTGTTACTGGGAAAGGTTATTAGATTACACATACCGCGTTACACTCAATTTGGGGGGGAAGTCCAAGGAAAGCAGAATGCTATTTGTTGATATGCAGCTCTATGTTTTAGTGATAGTCTTTTCTTTTTAGGTGTGTCAAGCACACTCACTTTCTCTGAAGGTTATTCTTTATAAAACTGCCCAAAGTGCCTCAAAGAGTCCCAAGAAGTCATTTCTCAGAGTGTCACTCTTGTGCTACATGGTCTAGACATTGTGCAGCCTCACTCAGTCTCCTGAAAAAGCTGAATCAGGCAGTTGCTTTATGACAGAAGCTGCAAACCGACAAGATAACAAGTTTTTTTCAGGAAAGTTTCAAGGATAAGTAGCAGGAGGCCTATTTCTCCCACATAAAAAAAGATAAATTAAAAAATGTCAGATTGCCTACTTTAGCAGATGGGAGAGCACATGCTGAAGCCTACTTACTTATCAAATCGAGATCTACTGAGCAGCCAAACTGCAGTGAAGTTTAAGCAGTTAGTTTACTATTTTGAAAGCATTTTTTTTTTCTGAAAAAAAAAAAAATATATATATATATATATTTTTAATGATCTTGCAATGGGCTTATTGGTCAACTTGCCAGCACGCTTTCACTGTGATGAACAGTTTAAGATGCAAATTATGCAAAAATAAAAGCAATTATGGTAAAATTATACAAGAGACTACTAAACAATACAATTTTGGAATTGAAAGAGATATCACAGCCCAGTAAATACAGTATGTTTCACTGCTTTTGATATTTAGTATTTTTAAATAGGAGCTTCACAGATCATCACTACAGACAGAAGTTGGATGGGATAAATGGTAGATTCTTTCAATTGTTTATAATTTGTGTTTAGGCCCCCTGTGGGCTATGAACGCTACTGTCTGAAATGGACAGTTACAAATCAGTGTGCCTATAAATATGGAAAAGAGAGGAAAAATGCTAAGTAACATATAGGAATATATGGAGTCAACTGTTATTCTGCTCCTAGTTTAATTTGGCTTCTTTATTTGATGACATTGGGTTATGTGTCCAATAATAAACATGACCAAGAAAAGAGCAAGGGGTCATAAAGAAGCCCCCACACCCCACCACTCGCATTGAAGAAGAACTATAGTAACTAAGCTGTTTCACCTTATTCAGCCCCTTCTAGGATCACTGCCAAGTGATGAAGCAGCTTACATGCCTATGGGAACTTTGCCCAAAATATGAATATAATAACCCACCCACTAGTGCAGGTCTGGGGTAGTGTTTGCTGGCAAACGTTTTACAACTATCACGGCTTAAACGCCACAAACAAAATCTAGAGGCAAAAAATATGTTGCTCATATGCCTTATAGTGGTTTTGAGAATAAACAAAAAAAACAAATGATGTTTCACATCTACTCCTGAAGCTTGCCTGAGATTTAAGAAGCCAATGTTCCACGTCTTGCTGCAGTCGCTTTACTCTGTGTGGTTAGTGTTTGTACTTCAAGAAAGTGGCAAAAGATTCTTGTCCTGGGAAAAACAAGAAATTTCAGAATGATAATGTTTGTTTTTTGCAAAAAAAAATTAGAAGAGCTAATTACCTGAACAATGACACAGGCCTTGATTTGTACAGAAAAACACACAAGGCCACACTCATCATGACATCAATACATATTGGATATCTAAGACCATGGAAAATCAGCAACCAAACATACTCTAGCATGTTCATAAAAGACACAGAGAAAACATGCTGGATTGGTCTGTTGAAGCTGACAGTAACCAGGTGAATCATATAGTGTAGTCAGTCTTGGCCCAAAGTCATGAAAACTGCTCCTTGGAATATGGAAATGTCATTATGCTGGGAAGGAACTGGAATTTCTAAGAGAGGTTAAGTCCTGAAGTTGCTCAGACTTGTATTCTGCCTTCAAGCTGAAGGAGGACCAGGAGATGAAATGGAGAAATAGAAACCAGAAACAAGTCAAAACCTAGAAGAAGTATTTTGCACCCAAGCCTAATCACTAACCAGATATCAAAATCAAAAGGAAAACAGAAGGATCAAAAAAAAAGAATTCAGGACAGAAACTCGCACTGAATTTGATTGTGTTTATATCCAAATCCCAGGCAATGAATTGTTGTGCTGGTGTTTAAGGCTTTACGTAATGATATAAGATATGGCAACACCCGAAACCACTTTCCATGGCAGCCAAAAGCAGCAGACTGGTAATAGGAATAACAGCATGGCAGCGTACATATGTTAAACTAAATAAAATCACAGTACAGCGAAATAAATAATCACTATGTTCTAGAACATTGTAATGCAAGGTAACCATGCAGAGATGTTCCAGCTCTATCCTTAACATCGTTTTCTCAATATGCTCAGCATCTCTCCTCTGCACATGTCCAAACCAATGCAATCTCGCCTCTCTGACTTTGTCTCCCAACCGTCCAACCTAAGTTGACCCTCTAATGTCCTCATTTCTAATCCTGTCCATCCTTGTAACACCCAATGCAAATCTTAACATCTTTAACTCGCCACCTCCAGCTCTTTCTCCTGCTTTCTGGTCAGTATCACCATCTCCAAACCATAAAACATAGCTGGTCTCACTACCGTCCTGTTGATCTTCCCTTACACTCTTGCTGATATCCGTCTGTCACAAATCACTCCTGACACTCTTCTCCACCCATTCCACCCTGCCTTCACTCTCCTTTTCACCTCTCTTCCACAATCCCCATTATTCTATACTGTTGATCCCAAGTATTTAAACCACCTTCACCAGCTCTACTCCTTGCATCCTCACCATTCCAGTGACCTCGCTCTCATTTACACATATGTATTCTGTCTTGTTGCTACTGACCTTCATTCCTCTCCTCTCTAGAGCATATATCCACCTCTGCAGGGTCTCCTCAACCTGCTCCCTACTATCGCTACAGATCACAATGTCATCAGCAAACATCATAGTCCACGGGGACTCCTGTCTAATCTCGCCTGTCAATCTGTCCACCACCATTGCAAATAAGAAAGGGCTCAGAGCTGATCCCTGATGTAATCCCACCTCCACCTTGAATGCATCCGTCACTCCTATCACAGACCTCACCACAGTCACACTTCCCTCATACATATCCTGTACAACTCTTACGTACTAGAAACCCATATTTGCATAAATACTTTTGCTTAAAATTTTGTTTTCAATAGGAATAGATTTTTAAAGAAAACAGCTCATTACAACTTGAAGTTTACATTTCTGGTGTGTCAAGAACATGTGGAGGTACAGAGGGAAAAACTTTGGTTTGTGCATATGGATCTAGCAACTATTTTTGAATATTCGGCGTTCTGAGAAAAATTTGGGGTTTGTCTGATTTAAGTCTGAGCTGAGAACTGATATTGGATTTCAGAGCTAGTTATGGATAATCCATAAAACACTATATTGTTAGGGATGCATCTTAAAGCATAAAGTACATTTATGATTTTAATAATTATTTTTGGAACATTGTGATCTATCCATCCATCCATTATCCAACCCGCTATATCCTAACTACAGAGTCACGGGGGTCTGCTGGAGCCAATCCCTGCCAACACAGGGAGCAAGGCAGGAAACAAACCCCGGGCAGGGTGTGAGCCCACTGCAGGGCACACACACACACACACACCAAACACACACTAGGGACAATTCTGATCGCCAATGCACCTAACCTGCATGTCTTTGGACTGTGGGAGGAAACCAGAGCACCTGGAGGAAACCCCCACAGACACGGGGAGAACATGCAAACACCACGCAGGGAGGACCTGGGAAGAGAAACCCAGGTCTCCTAACTGCAAGGCAGCAGACATTGTAATCTATTTATAAAATTATACTTTACATGTAACATTGTCGATTCTAAATTGGCCCTAGTGTGTGCTTGGTGTGTGAGTGTGTTTGTGTGTGTCCTGCGGTGGGTTGGCACCCTGCCCGGGATTGGTTCCTGCCTTGTGCCCTGTGTTGGCTGGGATTGGCTCCAGCAGACCCCCGTGACCCTGTGTTCGGATTCAGCGGGTTGGAAAATGGATAGATGGATGGATGTAACATTGTCATACTAAATTATTTGATTTTTGTTTGCAGTATCCATATCAGTTGCATGTCATTGTGAACATGAATTCAGCAGTTAAAGAAGTAAACTACATGACTTGTATTGTCACTGTGCTATTTAAGGTATATGAACCAGCCAGCAGAGGCTGTTAGCTCACAAAAAATAACTTAATAAAAAGTTAAATAAAACTGACTTAACTATTAGTACACTTGCAAACATGGAGTTAGTAAACTGTAAAATTAGTAGCTGACAGCCCTTACTGATGGGGTGGGAGCAGCTACCTGCAGTGTTTACTGTGTAAAATAATCAATAAACCACTGTATCTGTGGCTTTTACCTTGCAGGACCAGATGTCAGGGCTGGGAATGACGTCACACTCGAGTTGACCACATTTCGGTAAAACATTCAGAAAACCAATATTGACGCGTCCAGGAAAACCTTAGTTCCACTTGCTCATTGGCATAAACGGCACTTCATAGCAACGCATTACATGATATTTTCTTCATCCAAACACTATAGCAACATAGACAGCACTGTGTGTTTGACTGATTTAATGAGACACAAATAGACAGAAGTGCTAATGAACACTTATAATACTACAGTATTCACTAAAGTGTATGGTATACACTGCCGCTTTGGATTGACGTCAAAATCTGAAGTCAGACAAACTCTGACTTGACAGACCAGCCCTGAGTTTCCAAGTTGGCCTTAAGGGGGCATTCCAGTTGAAAATTCCAAATAGAAAATTAGAAATTCCAACATCCCACTTCAAATGGAATACAGCATGTGTTTCTCCTATTATTGTGATCTTTACTATAATGGAAAGGGCACACTGTGATCTAAAACAATACATTTATGTTTTTTAAATAATTATTTTACATTCTTTAACATTTATGGTAAAAATTCAGCTACCTTACATGTATAACCTGGTACTTTTGGTGACAAAGTCAACTGATATAAAAGTTCAAGCATTACACAATTTTTACTTACTTCATCCAAGAGTAAGTTAATAGAACAGAATGCAATTACATGTATTGGTAAACCACATTAAATACATGCTTTATTGAAAACGGAGCACAAATAGGCTTGTGGTGGCGCAGTAGCTTTAATAAACCACAGATTACAATTCAAGTTATATAAAAATGGCATTGATTTAGTTCACAAAATTAGCAAATAAAAATAACTATTAATACAGAGTGACTCATACTAGTACAAAATTCCCATAAATATTAACGCATGAAAGTAGAAAATCAACAGAAATAAGTTCCCCATCTAGCTATTTATACTGTATTAGTTAAAACACAGTTATTCATTAAAATTATATAAATAAATAGAAACTTGGAAAGGATTTATTGTATGCTGGGAATATAAAAGGTAACAGTTATCTTAAAGATTTATATTCCAGTCTGAAGATACATGAAAGCAAAAGCAGCAGTTCAGATACAGATAAACTGTAAAGCACACTCAGTCTGTTGTACACTAAGAAATCGGCATGGCGTAAGCTGTAATCCTGCCCTGTTCTTCGTAAAAGCGGCCAGCGTTGCCTTGTTGCACATCCAGTGGCTTTGATCTTCTGCTCATAGATCAACTGCAGTTCCATTTCTAAACCCATCCTATGTTTATAGCAGTTAGGGCAGCTGCACGTTTCCTGTGTTTTACTAAACTCAAACACTGTTTAGCTGCAAGTTAACAGTGTTGGGTCTTTACAATAATATTCTTCAGGTAGTATTAGTTCAATCAATTCAGTCTTATATATGCATTGTGACACTAGAGGGCGCTGTTGCTCCTCAAAACCCCGCAGACAAACATCCAGGTAAAAGCACCAGGAATTCTTTTAATTATTTCTTCTCCCAGTATTGTGCTCCAAAGCACCACAACCACCACAATAAACAAATCAATAATCAGAATAATACAATAAATCCTCCTCTCCTCCCAGCAGCTCCATCACACTACCACCCAACTCCAGCTCAGCTTGCTGGGTCTTGCATAGTCCTTTATATAGTCCTTGACCCGGAAGTGCTCCTGTCCTTCAGTCCATGTGATTCAATAGCACTTCCGGGTCAGATGAAGACTTATATTTTTCTTCAGCCTGGAAGTACTTCTCTTCTTCCGTCCCCTTGACTTGGGACTACTTCCGGGCTATAGGGAAAATAAAAATTCCCGCGTCTCCCTGCAGCGTCACATGGTGGCACCCACGGTACCCAGCAGGACTGTGAATCCAAACTCCATCTCCCTTGATGCCCTACGGGAATCCAGTGCACCTCTATGCTGCAGGGAGGACTCCATCTAGCGGCCTGGATGTGTCGGCTGGAATGAGCTGCCAGCCGTACATCACAGCATACATAGCCTCCTTCCATTTATTTCCAAATAAGTGACTTTTGTACTCCTGCAGTTAAATTTACTACAGCAGCAGGAGAAGACTGCTTGCTGTGTGAGCTGCGTGTGCTCACTTTCTCCCTGGCTTCTGACATCTGAGTGGCTATTAGACGAGTAAAAGAGGAAAATATATAAAATATTCAAGTTCAAGCAACCTGTTCGCAAAGTAAAATTGAAAAAGTAAAATACTTCATAGTTAAAGTCATACAAAACTTTTCTCTGTTTTAAGATAGATGAGTCTGCAAATTTGGCAATGCTTTTCAATGGGAGGTTTTGAAATTGCAAAAGCCTGTACACCGTAATCTACTTGAGATATCTGAATGAAAATTGAAATGCACTGACAAATTTTTTTGAAGAGTAAGCATACAACATTTCAACCAGATTTAGTTCACTGCGGTCTGAATTGTTTCTTGCGAATGGACAGACAAATAGACAGACATGGCTTTCGCAGTAGGTGAATTGAACATTATTTGTGAAAGCACCTAAAAAGGCATGTGGTGATTAAAAATAAAGCATTTATTTTTTTAATTAATTATTTTACATTCATTGACGGTTGAGGTAAAGATTCAGCTGCCTTACTTGTACAATAACCTCTCCTGTTTAACAGGAAAATTAAAGAGATTTGATGAAAAAATTTAAATGCATGTTGGCATATGTCAGTACATTTTGCAACACATGATACTTTTCATTTGACTGGATAGATTTTTTTGCCTCTGTATATTGTAATATGAAAGAAATGACTCCAACAAAATCAAAAACAGTTATAATGTCCAGTTGACCTGATGAAAAGTAATTGAGAATTGGATAAAAAAAAAATCAAAGCATTTGACAATCTACAGGACTGAAATGGAGATATTTATACAAAATGGCAACAGGATGTGAAATGGCAGGAAATTACATCAGAACTGTAGGACGGAAGTGACATCATCATGGCAGAACCGGAAGTGATGCCATCAGTGTGGGACCAGAAGTGACATTGTCTGTGTGGGCCCGAAACTGACGTCATCTTCTGGAGCTGGAGGTTGTATGGCCATTTTAAGAACCCAAAATGGTGGAGGTAAGTGAATGAGATCATTATTTTTCTTCTTTGGGTCCGGTGAAAGAGAGGGAGACGCGTTAGTACCCAAAATCAATCCTTCATCTCACGATAGATCACTCACCTTAGGGCTTGTTGACTGCTTCCTAAAAGCACGTGTGTGACAATATCTAATTAGTTATGAGTTCTTTGGTCAGGCGGCTGTACTTTATGAGGAACAAAAATATTAACATACCTATCATACATTTCATTATAAATTTCCTGTATACATTCCATGGTTCACATTGTGTCATCCTTCTTAAACTAGAATAGAATATTCCTTATGGAACATATTCTTTACCGTGGGCGTGTTTGATGTAGTAATATTTTATTTAATAGAGTGTTCATATGTGCAGATGCAGGAAATGATTACTGGTTGAAGTTACTTTTTTTTCTTTTCTTCATATTTTATTGACTTTTGGGTGGACAAGATCAGATAGTGTATGGCTGCTCTGTGGTTGACTAACATCTTACCTGTATGTGTGACTAGCAAGCAGATTTATCTATTAGAGTGACCAGATTTTGTTTTTCGAAGGAAGCACTCAGGGAGAGCGATATTGAATTTTGACACAGGTCTTCTACTACAATGGTTCTTTATGAAATTTTTCAATCAATCAATTTGATCAATTTAAGTTTCTTAGTTTATATTTAACTGCTTAGTAAACTTTTTAAAACTTGCTGGGTTGCTATTTGTCTTGCATAATAGCCAAAAAAGGACAAACACAAAAACATACTAATCACTTTTGTTTATGAGTGCTCTCATTAATAAGAAGTCATGTACATTTCAGAGTGAAGATGACCTTTAAGTCTCACATGCCAACACTGATGATCATAATTATTCAGCCTCCTACTAGTCCTGGTCAAAAAACATGCGTGTTAATTATTTAAATGTTTGGGAACCTTCTATAGGGCACAGGTATGCTGAGCAATACCACCACTGAACAGAAGCAACTTATTTCTGGCATCTTCCCCATCATGGACCTGTCTCCTGGAAACAACGCCTAGCCCCCCGCTACCACCAGACACCAGAAGTGCTGCACCTTCTGGGACTGGGACAATATAAACAGGGTGTGCAGAAAGACAGGTTGTCTTTTAACCCACTTAAAAGCCAGAGATGGAGATCTCACCACTGAGTTCCCATAAAGAGAAGTGCAAGGAGCAGAAACTTTTTGTTTGCTATTTGTCCTGTGGGAGACTGTTATTCTTCAGTCCTGTTATTAAATAGGGATTAGCTGGGTTGGCACCCCAAGGTTTTACAAAACCTCCAATATTCTTCGCTTCACAGTTTACACTTTAATAACTTGGCCATATTTTATACTCATAAGTTGGTATTCAGTAGTAATGTGGGTCTTTGCAGTCCTCCTAACTATCATCTGCCATGTGTGTTTTTCTTTAAACTAACTCTACACCACATGAGAGTTACACCGATGGCAGGATTAAAACTTAAACATGTCACACATGGATTGTCAAACTAGGTAGGACTGCTATTTGTTTGCACAGTCTAAGTAACAATCAAGGCAATTTTAGGAATTTTTTAAATACTAACCAGACTGTTCTTTGAGATCTCAAAAAAAAAAAACATCACAGTGAAAAAGAGGGTGTCTGGTCACCCTTTATCTTTTAATCTATATATTCATTATATTTTTAAAACAATGTCAATAGATCAGCCCAGATTTTATTGTACAAAAGTAAAAAAAAAACAGTCATAAACAGATTTAGTCTCAATTGTGTGATTTCATTTCCCTTATAGACTCTTCTGTTATAAGAATCCACTTAGGCCATTGCCAGATTCAAGTGCCTTTTAAAAGGAGAAAGCAGGAATGTGGTCGGGAATGGAATGGAAACTTGTGTAGGTGTACAGGAAAGTGGACAAGAATGGGCAGAAACAGAATGGAATTTTGTCAAAAGTGGGACAGAACTATAGCAGGTATAGCTGGGAACGGGACAGAAAAATCAGTACCATGCATAACTCTACTTGGTTCCATTTCTGGTTAACCAAAAGAGTTACCAAAAAATGTAATACAAAAACTGTAAGACTCTGAGAACGTTTATGGCATCGTCTTGTAAAAGAAATCTGAGCTAAAGGGCTTTGGCATGTGTGATGCCCTGAACCCACATCTAATGTCCCCTTACGCATCTGAGGCATTGATAGACATGACTGAGCCGAACCAGTGGCAAGTGAAAAGACAAAGACAGTTGCTCAGTGTCCAAACTTTAAACTTTTACAGAATAGAAAATAAATTCATAATTTACAAGGCTCAGTCCACTGGCACTCTAAGACATATCCAGGAGTTCCAAATTAAGCCATTTACAGCTCTTTTCTCATGTTTTGAGCCTTTTAACAGCTCTGGGCCACTCTCTGATGCTGGTGTCTCTTTATGCAGTACATAAAACCCTTCAAAGAAGCAAAGTAACCCTGAAGCTCCTGGTCTTTCTTTTTATCTTCAGTCCTGAGGTCACATGGCTGGAAGGTGCTGGATCAGTCCTCTGCATTCTTGCCCTTTCTGAGCAGTCCTTGAACCCTTAACTTCTGTTCCGGATGTTAGGAAGAGGAGGAGCGAACAGTGACAGGAGGTAAGGTGGACTCTCAAGACAATTATCTATCATTTGAAAATCTAGTATTAATGTAGAGGTTTTGTTTTTATAATGTAAACATTCCTATTCCATAGAGAAAAGTAACGAAAACAGAAGGTCCCCTTAAGGAGTGTAGCTCCTTTTCTATATTGTTTTCTTTTTTTCATAATACCTCAAAGAAAAATAAGTGAGAAAGTTGTATTCAGGAAAATTGAATAGAATGAAGGCACCCTTGTGTGTTAATAACCATAGTCTATAGTGTTGCCTCACAAAGTGTTAGAGGTCGTTACATTAGTAAATTAGTGACAGATGCAAGGTTTGTTAGTGCCTCATATAGAGAAGAAAAGTGCTGACTGTAGATGTACAATAACAGGCAGCTCCTAGGGGAGGTTGGTAGGAAATTTCTTTTTCTTTTTATTTTCTCATGCTATTTTGTGGTTTAATTCACTGGATGAAGAATAAACAGGAAACAAAAAATCTTTTAAGGTTTTTTGAGCCCATTTTATATTTCTAGTCTTTAATGAGAAGGCGTTTAAGCAGGAACAGTCCATTTCTCCACCACCCACTTTCCTAAGTGATTCAGTGTCTGAAGTGCTGCCTGTACTTGACAGCCGTTAGAGTCACTCTGAGCAGGTTTTAATTTTATGTGTCCCGGTGATAACAGGCTAGAGGTTATTGTTCCTGCTGTGTGATTAGCACAGTGTGAGTGCTGACGGGCCTGGGAAAGATCAATGAAATTGCCAGAAGAACCTTTGAATAAGACATTGGGGAGTCATCTTCCTACCTGACAGAAGTTAAACCCTAGCGCTGCAGAATTTTTGTGCAGAGTGATGGACTTTTTTTTTTTCTCTCAACAAGCCTGGTGGCACGTGAGTTAGCCCACTTGCTATTCTGCCAGATGGTCTGCAGTTTCAAACCCATCTGAGATTTGAAGAGTGCATCATTTTTCTGAGCAATAATTAAAATTAGTCCCAACTGTTCAACTTTCTTTAAATATGCATTCCTGCAGCTATAAACCCTTATTTGTTATTCTTGCTTTCAGGATATCATGCCACCATATTACAGCATTAATTTCAGAAAATAAAGGCTTATATACAGAATATGCTCTTTTTTCCTTTATTACTGGTTATAAGCAGCATTGGGGCTTCATATAACTAAAGGCACTTTCTTTCTTTTTTAATAAACTACTAGAGGTAATAGTTTAAGATTGCTCTGGTACAATTTTAAGCTTATGGCAACTATAGTTTTATTTACTGATATGTTATTTTTATGGGTGTCATGGGGAGGAGGTGGATATCAAGCAGGAAAAGGCAACATGGAGATGGGGTTTACAAAGGGCATTGAAGAGCAGGCCCTGGCACTGAAGACATGATGTGCAAGATGAGAAGAGAAAGCCTCAGCCCGAGTGGAGGAGTGCAATGCTTTATCAAGATATCTGAGGGCAAGTGTCCCTGTCCCAGGAGCCAAGCATTCTATATTATATTCGATCATGCTATTTTTGTGTTGCCATAGGTAAAAAGTGAACTGTCAGGAGTGCCTCTGGTCCTAAGACAAATTGTGAAGATGGGTCTATTATGGCCTCTGTAAGCTCTTTTCTTTGTTTACCTGCTTCACTAGCATGAGAAAGGTGGCTGCCAGGTGAAAAATGACCCCCTACTGCTGACAGCAGATGTACTGTTTAATTTTTTTGCCTCAAAGAAAAGGATTTTGTTCTTAAAGAAAAGAGAGAGTAAAAGAGGACAAGTATATAAACCTAAAAAATGAGGCAGAGTTAAGGGCAGCTTTATACCTTGTCCAGCTCCATTTCTGTTGCAGGAAGACAAAGCTAGGATATCCTCCAGCAGGCTCTGGCATCCCTGCATCTGTTTCTCTCACCCTTAACGGATTTGATCTGTAAAGACCCTCATAGTCTCACTCCTTCCCGTAAAGAGCTGTGTGCTGCCGCCTAAAAGGCTGGAGGCTGATTAAGTTCAGCACTCATAAAAGAAAACAGAGTCCCACTCTTCAATGCCTGGGCCAAGGCGATACCCCATATTTATTGCAGCATCTTGCCAATGTTTGCTGGTCACACACTATTAGATAGTGGTCTGGCATCCCTGTTAACTGCTGGGATGTTTGCCCAATAACATCCAGAGAAAGCGTTGCATGCATTATCCCAGTTTCTTGATTTCTCATCTTTATGTTGGTTCCCATGCTTGTTTTTGTTCCAAGGCACACTACATAGTGATGTCTGTCCACTTGCAGTAGCATGAACACGAATCTTCAGTGCCGACATCTGCTTTCCACCCCCATCTCAGGTCTTTTTGAATACTGTTCCTGCTCTGTGCTGCCTTTTCCTACATTCAGTTTGCTTTCTCATTTGCTGTCACCCATCACATTATGAAACGCATTCTGAAGGTCCATTTATATAATGTGGTGACAGATGCAGCATTTAAGATGTTATTTTTAAATAAATTAAAATATAAATTCATTATAATCTACACTAGATAATAATCTCATGGACATAACTTTAAGCAAGTAAAAAGAGGTCGGAGTAACAATTTAATGCAAATGTCATAAATCCCACACAATTAAACACACAATTAAATACGGATGTATACCTGTGATGGAGCAGGCAGTATGGCATAGCGGCAAGGGCTTTTGGAACGTTTAAGATCAAAGTTGTTGCTTTAATCCACACACTGGACTCTCGTTGTCACCATGAGCAAGTTACTTAACCAGCTTCTGAATCAATTGCTGTAGTGTATTCTGATTTTGAAACTGCCTTGGGTAAAAGTGTCTGATACACATTGTACATAATGTGTACATAATCATTATGTAGGAGGGAGCAGCATGGTGCCACAGTGGCTCAAGCTGCTGAAGAGTAAGTACCCCTTTCTTCAGCTAGACATGCAGATTACTCCGTCCAAACATATGTAGAAATCAATAATAATTTATTGCATTACCTCTTCAGCATACAATATTGTTGAAACTGAGTAAACCTGAATTAAAGAAAGTGGACATTTATGTTGCTTGTATTATAAACCCTCACAAATAATCTAGTATACATATTGTCACGCTTGGGTCACAAAGTTACACAGGAGCACTCAGGGTTTTTCCAAGAGACAGAAACTTTATTCCAGTACAAGCAGAACAAACACAAGTCTCTTTCAGGAGCGATCCGGCCACACAAAGGACAACTGTCATACCGTCTGCCTCGGCTCCGCCTCCTGGTCAAAAAAGCACAAAATGTTCCTCTTCAAAGGGGCAGGGAGGCTCGGGAGTCCCAACCGGAGCAGAGGGAGTCTGGGGGAACGGAGACAAGGCAGTGAGACAGTAGGACAGCCACGGCGCAGTCTTTTAAATGTTTGAAGCCCTGCGCGAGATGCAGATCGCATGGCACGGCAGCAAGCAGCAGGCTAGCAGCTGATCCTGCAAAGAAGAGATGAAAAGTTGTGTTTGTTTCCCATTGAATCACTGTTTAAGAGGGGGTTTCAGAGGAGCGGCGTTCACAATATTAACAAAGCAAGACATCATTAATAGAATTAGAAAAGTCTTAAAATATTATTCTTGTGATGGCTACTACAACAAAAGATTGTGCTATATACAGTGAGGTCTGAGCTGTTTTAGAATCATCTCTACTTTTGTCATGAAGTTTTGCAAAAATAGAAAATACAAATGCATTTCTACTAATACTAAAAAGGTGATTCAAGTGACTCCGTGAGAACCCTAAATACAAAGAGGAGTTTTTTTTTGTTTTTTCTGTCCACCCTGGCCATCAGACCTTACTCCTTTTCTATGTTAACCAATGTTGTCTTATTTTAATTTCTTATTTTGTCTTTTATTTTTCTTTTCTTCATTATGTAAAGCACTTTGAGCTGCTTTTTTTATGAAGATGTGCTATATAAATAAATGTTGTTGTTGTAATAGACAGTATGATTTGTTATCAGGCAGTTGTGCTGCTCTAAATAAGTATTCTATAAACTAGTGTGTGCTGATTAATAATAATAATAATAATACATTTTATTCAGTGCCTTTCCCATGTTCAAAGTGCTTCACAAAAATTCAAAATGAACAACAGGGAATATATTTGGTCAATACAATGATCTAGGGCGGCATGGTGGCACAGTGGTAGTGCTGCTGCCTCGCAGTTAGGAGACCTGGGTTCGCTTCCCGGGTCCTCCCTGCATGGAGTTTGCATGTTCTCCCCGTGTCTCCGGGTGCTCCGGTTTCCTCCCACAGTCCAGGTTAGGTGCATTGGCGATCCTAAATAGTCCCTATTGTGTGCTTGGTGTGTGTGCCCTGCGGTGGGTTGGCGCCCTGCCCGGAGTTTGTTCCTGCCTTGCACCCTGTGCTGGCTGGGATTGGCTCCACCAGACCCCTGTGACCCTGTGTTAGGATATAGCGGGTTGGAAAATGACTGACTGACTGACAATAGATCTACACAACATCCCAGATGTTAACTAGTTTGCAATTAAAAACTAATGTGATTTAGTTTTTTTCAATTATTGAGTCAAATTATACAAAGTGCACAGATACACTTTGGCCTTGTAATGAGCTTGTAACGTATGCTTCAGAATGTATGTTCGATTAGCACTTTAGAACACAAAACCATCTCTTCTCTATGTTTTTTTTGTGAGGTTCATTCAGAGTTCACGCTGAAGATGCATCTAAACTGCAAAACTGATATTTCTCATCCCTCAGACTTTCTACTTCACACTTATAACTCCCTGATAGTTTGATACGATTGCTTTAGTGTCACACTTGAGCAGGCCTCGCTTAGCCCATAGTTTAATCCCACCATTGACATACACCCCATGCATAACTGTAAACTTTGTGTCACCTTTACAGTCTGGATAAGAGATGTGTTGCTGTCTTATTACCATTTCTCACCCATTCAATCCATCTAAGCCTAACACAGCGTATGTAGTCACAGACAGTATACAACCCCACCCACACACACGTTTCTTAGGAAAAGAAAAGATCTGAAACAGATCATCATGTCTTTTATACAACATGAATGACCTGGTGGAAATGGCTCCCTGTTCAATTACTCTAACATGACGTCCATTCCTTAGTGACTTGACAGCCATGATGACACCATGGAGTAAGCAAAATGGCTACTAAAGGGTCAGAAGGTAATCTCTAAAGCAGAGGTCTCCAACTCCAGACCCAGAGCACTACTGTGGCTGCAGGTTTTCATTCTAACCATTTTCTTAATTAGTGTCTAGTTTGTGCTGCTAATTAACTCTTTTGCCTTAATTTTATTTGACTTGCTATTTAAGACTCAGACCCCTTTAATTTCTTTTTTTCATTAATTAGAAGCCAAGCAATAATGTAACATAAAATAAGCCAACATATTACCAGCTAACCTGTGTCCATCATACAACATGTGAAAATAAAGAAAGATGAAAATCTCAGTAATGCTGACCTGGTCAGGTCCAAAAAAACATTATGATGGTGTTATTAGAAAAAAAGAAAATCAACACTTTTTCGAAACGTCTGCTGTGGCAGAATGGGAGCACCAACAAACTATGGAATTAAATAATGGATTTTATTAACAATAAGAATTGGCTTCTAATTAAGAAACTGGTTGGAGTGAAATTGGTTGGAGTCTGAGGTCCTTACTTGGCTGGTCATCTGTTGGCTCACTTCACATCTTACTTCTGTTTAGGTGCCATTTAATGAAAAGGTGATTCAATTTTAAAAAAACAAGTCCATTACAATTATTGGGAAAGAAGTTAATTAGCGGCAAAACCTGGTCACTAATTAGGGAAAGGGTTAGAATGAAAACCTGCAGCCACAGTAGCTCTCCAGGATTGGAGTTAGGGACCAAAACTTAAAAAGGGCAGGATAACACCACTAGATGGCACTCACAAAAAACAAGCAGACATGAACATGAGGGAATGACATCACTAAATGGCACCAAGATTAATCAATTTAAACATGATATTTAACATGCTGGGCCAGAATACTCTAAAGAACTAGGACTGGAAGCTGTCTGTATGCAGTTTGCATGTTCTCCTCATGTCTGTCTGGGTTTTTCTCTGGATACTCCAGTCTCCCTCCCACATCCTAAAGGTGTCTGCGTTAGATTAGCTGGGACATATAGTAAATGTGTATGTGAGCACGCTCCATGATGGACCTTTACCACATTATAATCATTAAAACGTGTAAGTACCCTGTGCACAGACTTATTATAGAATACATTTAACTGACTTGATTTGTTACTAGCACACTACATCCATGAACCAAATAAGAGGATTAGATATTGGATAAATTGATAGCAGAAACTCAGGGACTTGAAGTATTGGGAACAAGAGTCAGTGGGACAATAAGGTGGGCAGACACAGCAGGTACAACAAGTAAAAAGGTGCATTTATTGCAAAATAGACACAATGTTAAATAAAGGCAATATCAAACAATGCAAATACTGCAATAAGTAAATAAGATAAAAAAGAATGTGCAGTAAAGCTCAAAGCTATATCCAAAAAATAAAAAAATCAATCCCTTTTTAATGGGCTCTAGGGAGTGAACCCTTATGTTAAAAAAACAGTCTGCTTTTTGTATCTATTAAACTGGAATGACTGTCTATTCTCCTACCTACCGTATAACTCACCCTGCAGCCTCTTTAACTCTCCATGTACTGACCTTCTCCGGGTCTGAACTGACCCCTTGGCAGGAGAATTAACCGGCTTTTATCCTGGGTCTGCCATCATCTGACCCTATTCTAACACCCCTCCCTCCCACTCCTTGCACCCGGCCTTGACATTATCTACACGTGTCGCACTGCACAAGCACACATGTAACCGACTGCAGCACCTCGTCTGTCCTCTTCACACACAGCTGGTGCCGGTCACATGCCAGTCAGCACTTTTCAGCACTGCAATTCCCAAACAAGAAGGTTGCACCAAAAGATCACTGGGATAATGTATGACAGACAGCAGGCACACATCTCCACTCAAAGGCTCGTCAAATGGAAACATGTGACAGGTGTCTGGTCAGACTTATCGATAATCTCACCTAGATATCGTTAAAATATCTGACTACGCCACCCAATTTTATTAAGACTTTGGGAGCTCTTGAGCCTTACAGATAATAGTACACAGGTTTCTTTAAATTGGGTGGTGAGTAAACACATAATGAAAAACATGGCAGCAATTTCAGGAAAAGCAACAGTAATTTATATTACACAAGACAATATAAAGTACACCAAGAAAAAAGTAGACAAGAATTTAAAAATATTAGTAGAGAAAAAAATTTGTAAAAGAAAAAACACAAAGTCCACACTCTAAATGTCCATTAAAAACATTGGAGGATATAAGCTATAGTCGTGCGAAGTCCAGTTTGCGAGCTGTGCACCAAATGTCCACAGAACACACCGTGTTCACTGGATGCTTATTTCCCAACAGATGTTTTGCTAAATTGTCGAATCCCTGTCAGCGTCTCTTCCTCATGAAGTGAGCATTTGTATTTTCACATCTTAGTTCATTCTGTTGCTGCCACATCTGAGGCACGCTTGACTTCTCATCCTCCAGCTTCTCTCGGTCCTTTCCTGAGTCTTCCCTCTCTCGCTGGACCCACAACCGGCGTCCCTCTGGTGGAACTGTCTCTTCCTCCCTGGAGGTAGATGTCGCCGTCCATGTGCTTCAAATCTGGCCAGCCACATACCCTTTGCTTTTGATTAGCAGTACTGTAAACATATTCTCATCGTTTAAATAACAGAATCAAAACAGGTAAATATCTACGTCCAGTGGACAGACAGGAACAAAACCCCTTGCAGAATCAAAGCAGGTAAATATCTATGTCCTGTAGATAGCCATCAATAATAACCTGTAATACAATTACTCAGGAAATTTACCTTTTCACTTATCCCCCCCGGTCCCAACAAAGGGTGCCTATTGTCCCTTCATCTACTGGCTTTTACATTTAATATTTTCATGTTTCTTTGCCTAAGAGAAAAAAGAAAATCACCCAGCCTACAAGAACGTTCCTTTCCGACACCAAAATGTTCCCATCTGACACAGGCGCCATTTTGTCTAAACTTTGTGTGCACCCAGAGAACAAACTGGTAAATAAACAAGGGCCTTTTTTGTCTTTTTATTATAATGATTTTGCCTGCAAGAAACTAAACAAAAACTGGGTAAATACTTTTAAAGTGTCATATTAGGATGGATTGCAATGTAAGGCAATTTACACATTCTACTTAGAGAAAGGAAGATAGATGATGGCAGTTTAATCCAAGTGATAGGTTTATTATAAACCCATTCATTTACAGATAAAACTTCACTTTCCACAAGGCACTTGGATCAATAAGTTGAAAATCCTGGTAGAATCACTATCAGAAACAAAAAAATGATATGTTACAAAGAAAGTACCAGACTTCTATGCTCCTCCATGTTGCACAGGTATTCTGGATGTAATTTACGTAGTGTTATTTTTATTGATTTTCTGCTTCTTCTGTTTCAGGGTCATGGGGATCTAAAGTCTATCAGTGTAACATCTGAATCATAGAAGGAAGCAATCTTGACAGAATTCCACTCTGTAGCAGGGGGTATGCAGTCCGGCTAGGACAATACATACATCCATCCATTTTCCAATCCTGATTAATTCATTTAGAGTAATGGAGGCCAGAGCTAGTCCTGGCAAAATCGTGCACAAGGCAGGAGAAAACCATGGATGTGAAGACCATGAATGACAGAGTATACTCAAACACACATAACTAGTGCAACAGCAGAATATGGAGAGACCAGAATTGCAGCCAGCAGGAGACGCTACCTGGGGAGGACATTCTACCTGAAAGATGCTGGGGCTTGAAAGTACAAGAACACCAAGAGGGAAGTCTATCAATGAAACCCCTTGTCTTCTACACACTCTTGATGCATGAGGTATGAAGTACAAAGCTGCCCATTTCTCACTGGTCAGGTGAGCTTGTAGGCCTACTCAGTGGCAGGAAAAGAATGAGCAAATATTTTCACTCTGGAGTGGCAATTCTTATAATCGCTACACCATACATGATTTATTGTACCACTCTTTGATGAGCATGTAGTCAAACCAATTCAATGTCTACCTCTTCCCTGTTACTGAAAATTTAATGAGGAAAAAAATATATGGATATCTAAATTATTACAGCTGTATGATCAAAGCTTGCACTTTTTAAAACTCTGCACCATCTGGCCACAACATTCATAAAGCTTCTTTCCAAAAATGTCCTCCAAGGAGACTAACGTCTTTCCTGAAAACAAACTGCAGATAAAAGAAGTTATTAAAATTCCATCCCAGGCATGAGGAACAATTCTGAATTTATTGAAGCACAAAAAAACTGTCGCAAACCACATTCAGGCTGACCAGAAACATTATCCGAAAGTTGTAATGTGTACTTTATATAGTTTGAATTTTGCAAGTAATCAATGATCTGTGACAAGAAATGGTGTGACAGCAAATTCCAAGAAATGCACCAAAAAGAATTTTCATGAACACAAGCACAGCAGGTGAGCATTGCCAATAGAGAATAGGTTTGCATGTCCATTGCACTGACTTGTGTCTTGGCGAGCAGAGGCCAATGGTACTGCTGATACAGTACACAAAGATCACAGCAGAAATGCATTTATCAGTCATGTGAACAACTGCCCTTGATAGGAACAGGAACAGAATCAATGGTTGTCATGAAATTAAGTGGTCAGCCTGAAGTATAGAACTAACTTTTAGCCATGTAGTATTATAGACACACAAGGTGTCAGAGGGTTATTGTGAGCAGGAAAAGGACCAGAACATGATGTCTAAGCCAAGAGACAAGATCAAACTGAGCAAAAGGACAAGAAGAAGCTGTCTAAATCTAAAAAGGGGATGGAACCAAAGTTCAAATACCTCTAATGCTGAGGTCTACCTGAAAACAAAATTAACTAACACTTTGAAGTTCAAAGAGTTGATGTATCCATCAAGGATTAAGCAAAGGTCTTCCTGTTTATACATTATATCCAGTGACATCATTATCACAATGAACTAGCTTCAGAATTAGATTTTAAAACAGCAAGATCAGTACACATGTTTTGGGATAAAAATTCAAAATCTTCTCACACTTCCATAAAGATTCTGGTCGGGGTAACTATTTTTCTAGTTTGATTTTTTTTTCTGATTTTCCTTCTTGATTTCATTTTGGCTTAGACACTAGTCTTTTTGTCTTCCTGGTTTCTGACCCCTGTTTGCTTACAGGCCATGATTAGACCTACTACTTTTGATTTTCATCTCCTAGTCTTTTCCTTCAAAAACTCCACCTTTGCCATTTAAGGAGTATCACTACATTGGTACAACATTGGGTAATGAAATGGACCATATGCTAATGATTCAGATATGAGACTTTTTCACAGAGTTTATTGTGATACTTGTCATTGAGTTCTTGACATTGCTGAATGGGCCTCTACTTTGTGGATTAAGTAGCGGAATTGCCAAGGACCAATGCAGGTCAACATCAGTGATGTGTCCTCCTTCTCTCTTGTATCTGATTACCACCAAATTCATACATGGAAGTGAGGTGTGCAAAAGTGCAGTCCAAACTACACGCAACCACAGCAGCAAAGGTCCTTCAATGGAAACTATTGTCTGTTGTAGACATTCAGCTCTATTGTTTACGTGGGACACTTAGACCACACTATGACGCATCAAGGAAATCTCTCACCCATTATGTGTTGGTAATGTGTTTTGTTCCATTTGCCTAAAGAAAAAGATTCACCTGTATGCTGTTCCAGTTCCCAAGAATGCCAATATAACATCTGCATCTTTTCCTGTTTCTAGTAGTATCCCAGAGGGCATAGCTGCTACTTGGATTTATACAATGCTAACAACACCCATGCCTGGAACGTATATAGTCTAATAAATAGCTTTTTTTAGGTTAATAGCAACTATTCTGTACGCCTTTTGTCTAGAAAACAAAGCATATCTATATTTTGTCACAAAAATAGTTGAATGTGGAAGAGAAAAACAAGCAACACTTGCTTTTCTTTTGATTTTTTCCCCCTGTTAGCAATAATAAACATTCTCTTCTTGAGACTGACAGCCCATTCACAGCAAGATATTATCTAGCAGTTGAGACAGGCAGCAACAGCTCTGCCTCCCCACATAAGATTACATGGGATTAGGATTTTGAAGAATGGATGGAGGGATATTTTAAAATTTCATTTCCCTGGTTTCAGATATTGCACTCCCTCTGTTCAGTGCTGCTGAAGGCAGTGTGTTGCATACTGCATCATGAAAATAGGTGTGACCCGGTAGCAAATTACACATTTTAAAGCAATTAAAACAATCAAATAATAATAATAATTATGATGATGATGATTATTATTATTATTATTTTATCATAAATGGATTTTTTTTCATAAGAATGGGAAAAGATGTCCATATATTCAATAACTCCCAGTACTATCAGTGTAAAACTGTTAAAAAAGTGAAACTTGACAGTTTCAGTGCTACATTCATTACCATTTTGAATGTGTCCTTGAGACATTAATATTTGAACATTCATGAAAATAGTAGACATGTAGAATTAGTAAAAAAAAAAAAAAAAGGCTTCTTCCCAAAGGTCCTGCCAGGATCTTCTCAGTTTGCACTCTGCTGATGCTTTAGTGTCCATAATTTCTGCTCAGTAACTGATGAGGGTATCATAAAAATGGACCGTTACAGTATTTCTAAAAGATTTCTTGTGGAACAATAAGTTGAAATGGCCAATCAACCAGATGCTTTGTAAGGGCAAAACATTTTAGCCTCTCTTTTGTAAAACGTAACAGAAATTCAGCAGTCAGGGCAGCCAGGCATTATAATAATGAAGGTTTTGCTTAAGCCTATAAAAAGCAAGCTGCACTGAGGGCAAATGATTCCATGTTTATCATGTTACTTACATATTAAGTGGAACCTTATATAAAAATGATATACTTAAATGATCCTCTCAGTTAACATGTGCTTCTCAGCCTTGAGCTACAGCGTGGTACAACATGTAACATTGTGTAATACAGTATCTCTCTTTTTTGCACAGATGGTTTTATACTATATGTAGTACATTATCAGTGCATATTGGATGACATGATCAATATTTGACTTTTTTTTATTCTATTTATTTTTATTCATTTATTTACTTAAATATTTTTACTATAATTAAAGTGTTACTCTGCTGACCTAGCTCTCTTTCTCATGGGTGGGGTTTGATTTGTTTCGAACCCTGATTTTAATAAAATTAATAAAATGTTAAAAAAAAAGAACTAAACTATTTTTTATGAAATATCCACATCGTAGTATTATATGCATGTCAAGACTTGTATTTTAATAGCTCCAATCCCATCTTTAATTTCCAGATGGAAATGTTTGTTTGTTAAGGCTCCTCAGGGTACAACGTGCTTCAAGACCACCTTAAAGGCTAAGGCTTTTAGATAGATAGATAGATAGATAGATAGATAGATAGATAGATAGATAGATAGATAGATAGATAGATAGATAGATAGATAGATAGATAGATAGATAGATAGATAGATAGATAGATAGATAGATAGATAGATAGACCAGAAACATCTGACCAGGTGGTTCTGAGTAATGAGATGCAGTAGGGCAAGGTAAGAGTATTTTTCACGACTGACAGAGGAGTAGGTTAGGTTGATTGACAACTCAGTATTAGAGCATTTTAAGAGAGAGTTTGGAATATCGAGAGTAAACATGGAAATGCCCAATAACAGCGGGCAGAAAAGATCCCCAAGAGGCACTTCTTAGTACACCGCTGTGGATTGAGTCTGTGACTAAATGTGCATTAAGACGGGACATCCTGGAGCGGATGGAAGGGGTTTTTCATGATGGCATTCAATTTTACCACCATCCTCTTTTTTTGTGTCTAGGGTTCACCCAGTGATGGAGCAGGCTTTCTTGATTAGTTTTTTCAGGCATTGTGCTTATTTTGAGCTCATTTTACTTCCCCAGGAGACTGCAGCACAGAACAATATACTGGCTACTAATCACTGATAGAACATTTCCGGTAACTTGCTGCACACATCAAAACACCTGAGATTTCTTAGCAAGTACAGTCTACTCTGGCCCCTTTTGCTGTTTGTGTGAACCCCCCAGGCACTTTCACGTCCTCCATCTGGATGTTAGCTGGTTGCAAAGGTTCTTTGGCACACCAGATGTCCACCACCAGCTCTTTTGACTGGCTGATATTGAGTTGCACGTTGTTATCCCAGCACCACAAGACAAAGTCCTCCACAACCTTCCTGCACTCTGATTCAATTCCATTATTAATGCAGCTTATGATGGAGGAGTCATCTGAGAATTTCTGCAGGTGGGGATCACTGGTATTGTACTGGAAGTCTGTTGTGTAGAGGGTAATCAAGAAGAAAGACAGAACAGTTCACTGAGGTGCTCCAGTATTGCATACCACCACAGGTCCCTGAGTCTCACAAACTGCTGTCTGTTGGTCAGGTAGTCCATAATCCAGGAGATTGTGGGGGCATCAAGGTGCAAAACCTGCAATTGACTGGGACTTCATTCAGGATGGATTGGTGCTCAGACAGGCCCTGGCTCCCAGTAAATTAAATAAATGGATCCAAAAAAACAGAAGGATAGATGGGTTTTCTACTTTTTGTTCATTGGGAGAGGTAAATAGATTTATTAGGCAGCAACTAATTCATGAAGCAGCATGAAAGGGATGAAAGACCACCTGGTTCTGTCTTGACATCAGACTTTAGTAGCCATATTATTCTTGCCTTAGAATGCCAACATCTTTTTATTGGAATAACTTAAATGATACTACTAGAGCAACATTAACTTCAAATTTAGTGTCATATCTACAGGTCAAAACATACATGAAACATGGTCATTTTTGTATTATGGGCCCAAATACTGAATAGACCCACAACCATATGCAATACACCTCTATACACCATAAGCAGCCATTTTATTCAGTACATCTGTTTGTCTTAATTTATGCTCAATCAAGCCATAATATTACATTTGTAAACCATGGATGTTAGTTGGGCAGGCACCAAACACATCTGTGTGTGTGTGTCTATGTGTGGTTCGTACAGCGAATGCAGAAGATTAAAGATCTGATAAACACACAACACATGGTTTTCAGAGAGCGTGTTTTCCAAAGTCTATCTACAATGGGGTAGCCTTCAAAAACATCCATTTGGGCTGGTCTGGATATCTGAAAGAGAAATTAATTGAGTTGGGAGAAGCAGACACGATCTGTGTGGATTTACAGATGGACTAAATTTCATCAACAAGCAGCAACAGTAAGTTAGCTACAATGAAGAATTTGGATGTATTTTTGTGTCATTTTTGGATTCCTTCCTGTTTTATTTTGGGCATTTGTATTGGTTTCTCTCTAGTGTCCTATTTATTGTTCAGTTGCTGTGATGTGTTACGACCATAGCACCATGTGCCAATAGTTCAGGTGTCATTTTACATTATTGCAAGGCAGTCATAGCACTTTTGGTATTTCTCTGGAGAAAGCATAATGAACTGCTGCTTCACATAGGACCTTGAAGTCATCTTGTCTGATGTAAAAACATGCAGGTTTATGGTTGAGGTGTAATGGTTTACATATTTTATGGAACAGATTATATATTTTCATACAAGAAAAGCAAATTATGAATTCTAGGAAACAGATAATCATGTTCATTCTTTCATAGAATTACCCCTCTGCCAATGGATTTTTTCTAGTAGATAAAGCTTCATGGCACAATGCTATCAATGTCTTGGAACAGTTCCAGGAGCCTGGCAGTGGATTCAGTAAAAGCAGAGGCCTTAAGGAAAAAACAAAAAACTTAATGTTTGCCCATTTTAGGATATTGTGGCACAGCTTTTCATCATACTGTAGTTCATGAGATATCTTAAAAGGATAATGATGTCATTAAGTTTAAATGTGCCTTTGAGTTTAAGGAAGATGAGCACACAGCTTTACCATTCAATAAATTATAGGCTTTAGTTGCTGATTTCCGTGCATATACAGGTATGGAGGAACATGCAAAGTTACAACCCATTACAGATGTCAAATGCTGTACAATGTTCAAACCCATTAGCGTATTTCATGGTTTTGTGTGCTAACATGACATTTGTTACTGCTTCAGTTTGACAACATATCAGTGAAACATGTCTGAAATATAAATACAATGCAACAACATATTAATTATTATCATCTTCGGTTTTTTAATATTTGTAGAGATGTTATAAATTCAGGACTTCTCAGATAAGACAAAGCTATTTCATTTCGTAAATCTTTGTTTTTGGTTTGTAAGGAGACTTGTATAATCTTTGCAACATGAAAAGTTAATTATTTACAGTTTAGCATGTAGCCAAGAATGCTGAATTCATAATAGCATCTAATTAAACAACACTTCACGGGGGTGGATGAGTTTGGAGTACAAGAACAAGAAGTCTGGATAATAGAAAAATAGATACAGAATGATGGATACTTTATTGATTTCAAGAGAAAATTGCAGTGTTACAGAAGCTTAACATATTAAGAACAGTCAGAAATACTTAAACTCCTAAGAGTAGGAGAAATCTTTCCTTAATTAGAATATAGCTATAACATGACATACTCAACACATTCAATCCAATGAAGAGTGATGGGAGACAGTGCATATCCCAGCAGCATTGAGCACAAGGTAGAAAGAAATTGTCCAAATCGTACTTTAGCCACCATGAATGACGGTAGTCCCAGTTTAAGCAAAACAATATGCAGATGGTGTGGGAATTTCTAAGTATAGCTGGTGGCTTAGCCAACATCTATCTCCCTTTTACTGCCTCTAAAAAGAACACACTTGTAACATCAGACTTACAGAATAAATGCAGGGCTGTTCTGTGCATACCAAAGGAACAGAGTTATGTCAGGAAATGCACACGGCTCTGGCTTCTTTGTAGCCCAAAGTGATTTCAGCAATATGAAAAAGAAAGTACTTACTGTTTCAGCTCTGTAACCATAAAATCCTCTTTATATCAGAGAATCCTAGGAGAAAATATAAAGTCATGTGTTCATCAGCTAACCCTTAACTGAAAATCCATCATCCAGCAAGGCAATGACCCCAATCAAGCCAGCAGCTCCACAAATGAGTAGCAAAAAAACAAAAGGCCAAGTCAAAGTCCAGAACCCTTTGAGATGCTGTAACAGAACCTTAACTGCACTGACCTCTTATTTTCTCCAGTTGTACACTTAACATACTTTGTCAATTCAGGCAGAGCAGAGGAGAGAGATGGATGATTAATGACACTAGAAACGGCCATGAAAGCAATTGAGATGCTGTAGCTTAAGTCTGGCAATAGCAGAGTGTATGACATTGCATACTGCTACTACGAGAAATGTGAAATATACAGCATGTAACGATAGCTATGATGCACAAGGCATATGGATCATCATTTAGTTCAATGTCTGAGCTACAGCGTTGTTGTTCAATGTTAACGTTGCCAGAATTATGCAAGCACTTGTTCATAAACACAGTAACCTCCCACTTTGCTCTCACTAGAGTGTCTGCCCAAAAACACAGACTTGGTTGTATGGAATGAGCCCATAACCACGTTTTTGTAAAGCACAGGAGGATCCATTCACGATAATCCCTCTGAGTTTTCATTACTGTTATAAGCTCCTCCATTACAATCAGTACTGTAGTTATTTTACAATTCAGATGAAAATGAAAAGGATTTAAGGTTTATGTTTCATCTCAGTCTTCATTCTTCTATTCACTTTTTTGTTTTACTACTTTATGATTGTGCGGTTAGTTTATTTCATGTCAACCACTAACTAAGGGTGTAACGGCCAATCCCTTACCCTGCCGGCAGCTACACCTCCAAGACTTGTGACCTGGATTATTTACTGAGAATGAATCTAACTATCAAGCCGTACCTCTAACAAAGTACACTTTTCCCACAATCGACAGTGTAAATATAAACTCACAAAAGCAGATATGTAAAATTATACTGATTAAATGAAACAACAAGACAAATGCAAAAATAGAAAGAAACATAAAATATAAATATCCCTCCACCACATCAACAACGAAACACCACCATATATAAATATAACAAAACCCTCCCTTGCCCCTGTAACATATAACAAACAACAGGAATAACAAAAAATGAATGATATAACTGGAGTCCGGTTATAAAAACTGTCCTGAATACAGATGACTGAACTAGAGAAAAATGCGTTGTTTGATTTTCCCGGCAAATGGAGCAACCTCACCGTGATTCCTCGGCGTATGGTGGATGACAAATCGACCCCGGGGTCTCAGCAGATGAAGGATGGAAGACAGTCAGGCAAAATGAAAAACAAACTGGTGCAAAGGCGCGATGTGAAAAAACAGCAAGTAAGTTGATACGTGGTTGAAAACAAATGGTCTCCTTTCTCCTCTCTTCTCTCTGATTACTTAAATAGTCCTGTGATGGCTGTAATTGATTAATAATGAACAGGTGTTTTCCAGGTTTGAGGCTGTGGTCTTCTTCCATCATCCATTCCCCTTTACAGGGACGGCATTTACTGATACACACACATAAACAGCAAACGGGACAATGGAAACGAGACGCACTCAGTACTGACATTTTACAACACTAACTATGTAGCCCCGCTACAAGGGTATTTCATCTGCTCTGTAAACTTCTGTAATTAAAGACAAATTTAAAAACATGTAATTGTTATAGTTTATACTGTACTTGCTAGTGCTGATTTGTTTGTTGGGTTTTTTTGGGGGGGGGGGGGGGGGGCGCAACATCCACCTTAATGAAAGGACAAGTGTCTGTGCGTGTGTCTATGTATCTGTGTGTCCATCTGATGGCCATGCCTCTGTTATATGCCATTTGGTATAGGATTCTTAAAAGCAGTGCTTATGTTTGTGATGTGCCATTTGTGGGAATGAAAAACACAATGCATTTCATTACTACATGCATTACAAAATGCATTTCCATAGATGGTGCACAGCAAATGTTAATTATAAATATGCTGAGGTCTACATTGGTTACTTAGATTTCAACCTGTTTTAGAAAGGCAACACAGCTAGTTAAACTAAATATTATTAATTACAGAGCACTTATATGATTCCTGCTAAAAATAATTATCCATTAATTTAATGCCACCATTGATTTGGCATATAAGATACATGTATTTTTACTAAACATGATTAAAAAGTGGTTAAAATTCCTTGAGAATATGGGAAGGTGATTAATGGAAAACTGTACATAATTATATACTGTACTACCGGTCAAAAGTTTTACAACACCAAGCTTTCCAGTTTTTATTGAAATGTTCACATCCAGTGAATAAACTGAAATGCTAGAAAGGCAAGCAGTTAACAAACTGGCAGAGGCAAAAATAAAGTTTAGGTTACCAAAAACTGGAAATATTTGTAACTTTCAGAAATATACGAACAGCCTTTTTTAGGGAATAAGTAATGGGCTTACAACTTACAGCCTTTCTGCAGAACTCTAAGTTAATTAAGCCTTGAAGGTTAATGCAAATAATTCCTGCAGGTGTCCCAGCTTTTACTGATTACTTACTAACCTTCTGTCTCTATTATGGCAGTGTTGGAACAAACTGTATTACTACTCAGCATTATTTGAACAATATTGCACTGCAGAAAGTAGTATGGTATCATAATGGGGAAAAAAGGCAATTAACAAAGGAAGTCAGGGAGGTTATTTTGACCTTTAAATGTGTACGTCTTTCCTTTAGGGAATTTGCAAAGAAAGTCAAAGTCACTGTTTTATTCCATTTCTTTGGAAATTCAGTAAGAGACGCTTATCAGTGTGATACAACTCCTCTTGAAGCCCCTTTCAATTTTTTTAATGCATCACTATTATATAAAAAGTTCCATTAATGGCTGATAAATCAACTTAAACTCTGTTTAAAATTTGTTTCTACTTTGTTTAGTTTTATTTTTTCCACTGGAATTTTTAAATTCTTGCCACATAATATCTGGATTTTTAAAAATGTTTTTTGTTATGGTTGATGAAATTGCTCTATCTGCTTTTGCGAAATTTCTACATTCTCTGGATTTCTTCCATTTGAACCTCAACTTTCAACAAGCAAGATGAATACTCTTAATATTTGTTGCTATATGCTATTAATATTAATACAATAAGTACATCCAAAGTGGACGGCTCTGCTCCACACGAGGCAGTGATTCCACCAATGGAAAGCACAGGTATTCATGTTGGTTGACTCTGAGCTCCTCAACTCATCCGTACATACAGCATAATGAGTGGAGGGTTTAATTGTGCATTCCACAGGAAATACTTTAATCTTTAGCAAATCCTGCAAAGACACCCCAGGCAGAAGGAATTAAGAGTTTTTAGTTATTTTGTGCATAACCTGACACATGTTGACAGAGCTTTTAACAGAACAGAATGAAAACAGAATAGGGGTACAATTGTTTGCATCTTTTATAATTCTTATCTTAGTGGTAAAGATAATCCTCATTCACAATATAATGAAATTTCCTTTAAATATATAAAGACGGGTAATGCAGTACAATTTATAAAATACTTCTTGTCTTCATCTAGGCTTTCTTTGGGTTAGTTTTTTATGCCAAATAAGTCACTTGATTAACTTTTGTGAGATTTTGAATCTTCTAATGCAACCCTTCTTAAATCCGTCTTAAATATCATAATACACATGATAAACCATTAACAGTAAAACAAATTACATGAGCTATAAAATTTATGGTTTACACCACCCTAATGCTGTACATGTGATTTACCTTTTTCTGCAAAGTTAATCTTCTTATATGCTATGCTTATGATTTTAAATGTGCCATAATCACTTACTGCTACTATTAGTCCTTCTAAATAATAATAAAACATGTTAATTCAATTATGCATTCCCTTGTAGGAAAGCACTAGTGCTAATGCGTTCATCTTCTGAAAGCATGGGATGCTTTATTAATTTGTGTAGATTAAAATAATTATTTTGCAGACCTTCATTAGATTTCTTTTCATACCTTAATTTAATTATTCAGCAATTAAGTAAATAACTTAATTGACTTTGGCAGATTCAAAAGCATTTGTCTGTCTGCCTGCTTCAGATTTTTGAAATAGCTAAAATTAGTTTCTGGGCAGCAAGGAAAGAAAAGATTGCATAATTTTCTTCAGAGTCGTTTTGTTTAATTTGCATTTGGTTTGTCCCGGCTGTCATCCATTGCTACTTTAAGGCAATTATTTCAGTTATACGGCAATTTGTTTAAAAATGCACACGATTTGCACAGGCATTGAATTTTCCTTGACAAGACATCATTTAGCGCAGGAGGAGATCTAGATTTTCAATACTCCATGCTAATGCCTTAAACTCTATTTCATAACAATTATTGACTACACTATAAAATACAGGTAAGCTAATTATATTCTGATTACAACAGTCTTCATTGCATAATTACTTTTTGTTGGACTTTACAGACTGGGCAAATACAGCTTAATGCCTCTCATTTAAGTCTTATTCTTTCTGATTTGATGCATTACAATAGTCTTGTGTGATATTTTGAATTTACATATGTACAAAAAAATTGAAAAATGTAGCTCATTAACTAATTAACTTGGTGAAATGAAATGTTTTTTCTTCATGTGATATGCTCCTACTTATACTGCAGAAGTTCAAGAACAATACCTATTTAAACATGATTCCAATAGAATATATAGATGTTTACCTTAATTTAAGGATGCACTTTGTAATCCTCACAAATACAGATACAGTACTTCAGTGACAACTTGCTTACGGTGCTGATGTTGCTGCGTTCATTAAATACCCTCTCAGTTTTTGGTAATAATGTCGCTAAGTTACTGCTGCCCTTAACAACTGAAGACGGTACTCCTAAAACTTTATCTCTTTTTTATGTAATTGAACATTTCAAATGAACTTTTCCTGACTAAATTAAGTGAATTAATTGATTCCTCTTTTTGTTTTCCACCTCTGACTAATATCTCTCTGTCTTAATCATTACACTCGGCGTTTGGTTCCTTCTACCGCGTTGAAATGGCTTTTGTTCATACTGTAAATTACTTACTTGTCATCTTGGAAGTCACACAGCACTTATTTACTTTTACTTTACTGCTGATTGCAACCTCCCGAAAGAGCAATATTGGGCTGTGGTTTGCATGTTTCTCTTAGATGTATTCATACCGTTTTCTTTAGTGAGAAACTTCTATCTCTGCAGCTTGTCTTGTTTACCTGTAAGGTTCTGAACTTTGTCAAACTTCTTTTAATATCTAAATGGTTCTGAGTGTGTTATAACCACCCACAACTAAATATTAGTAGAATGATGGGATTTCTAAACTAGAGATTTGTAAGGTGAGACAGAAGCTGCAAGGCTACCTTTTCAAGGATTATAGAAAAAATTACTAAGTGTGTGCAAGTTGTGATATATGGCCGGCCATTCATTCCGGCCAATACCCCCAGGCCGCCAGATGGAGCCCTTCCTACAGCATGGAGGTGCCCCGAATTCCAGCAGGGCATCATGGACATTGGAGTTTTCCTGTACAGCCCTGCTGGATAACGTCGTGGCCGCCAGGGGACGCTGCAGGGAGGCCCAGAGACTTGTATTTTCATTACAACCCGGAAGTACGTCCCAGTCACATGAACAGAGGAAATGACGTACTTCCGGGTTGAAGAAGAGGAGTTTTCACCTGACCTGGAAGTGCTGAATAATCACATGGGCTGAGGGATCAGAAGCACTTCCGGGTCATGAACTATAAAAAGGACTGTGGGAGATCCCGGGGTTGAGCTGAGTTGGGAGGTTGGGTGACTAAGCTGCTGGGAGGTTGGATGATTGTGATTTGTTTATGGTATTTGTAATTATTGATTTATTGAAGAGTATAGTGGAGTGGTGGTGCTTTGTGCACATTATTATTCAAATAAATAATATTGGACTTTTATCTGGAGTCTGGCATGTTGGCCGAGGGTTCAAAGGGTCGAGAGGGACCTCAAACTGTCACAAAGTGTAGCTCTGATTATTTTAATAACGCACTATCTGACATTTTTAGTACATTATGAACAGGGCCAGTCAGTAATAAACTATTAATAATGTTAAGAATACATGCTACCAGAACACTGATTGAACTTTTCACTGGTTTTGTAAGGACTGGGACTAAGGAACAGGCAGTAGGTTTCATTTTAGAAATCAAAATTATTATTTTATGTAGTGCTGCTACGTTAAAATTTTTAAACTATGGTGAGCAAGAATAGACAGGGTTTGAAACTGCAGTGTTTACCATCGTGTTTGAGATGATGCTAAAATCTGGCATGTCAACTTTTTCATTAATGACGTTAATAAAATCTGCACTGCTAATAAGAGTAACCAGTTATTTTTGCAATTTTTAAGAGAAACATGCTGGTAGTCTCTGAGATGGCGTGTATTCTGCTTCGTGATGAATAATTTAGGGGTCAACATGCTACATAATGTACACATAATAACACTAGTTGAGAAAAGCTTTTTTACTTTTTTATTATTCTCCTTCACTTCCTGTGTTATCAGTACTGCACAGATACTTTCGCAGAAACCTCTGGGCTTTTTATTTATTGCAAGAATTTACCACAGACCAGTTATGTGAGTCAACTAACTGTGTGGTCATGTATAATGTATGAGATGCTGTTCTCATCGTTTATAACTATGGTCTGTTGAATACCAAATGTTTTTTGACCAAAAGAATAGTGATTGTGACTTTTTTTAGTCAAAACAGACGGTAACTGCTCAGTCGCATATGATTTAACTCACAGATGGCTCATGGTGCTAGAAGGCACCAGGGCACAAGACCTTTTGGAGACCCTACCCCGCTCCAGACTGACATAGACAGAATATGCTTGTGTTGTACAGCCAGTGTGGTGTAGCACTTTAGGCTCTGGACTTCAGACCCTGAGGTTGTGGGTTCAAATCCTGCTACTGACACTTTATGACCATGAGAGTGAGAATCCATTCCATTACAGAGACTCCATCCTGTTTGACCTGAGAGGCACCATCCATACATCAGCTTGACGTCTGACTTACAAGAAACTATCCCTTATTCTCTATCACATACCTTCATCTTTGGACATTGCTCTTTAGTGTTCATAATGTAAGTATCATTTTTTTATCTAACTGGTGTGAAATATTTTGACTTTGAAACTTGGGTGTATTTTAATTAGGGCTTTATATCCAGACTTCGCTATAATTCATTTTTCTTCTATTTTTCTGTTTTGGTAATAGATATTCATCCATCCATTTTCCAACCCGCTGAATCCGAACACCGGGTCACGGTGGTCTGCTGGAGCCAATCCCTGCCAACACAGGGCGCAAGGCAGGGAACCAATCCCGGGCAGGGTGCCAACCCACCGCAGGACACACACACAAAACACCCACACACCAAGCACACACTAGGGCCAATTTAGAATCACCAATCGACCTAACCTGCATGCCTTTGGACTGTGGGAGGAAACCGGAGCGCCCGGAGGAAACCCACGCAGACACGGGGAGAACATGCAAACTCCACACAGGGAGGACCTGGGAAGCGAACCTGGGTCTCCTTACTGCGAGGCAGAAGCACTACCACTGTGCCACCGTGCCACCCGTAATAGATATTGCTTTGTTTTAAATTTCTATATTTTCTTTTCAAACTTTCAGTGATTGAGGTAATAAAGTAAATACAGGGCACCTGGTGGGGGTAGAGTGCCTCTTCTTTCCAACAAGGTTATTGGAGCCATTGGTAAGTGGCAATAAAAAGGCATTAGTCTCCATTGTGTTGGGGAGACCCATCTTATCTGCTCAAGACTAACCTACTGAGTCCTTGTCTTTGAGCTACTTTTTGTATGAAAATGTGCTATATAAATAAATGTTGTTGTTGTTGTTGTCTGGAGTACCGAGAAGTGATTGGTTGTGTAGGCATCACTCATAATTGTGTGTGTGGGGGGGGCTTTCTGTGTGCTTAGGGTGCATGAAAGTAGGCCGATCCATAGCAAGCCTAGTGATCCCTGCTCACACTACATTTGTAACACAGAATGGGAATACAATTGTGAATTCTTTTCATTAAAACATCCAGTGCATCAAAATCTGAAGTATACCTCTAGGAAAAGTAAAATAAGAAACATGTATAACATGTACTTCTGTATTAACGACATTTGCACATATAGAAGAATTAAGTAATAAAATGTTAGAAATGGATTATTCCAATTTATTCTGCTGTTAATGCTTATAACATTTAATAGACACAACATTCGGTTTAAAGAAATACAAAAAATCGTTAAATATATTTTGTTTAACACATTGCTGGAGAGAGGCAACACATTCCATGTTCATTGAAAATTGTCATTGTACTTGTCAATCCTCCTCCTCTTCCTCCTACTACTACTACTGTACTACTACCTGAAGGGCAAAGGTACTCTCTCACTAACACTGCAGTCCTCTCTCTCCCTTTGTCGGAAATACCACTGGGTTTACAATAACCATTGTAGTAAAGTACCTGCATCTATACTCAACGCAACACTTAACAAGTTTTAAATCCAAACATTCATTTTAATGGAGGAATATTTTCCCAATTTGCAACATGGTTATTTTGAAAGGATCCTAGGAGTTATGCGGATCATACAAGTGCACCCCTATTCATTGTATTTATCTGAATTAGATGATGTAGTGTAGAACAATCGTCATGTGCTTTGGTACCAAGACAAGATAAACAAGCAGCTGTGTGATTCTCATTATAAATACTGCATGTCACAAAGTGTACTGTGCATATCACACGGGTACAACAATTTCTATGGATTCTACTTCCCATTCAGAGATAAATGAAGTTGCATTTGTTTTGCATGCTAGACCAGTAGAAAGTAACATGTTGATGTCACTATTTTTCAAATGAACTGTTTTCTTTGTCCCAGATGGATGGGTACCCTGCCCAGCCGGGATGCCTGGATGGTCCCCGTGATGGACAATACCTCCCCTGGGCCACGAGGGGGCAGCCGACCGGGTCTGCTTATGGGCCACTGGACTGTAGCTGGGACACTCATCCCTACCGGAGGATGTGGCCACTGCCAGGGGGCGCCCAGACAGCTGTGAGGTCCTGGATGGCAGCACTTCCGCCACACCAGGAAGTGCTGCCGGAAGAATTCCCAGGGGCACCCGGAGTGCTTCCGGGGGCTCTCTTGACTCTTCCACCACACCAGGAAGTGTCATCAGGGGGAGCAAGGGACCACCTCCCTCCAGAAGCTGAGCCAGAGTTGGGAGGAAGGAGACGAAGCTTGTGAGGAGGGGAGAGGAGGTCAATGAGAAAGAGAAAGAGGAAGAGAGAAAGGAAGAGAGTTGGTGGATTAAGGCATTGTGGTGCTGTACCAAAATAAAGGAGTGTGTTTTGGACATTCTGGTGTCTGTCTGTCTGTGTCCGGGGGTATGCTTTCCACATCTTTAAAAGTTATGTTTACAATATACTTTCTATAACAAAGTTATAAGATGGCTTTGTAACTTCAGCGGCACAAGAGAAATTAAGGATTACAGTAAATATACTATACAGATAGATAGATAGATAGATAGATAGATAGATAGATAGATAGATAGATAGATAGATAGATAGATAGATAGATAGATAGATAGATAGATAGATAGATAGATAGATAGATAGATACTTCATTCCTTCCCTCAGGGAAACTCAGCATATAACATCTATATAAAACATAATATAACATTGTTTGGTCAATTACTGAAATTCATGTACAACTGGGTAGTACCATAAACTTAGCAATTCATAGTACAACCTAAACTACCTAAACTAATGCACTTTATTTTACTGTTAAATGCGTTTTCCAATCTTAAGGTAAATTATCAAAAATTCATAGCAAAATTTGATTTTTGTGTCATGTGTGCCTTAATGTGTTAATCACATGTATACAAGCATTTAGAAAAAAAACAAAGATTATGATAATCATAAATGTAAAAATGAAAGGTTAGGAAAAATGGGTTGTAATTTTTTTTAAAGTATCACGTTAAAATATTTCTTGCTGGTTTTGATTTAAATTTTTTGATAGAATTTGTTCCTATCTCTTACAGCAGTTTATAAAAAAGATAACATGGAATAGCATATAAGGAAGTAATTTTACATAACTGTTACTAATTTAGATTCATTCCTCAAGCTACAAAAGTCCTAAAGAGGAAAAGGGACAAAACACTAATGTCTCTTTACAGTTTATATTTGAACTATACTGCACAATTTTACCCTCATATTATTTTGCAGATTTCATGCAAATATCTGCAATTCAGGATAACTGTCCATGTCAAAAAAATAAAAAATAAATAAAAACAGTTACTTCATCAGCTCTGATTACGTTGGATTTTGACTCATCTTTAGAGATACCCTTGGACCACTAAATTAACATTGCACATTTCATTTTTCTCTGCACTGCATTTCTCCTGCTAACATTTCTCTTCCCAAAACCTGGCCTCTTCTTGCTCTGCTCTCTAAGGTATTGTGACATCCTCTGTATGTGACATTTCATGCTACTTTTACTGACAACTCTCGCAAAGAAGTGATTTTTCTCAAGTCAGTTTTTGACTGCATAAAAATGTAGTACAGCAACTGGAGGATTAGCTGTGAGAAGTAATTTGCCGCACATCTTCTTTATTCATTTTAGGAGACTACAGCGTTGCAGTAGAAAGATTGTGAACCAAATCGAAATTGAAGGGAACTTTATGGATGTAAAAAGTTTGGGATTGATTTCAATATCCTTCATCATCCATATTAAGCTTTAATGACCTGGGCCCTGCTTACATATCTGAACTTATCATGGCATACAAAATGTGGCACACACATAAAGATCTCAAAATGAGTGTCATTGTATAAAATATGCTTACACTAAGAAATGTGTTTAAGCCATTTCTTACACAAAAGTTGGGATTTATGAAGCATGAATTTGGCAAGAAAACTGGCTTCAAATAGGGTTGCTGATTAACAGTTTATAGTGTAACTCTGTTTGTTACTCATTTGCCCAAAAGTAAGAGTGTAACTTTCACTCTGGACTGTTACTGACCTTCCTCTGTTCTGTTACTCTTCTTGGTATGGCACTGTGTGGCACTGCTATATTGGCAAGTTGTTACTCCTTCGAATGGGAAGAGACATTGCAGATATTGAGAGACGAAAGGCTTTAATCTATATACATCTATATACTGTATTTTTACAATACAATTTTGGAGAATGCCCAGGAGAGGATGGGTGATCAGTTAGCCTGGGTCAGCAGAATGGTGACCTTGCCTGTTATAAACAACCTTAGACCCCAAATGAGAATTATTTTCTCCAAGAGTTGTTTTCCTTTCTCTTCCTCTGTTGTCAACTGGCCATATCTTAATTATCATTTTAATGGACTTATCGTCATGTGTTTATGTTAAATCAAATTGAAATTGCTTTGTTTTACTATGTGGTTACTTTCATTCGTATGTCCAAGTATGGAAATGATGTATAGTGTAACTATTTCTGTCACTGAATTAGAGCTGTAAACAAGTGTAGTTGCTCTGAACCCCTATTCAGTAGAGTATTATAAAAAAACGATTAAATTGAACTGAACAAAAAATAACTGCTGGAAATGTTTCAGGGTGTTTCACCCATATCCAACATACCACACCAGTCATAATTCCATCCATCCATCCATTTTCCAACCCGCTGAATCCAAACACAGGGTCACAGGGGTCTGCTGGAGCCAATCCCAGCCAACACAGGGCAGGAACCAATCTCGGGCAGGGTGCCAACCCACCGCAGGACACACACAAACACACCAAGCACACACTAGGGCCAATTTAGAATCGCCAATCCACCTAACCTGCATGTCTTTGGACTGTGGGAGGAAACCCACGCAGACACGGGGAGAACATGCAAACTCCACGCAGGGAGGACCCGAGAAGCGAACCCGGGTCTCCTAACTGCGAGGCAGCAGCGCTACCACTGCGCCACCGTGCCGCCCCCCAGTCATAATTATATATGTAAAATACTCAATATCCAAAGAAAGGAAAGGGACGTTTGCTTCAGGGGTGTGGCACTATTATGTACCTTTAGGGGTGGAAGAGGAGGATCCTGCATTCTGATGCACTATGTCTTATTTAAGTTGTAGCATTTTCTCGATGGTTACAATTGAAAGAGGTTGATGCCTATTTTAGTGAGATCTTTAGTTCTATTGTCTCCCTTTTCCTGAACTATTCTGAATTAGCAAATGAATTGCCAAAAAACTCCATTATCAAGGAAGGAAAGATGCTTATGTTTAAACTGGACCATAGTTTTTAAGCTGGCATACAAAGATGTTTTCAACCAGTGGATGTTTTTGAAATGGTGCTTAATTATAGTCAATGATCCTACCCTGCTGTCTTCTTCTTCTTCTTTCAGCTGCTACTGTTAGGGGTTGCCACAGCAGATCATCTTCTTCCATATTGTCCTGTCTTCTGCATCTTTCTCTGTCACACCCATCACCTGCATGTCCTCTCTCACCACATCCATAAACCTTCTCTTAGGCCTTCCTCTTTTCCTCTTGCCTGGAAGCACTATCTTTAACATCCTTTTCCCAATATACCCAGCAACTCTCCTCTGCACATGTCCAAACCAAAGCAATCTCATCCTGCTGTCAGAGTCAATATTTATAACCAGGAGTTTAGAAGAAGCACTGCCCCCTGAGATCCACAAGCATTTCATCCATTTTTCGGGTACATTAAGTTGCCTGTCAATCCTCCCTATGATATTACACTCCTCAGAGATCGGGCCAATCAGATGGGAAAACTTGAGCCTTTCATTAGGAAAGAAAAGATCTGAGAAAGAATACACTCTTAAGGTAACCTTATGCTCTGCATCAAGAATCCTGAATGACCAACTGCATGGTTTAGTGTCTGTGACTTAAAATTGGTTTATAAAATAAAAAGGTGTTTAGTAAATTGCCAGAGTAAGTAAAACAGGAACAGTGTGTTGTATACCTCCAACGTAGAAATGTTTTACAACAGAAAGGACATATTATTTAGCAGTGAACTAAACCTAAAAGCAGACTCATAAATCAGACATTGTGGACTTGTTTTTGTGCTTCACTTTGTACTTAAAATCATAATAGGATGACAAGTATAATTAATCTGTTTGAATTTTTTATAATAGTTCACCTGTTGCAGTGCTTGGTTATACAATGCATTCTTTGTTTATTGTTTTCCTTAGGAAAAAAAGGCAACAAAAAACTCAACAAAGTTTGAATACACACACTAATTACAAATAATGATATTGTTTATTTTGGGCTGGTTATCAAGTTCCAGAATACTGCAAGTAACAGTATAAATCTGGCCTAATTCCAGAAGGAAAATTGGCAATTTAAGGCTACATAAATGTAACGTGTTTTAAATGTTGAGATTTTTTTACTTATTAAAATAACAGTATATGAGTCAGATAGAATTTGATTTTGTGAGGCTCATACACATAAATTACCACTACAAACCATACAACATAAGAACAACGGTTGTCATCATTCTTCCACAGCAAACAAATTGAACAGAAATACATTTAGATTTATTAGTCACATTATTGTAGAACACTCTTCAGGTCAAGATGTTAGGGTCTTGCATTTCACAGCTTCTAGGAAAGAAGTTTTATTTATTATGATGTATCAATCCATCCATTTATTTTCCAAGAACGTATTTTATTACTTTATTACCCAGCCACAGGGGATGCACAGACCAGTGTGTTTCTTCGTGCCGGTCTCAAGCCCGGATAAATGGGGAGGGTTATGTCAGGAAGGGCATCCGGTGTAAAATTTTGCCAAATCAATATGTGGACAACAACACAAATTTCCATACCGGATCAGTTGAGCCCCGGTTTAACAATGACTGCCACCAGTACTGTTAGCCAACAGGGTGCTGGCGGAAGTTGGGCTACTGCTGGCCGAAGAAAAAGAAGGAGAAGAGGGGGGAGACGTGTCCGGAGGCAGGAGGAGAGGATGAAGGTAAAGGGAGTGGAACTGAGGGTAGGAATTTTGAATGTTGGCAGTATGATTGGTAAGGGGAGAGAGTTAGCAGATATGATGGAGAGAAGGAAGATTGATATATTGTGCATGCAAGAGACTAAATGGAATGGGAGTAAGGCCAAGTGCATCAGAGGTTTGGTTCAAATTGTTCTATCATGGTGTGGATAGGAGGAGAAATGGAGTAGGGGGTCATTCTGAAAGAACAGTCTGTCAAGAGTGTTTTGGAGGTGAAAAGAGTGTCAGACAGAATAATGATTATGAAGCTGGAAATTGGAGGTGTGATGATGAATGTTGTTAGTGCATATGTCCCACAAGTTGGGTGTGCAATGGATGAGAAAGAAGATTTTTGGAGTGAGTTGGATGAAGTGATAAACAGTGTACCCAAGGGACAGAAAGTGGTGATTGGAGTGGATTTCAATGGACATGTTGGTGAAGGGAACAGAGGAGACGAGGAGGTGATGGGTAGGTATGATGTCAAGGAGAGGAATGAAGAAGGTCAGAGGATAGTGGATTTTGCCAAATAGATGGACATGGCTGTGGTGAATACGTTATCTAAGAAAAGGGAGGAACATAGGGTTACATACAAGAATGGAGGAAGATGCACACAGGTAGATTACATCCTATGCAGAAGAGTCAATCTGAAGGACAGTGAAAACTACAAAGTGGGGGCAGGGGAAAGTGAAGTTAAGCAGCATAGGATGGTGGTCTGTAGGATGACGTTGGAGATCAAGAAGAGGAAGAGAGTGAGGGCATAGCCAAGGATCAAATGATGGAAGTTGAAAAAGGAAGACTGCAAGGTTGAGTTTAGGGAGAAGGTGAGACAGGCACTGGGTGGCAGTGAAGAGTTACCAGACAGTTGGGAAACTACAGCAGATGTAGTAAGGGTAACAGCAAGAAGGGTGCTTTGCGTGACATCTGGACAGAGGAAGGAGGAAAAGGAAACCTTGTGGTGGAATGGGGAAGTACAGGAGAGTATACAGAGGAAGAGGATGGCAAAGAAGATGTGGGATAGTCAGAGAGATGCAGAAAGTAGATAAGAGTACAAGGAGATAAGGCGCAAGGTGAAGAGAGAGGTGACGAAAGCTAAATAAAAGGTGTATGATGAGTTGTATGAGAGGTTGGACACTAAGGAGGGAGAAAAGGACCTGTACCGATAAAGGATAAAGATGAAAATGTACTCACAAACGAGGAGAGTGTGTTGAGCAGATGGAAAGAGTACTTTGAGAGGCTGATGAATGAAGAGAACAAGAGAGAGAAGAGGTGGGGTGATGTGGAGATTGTGAATCAGGAAGTGCAACGGATTAGCAAGGAGGAAGTAAGGACAGCTATGAAGAGGATGAAGAATGGAAAAGCCGTTGGTCCAGATGACATACCTGTGGAAGCATGGAGGTGTTTAAGAGAGTCTAGGAGAGTTTAGGAATCTTGGAAAGTGAGAGGATGCCTGAGGAGTGGAGAAGAAGTGTACTGGTGCCGATATTTAAGAATAAAAGGGATGTGCAGAAGTGTAGTAATTACAGGGGGATAAAATTGATGAGCCACAGCATGAAGTTATGGGAAAGAGTAGTGGAAGCTAGGTTAAGAAGTGAGGTGAGGTGATGATTGCCAGTTCCAATCCCGTAAAATGCCAAAAGGGGCTCTGCTTTGTTGGGCCCTTGAGCAAGACCCTTAACCTGCAATTGCTAAGCGCTTTGAGTAGTGAGAAAAGCGCTATATAAATGCAAAAAATTATTATTAATTAAAAATTATTAGTGAACAGCAGTGTGGTTTCATGCCAGGAAAGAGCACCACTGATGCAATGTTTGCTCTGAGGGTGTTGATGGAGAAGTATAGAGAAGGCCAGAAGGACTTGCCTTGCGTCTTTGTGGACCTGGAGAAAGCATATGACAGGGGTGCCTCGAGAGGAGTTGTGGTATTGTATGAGGAAGTCGGGAGTGGCAGAGAAGTATGTAAGATTGTTCAGGATATGTACAAGGGAAGTGTGACTGTGGTGAGGTCTACGGTAGGAGTGAAGGATGCATTCAAGGTGGAGGTGGGATTACATCAGGGATCGGCTCTGAGCCCTTTCTTATTTGCAATGGTGATGGACAGGTTGACAGACGAGATTAGACAGGAGTCCTCGTGGACTATGATGTTTGCTGATGACATTGTGATCTGTAGTGATAGTAGGGAGCAGGTTGAGTAGACACTGGAGAGGTGGAGATATGCTCTAGAGAGGAGATGAATGAAGGTCAGTAGTAACAAGACAGAATACATGTGTGTAAATGAGAGGGAGGTGCAGACAAGAGATGCTGAGTATATTGGGAGAAGGATGCTAAGGATAGAGCTGCCAGGGAAGAGAAAAAGAGGAAGGCCTAAGAGAAGGTTTATGGATGTTGTGAGAGAGTACAAGCAGGTGATGAGTGTAACAGAACAAGATGCAGAGGACAGAAAGATATGGAAGAAGATGATCTGCAGTGGCAACCCCTAATGGGAGCAGCTGATAGAAGAAGTTAAGTATTTTATTACTAAGTTGCCAGTTATATTGAGGCAGGAATTAACACTGGATGTCACACCAGACCATTAGAGGGCAGAATCCCATTAGAGGTACAAGTCAAATAAAAAACATAATAAAAAAATAAAACATATCAGTTCCAAAGTGACCAGGTTGGGACTTGAATCCAGGTCTCCAGAGCTGTGAGGCAGCAGCACTGACAAGTATACCACAGTGCCCCATCCCATTTTATCACATCCCTCATTTTATCATATAACACTTTTTAAAACTTTTCTCTGACATCCAATATCAAAAGGTTATTTCTCTGACTAATGTCCCTCGACTGCCTGTCCCCCCCACTTCAATGTCCTTGATGCAGGTCAAGAGGTTTTTTTCTCATCACACAAGAAGAGCTCCACTCAATACATTTCAATTGAGGGGTTGTATTTTTTTTCCTTTTTTCCCAATGAATTACTTTCCCTTTTTGAATCTGTCACATATTAGAGTGCAAATAAGGTGAGACTAATGCCCACTGCCAATTAATAAAATAAGATAATAAAATATACATATTTGAATGTATATTTAATTATTGACATCTTTGAGACAGGCAAACCATTTGGAATAATGGCATTAGGGTCTACATCACTGTACTGCACTCTTTGCCACATGAAGATTAGCAGACAAAAATATGCCTGTTTCTTCGCCTATAAATATTCTCTTAGCAAATTGACTTTTTAAATTAAAAATGATATGCTTTGGTTCAGCTTGGAATGAGGAAGGAATTACCTTTCATGTATTTCTCTCCTTGTGTATGTTACCTACACGGCATTTACTAGCTCCGTTACTCCCCAAATCACTCTTAAACTCATTAGAAAAGCTTAAGATCTCCATCTATCCTGCTGAGTTAAAATGAGTGCAAGTCCCAGCTGTCTCCATAGAAACGGAATCCTAATCAGCCTGCTCCGACGCTTCGGGCAGTTTTTGGCCTAGAGAGTATTCCAGTGACTTGCAACGTGTACAGAGATGGGAGGCCCACAGAGCAATAGATTGATGGATAAGCAGAATGGGTAAGAGCATCCGTGGGAATATGGACTAGTTAACAAAATAATGAAAAGGTAATGTATTATTATTTATTTGGGAATTTTACTTTGTTTATGATTTATAGTCACCAGATTGCATTTATTATTCATCTTATTAACATTATGCTTAGCTGTTCATGGCACAAAAATAGAGTACAATCAATACATTATAAAAACTGTTTCTGCTGCTTTCATGTTTCAAGGACCAGGAGGAAGGCATGGAATGCTTTACTGTACACTGTAAGTCAAAGCCACACAAAAACTTATCACTGAAAATCACAACCATTCTCCATCCCTTCATTCAAATATTTAGAGCAATGGAAAGAATAAATGCTTTTATAGCATCATGCATTCAAACCTAGTAAAGTCCTCAGGAGTAGCAGTGGTATTCCTCTAAAATCAGCAGATGATCTATCTAGGGTCTCTAGATATTCTCACATAAATGATCACCAATTAACCTAACACACATCTCTGGGATACAGGAGGGAAAAATGGAATATTAAGAGAACCACATCACACAGACATGGGCAGAATATGGTTACCCCTTGCAGTGTTCCAGCCAGAATGGAAACCCAGAACTTTGAGACAACAGTGCTAATCACTGTGTTACCCTTCCACCATCACTAGATAACACTTGCTATAAAAAGCTCTTCCAAAAAAATAAATAAATAAATAAGAAGGGCAAGATTTAGATTTGAAGAAGTAGCCTCCCGTGACCCTGTGTTAAGATATAGCGGGTTGGACAATGACTGAATGACTGACTGACAGAACTGGGCCAAGTAGAGAAAGGCTTTTACTTTATTACTTTGACTCATAATTTTCTTCCTAATATTCATTTTACTCCTGTTTATTTTATTAGATAAAATCGAGGTATTTAGAAATGATATATGAGGACTAGAGAACCATCCATTTTTCGAACACATCTTTTCCATCATGCAGTTGTGGGAATACTGGGTACATCCCACTATCAATATACTCTCAATAAGAAGCCACTTCAGGGAAGGACCAACGCACACACCCTTTGGGATCTGAAAAAAAAAAAAAGAGTACTCTGGGGAAACCAACATAAGCATGGAGAGAAAATCCAAACACACAGAATCAGATTAGATTGAACTTTATTGTTATTGTAGCAAGACACCAAAATTCAGTTTTGAATCTAACCAGAAGTGCAAATAGAAGTTAATTGGAAGTAATCAGATCAAATATAAATAAATAGAGCAGTGAGTGATTGTACAGTCAAGAGGATAGAAAGAATAATTAGTGAGAATTAAAATGCAATATGGGCAGTGCATTTAGTAAGTACAGTAAGGATATAACAGAATAGTTACAGTAAAATGTTAAATTAAATAATAGAAGCATTAACGTGAAGACGGCTGTGTAGGTACAAGTATTAGTCGTTCAAGACTGTCGTGCAAACATGATAGACCAGCGGTGGGTACAGAGTCCTAGGGTGTACATGAAAGGTTTCAAGGTGAGGTGAGAAGGGTGAATTTTGAGTTCAGCAAGGTGACGGCCACTGGGTAGAAGCTGTAAATGAGCCTTCATAGTCATAGACGTTTATCCCCCTGTGTCGCAGCAATGTTAAAACACTAGTTAAACCATCACATCCCCTAAAGTCTAATACAAGGCGTTTTTGTCAAAGATATAATATTTACTGCCTCTTGTTTTTATTCTTCAGCAATTTACCATATTGCTTCACAATATTTTATTTGCAATGTGTGATGAAGCATATATTATACTACAGATAAAATAAGATTTGAATTTGTCTACACCATTTTAAAAACTCTCCGGAATGGATGCTTCCTTTAAAAGAAAACAGAAACAAACCTGTACCAAAAGGCCCTTTTATTTAATGTTATTTTTCAGATGAAACTCACATAGTTTACAGGAATCCCGCTATAATTTATTTTACTATGCTTGAATGCATGATGCTGCATAAGCTGGCTTTTCTTTTCATTTTCCTTGTGCTGATTGTTTTTAAAGTAGCCTTCAACTTAGAATATATATTTTTGCACTTTCATTTTTTGATTGCCGCTCAAGTACAATGTTGTGCCATATTGGAAAAAAGAATGATTGTTTCTGGGGTGAAAACATTTAGCAAATAACAACATACAGTAGCACTACAATATTTTTAAAGGAATTTTCCACCAAAAAGTGATTTTTTAAATACATTTTACTTACCAGATGTAGTTTGTAGTGGAGGCTGAGAAAAAATTTTAATCTCATATTTTCATGGAAAAATTATATGTTGAAGATTCACATTCAACAGGGCCCCATGGAGTCCAATTCTGGACAATGGCACACAATGTGAATCTTTACAAAAAAGAAAAAGATTATCACGTGACTTCTGTCACACGATCCACATATCCAATATCCATTTGTATGGCAAAACTTACAAAATATGTGCATTTTTTGCTAAAATATGTTTGACGGTTACTTCATGAAAACTCAGCATTGAATGTAATCAGGAAAGATGCCATTCCCAGTATGCTGTGCATTTGAAGAAGAGACAGGTTCCTTACCAGTTAATGAGGCAAAGAAGCAGACTTTCAATTTAATCTTTAAGAGTTTTACATAGACAGTGGGGAGCCACTTCAACCACCACCAATGTGTAGCATCCAACTGGATGATGCGGCGATAGCCATTTATGCACCAGTACACTAACTAAACATTAGTTATTAAGTGAAGAAGGGGTGAAAGAAACAGTCAGTCAGTAATAGACCGGGGATGATTAGGGGGCCAGAATGACCAGGCCGAGGTAGGCAATTTAGCCAGGACATTGGGATAAACCCTACTCTCTTTTCAAAAGATGCCCAGGGATCATTTATGACTGCAGAGAGTCAAGACCTTGGTTTTACATTTCATCCAAAAGACAGCACCGATTTTTACCATAGGGTTTCCCTGTCACTGCATTGGGGCATTGGGATCCACATAAGGACCGCAAGGTAAACGCCCTCTGTTGGCCTCACAGATACCACTTCTAGCAGCAACCAAAGATTTTCCTAGGTGGTCTCCCAGCCAAGTAATGGCCAGGCTCAAACATACTGGTGGATCATCTGTTCTGAAATGCAGCTGTTATTCTTGCTGGACATTACACTAACATATTTTTACCCTTTTGACATATCTCAATTTCAGACTGAAAACTCAAGTACAAGCATTCATCTCCATGCAACCCATATAACATAAACAAATATAAATGATTTTAGAGTAGCAATCAATATGTTCAGTTTTTCAGTACCATTAACAAACAAACTTAATTTTCTCCAGGACATGTTAGAGTTGTGTTACTGCTCATCCTAAACTTCCAACTTGTGCTAGCATTGAAAATTATTCTTTTTTAAAAAGTGCTAGATCGAATTGTTTTTTATCCCATTTTTAAGAAAAAGATTTTACTCACAAAGTTCATGATTATCAAGGTAATCTTGTGTCCTGGAGAACTGTCAACATTGACCGTGTAAAATAAACTCATCAGGACATCCAAAGACTTTATAGTCCGTTTCAGTGAATGCAGTACAATAATCTGAAGCTATAATACAATATCATTAGTGCTCTCATTCTGCCAATCTCTCAATCACCTTCAGCTACAATCTGTATTCTGGTATTCACTACTTTTCATGTGTTCTTCCTCCAGATTTGTGTGCTACAGTGAAGAATTTGGGGTAAAATCTAATTACAGAAAGGCTCACATCTTGACAGTAATAGCAATTTTCAGAACTTCTAACCAACAGTTCAAGGAGCAATAAAAGTCACCTGGGGACACAAGGGGATCTACTCAGAGATAACATGGAGGGAGAGTCCAACTTCTGTTTATTGTAGGTTAGAATACCATGAGAACATGTAGACATAAACATTGCATCTGCTTTGCTGGCTATCCACTTTGGGGTATTCCTTGATTCTTTTTTACTGTTTTCTTAGAATCTGCACACATATTAAGCATTAATGACATGTTTACGTTTGCAAGACTCCATAAACACACATTCAGAACTATTTTTTCAATATAAACTATTTTACTAAAGACACCTTAATTTAAAAACCAATAACCTCTCAAAATAAAATATTTTATGTTAGCCAAATGTTATCCTAAATGAAACAGAATCCTTTTGCAATTTTCTGTAAATTAAACTGCAACTTGAAAAACTACTTGACTCATTACAATTAAAGGATTATAACGATTTTAACAAACTGAAGTTCTGTGGAATAGGGTACATTTCATAAGGGTTAGGAACAGAAATGTAGCAACCAAGGTAGCACTTCTGCCTGAAAGAGCAAAATTTGATTTCCAGCTCTGTCCTTAATTCAATTTCATATTTTGTTTATCTATAATTCCATCTATGCACTCAGAATTATGCAATAATTTGAAATCTGGAACATAAATACAAAAATAATGTTGGAATGTAAACAGATGCAACATTCACAAATGGTAATTTTAAGTCCAAATTACAATAGCTTCAAGTACGCTACGTTTTTAAAAGGAATCATTCTGCAGGCTGACAATTACAATTTCATTTGTTCAGTAGATGTGTGAAAAACAGGTCATTCATACTGGATGATGCATTCACTAATTATCTTTGTGTAGCTTGCACATTCACCTTGTGGTTGTGTCAGTTACGTCTGGGTAATTCAATTTTCACAGAAATCCCTAAGATGGGCACGTTAAATTAGGAGGTGACTCTGAAATGGCTCATTATGAGTCAGGGTACCCTGCAATGTCCTTGTGTCTTAAGCTCTTGGGATTGTACCAACTTTCCTTGACAATAAGTGGATAATCAGGTTGGAAAAAGGATGAATAAATGAATACTTAAATTTTTCAGATGCTATATAATGAATCTACGACTTACTAAAGTGACAAAGTAAGGAAGAAAGCTTTAAATTGAAAGGTTTTATGTAAAGTATGGATTACTAAATTAAAAATGAATAACCATAATTGCAAGAGATCAATTAAATATAGTACCTCTTTCCTTTCATAATTAGAAAACTACTCTCAGAGTGAAAAATATTTCAAAAGCTACTGCCTTCAACTGTCTTCTCCTTGCGAAGATTGTTAATGCACAAACCACACGTGTGAATTTCATTCTGCACATGTGTGAAACATTAAAGTTTCTTATGCTTCAAGCAAATTAACTTTCTTTTTCCAGACTGTGAATTAACTCATATAGTAAAGTTTACAAATCAAATCATATGCATATATATCCATATATAGAATAGGAGTTTAAAGCAAAATTGAAAAGTCTGAATTAGCATAAGCCACCATCTATCTATCTATCTATCTATCTATCTATCTATCTATCTATCTATCTATCTATCTATCTATCTATCAATTTGGGGTGTTCTAAAATATAAAGTGCAATATAAATAAAATTTATTATTATTATTATTATTCATAAGAAATGTAATGATTTACATCATGAGGTAGAAGTACATGACAAATGAGAATAGTTATGTCAGATATCTGAAATATTAAATTGTGTGCTTCAATTTAAAAGTTTAAAGTCTAAATATTTTCGATTATAACAGAAATTTCTCGTTTTTCACTAACAGAGGTCAATAAAATGCTGGATCCCTAGTAAAGGATCAATAATGAAAAAATATTCATAATCACTGACCTAGAAATCATCTAAAATCCCCACTTGCTTATGTCTGAAATTTATCATTGTTACTGTTCTGGGAATGGAAAAGAATCAGATATCAAAAAATACTATATATTAATGATCTGCATCTTCAAAATTACAAAAAATGACACTCCATATGCCTATATTATTGATTCCCATTTTTCCATAGTTTTGTGAAAAGGAGTAATTTTGACCCCTTATATCCTATTAGGGGGTGAAATCCTGGGGACAGCTGATGTGGCCTGCACAATTTCAAGTCCTTATGATCATTTTTGTTGAAGAAACCTATTAGTTTATTCTTTATCATAAAGGTATACTTTTCTACATAAAGTATGGTCTAAAAATGGCCAAAAACATGGTTTTGGGGTCTAGAAGGCCAAAAATAAGGGGTAACTAGACATCAAGAGGAGTCGAACAATATATATAACATGTGGGGGCATTCTCATGTTGGTGAGTCAAGACAAAAAAACAGAAGTGATTTCAAAGCATTCGTAATTCTCATGAACACAAAAATCAAAATTGTAGGATTCTTGTACAGTATTTAGGTTTAATGTCTAATGATGTTCAATCATTTAAATAAAACGAACTGCAGCAACCCTTTTAGTTTCTAATAGAAGTGGCTGTGGATTTTCACTTAGCTTTCCAGTCTAGTCAGTAAAAATGCTATAGTTTATCAGCCCTATTGTCTGTACCAATGAGCCGTTTGATATCCTGATGAGTCCCATCAATAACAAGTGTTAAAAGAAAAAAAAAGAAAAAACTGAATTGGATACTTTAGGAAGTCATTTATAATTAACAGATACAGAAGACTGCTGAATGCTTACTCTCAGAATTCTTATATGTATAATGACACATAACATAACATTACATCCTTAAGCCTGCTTAGTCAAAATCAGGGTCACAGAGTGCCAGAGCCTTTCTTGGTAGTACTGGGTGCAAGACAGGAGTGAAGCCACCAGTCCATAATAGGGTCCACTCACTTACAATCTTCTCAATTCACAGGGGCAACTTGGAATCATTATGTCTTAGGGAATGTGGGGAAAAAAATCAAAGGAGAACCCACAAATATTATCCCATTACATAGAAAGGGTGATTGGGCTGATCCAAGCAATTAAAGGCTAGTAAGCTTAACATGCATCACAGGTAAATTAGTGGAAGAAGAGGAGTTTTATTGAAAGGTCAGCATGAGTTCCAACGAGGGAGGTCATGTTATACTAATATGCTGGAATTCTTTGAGGAAGCAACAAAAGGATATGCTTAATGTGGTGCATACAATATTATTTATCTTGACTTTCAGAAAACATTTGATAGGGTGGAACATAAAAGATTGGGCATGAAACTAAAATAAGTTGGAGTTCAGGGTGCGGTGTGTAGACGGATGCAAAATGGGTTCAGACACAGGAAACAGAGGGTGATGGTGCGAGGAACCCTATCAGAATCGGCTGATGTTAAGAGTGGTATCCCTTAAGGTTCAGTGCTAGTGCTGCTGCTGTTTTATATATATATATATATATATATATATATATATATATATATATATATATATATATATATATATAAATGATTTGAATAGAAATGTAAATAACACGCTTTTTAAGTTTGCAAATCATATCAAACTAGGTGGATTGCCAGATAATCTAAAATCCTTTGAGTCATTACAGAGGGACTCGGACAGTATACAGACTCGGTCAGATTTGTGTCAGATAAAATTTAATATAAGTAAATGTAAATTACATTTAGGAGTTAATAATATTACATTTGATTGAATACACAATAGGAGGTTTGAAAATTGAAGGCATACATTATGAGAAGGATTTAGGAGTCATAGTGGACTCTATGCTATCAACTTCCAGATAGTGTTCAGAAGCCATTAAGAAGGCCAACAGAATGTTAGGTCATATAGCACAATGTGTGAAGTACAAGTACAAGGAGGTTATGATGAAGCTTTATAACACACAGGTGAGGACTCATCTGGAGTACCGTGTGCAGCTTTGGTCTCCAGGCTATAAAAAAGACATAGCAGCACTAGAAAAAGTCCAGAGAAGAACAACTAGGCTGATTCCAGGGCTACAGGGGATGACTTACAAGGAAAAATTAAAAGTGCTGAGCCTTTTCAGTTTAAGCAAAAGGAAATTAGAAAGAGACAGGATTGAACTGTTTAAAATTATGAAGGGAATTAGTACAACGGATTGAGATTGTTACTTTAAAATGAGTTCAGCAAGAATACAGGGACACAGTTGGAAACTTGTTAAGGGTAAATTTCACACAAACATTTGGAAGTTTTTCTTCACACAAAGAACCATAGACACTTGGAATAAGCTACCAAGCAGTGTGATAGAGAGAAGAACTTTAGAGACCTTCAAAAGTAGACTTGATATTATTTTGGAAGAATTAAGTGGATAGGACTGATGAGGTTTGTTGGGCTGAATAGCCTGTTCTCATCTAGATTATTCTATCTGTAATATTCTGATATTCTAAACACATGGGCACATAGAAAGCGTACACAAAGTACAAAATGTATGGGTTTCAAACCAAAAATGCGAGATCCATGAGGCACCAGTGCCAACCACTATATTGCTATGGCACCCAGAGCAGTAAAAATTGAATGAAATAAAGTGAATGCAATTGCTACAGCAGTTTCTGGAAGCAGTTTAAATATTTAGACTTGAGGGAGTTAAAAACATAAGAGAGACATAAAAACACAGTTGGGATAGGAACAGGTCATTCAGCCCAACATATTCAAGTGCTGATATCTACTACACAGGCTGACAACCTATGCCACGTATCTGTTCTTGTCTGTGCAAATCCCTGTATCATCCCTGAAACAATTTTGGCTTTAGGCTTATTTCAGGAATATGATGTCAAAATGTTTCAGTGTATAAAACAGCCATTAGAAGAAGGGTGGAATAATGAGGAAATATTCCTTACAAAACATCAAAAATGCATTTCATAATGTAGCTTAAAGCATTTATTTTTGCCTGTCATCTATATGTACCGTTATAAAAAATCATGAATTTTACCTATTATAGGCAAACATATCTTTAAGAATAAGCAATACATGTTTATTTGCTGGTGAAAACACTATGTAGCATTAGAATAAACACAAACACATTAACCAGTAAATGTAACAAGAGTGTGTCATGTTTTTAAAACAAACCAATAGTTTGTTTAGCCGCCTCCACTATAATGCAAAATGGCAGCCATTTGCTTTGATAGAGTGCTGAAAAAAATGAATGTAGTTCTGTGATAACCTTTCTTGCAGGAATCATCAAAACTCTTCTTTTGTCGTTGGCGCCTTTTTGTTCTTTTCTCCATTCACCTCACAGCTTCAGTTTTGTTGAGGTTAAATTTCTGAGGTGGACAGTCCACTTCTATTAGTGTTCCATCTGCAAACTTTTACTTCACTATTTTTACTATTTGCTTTTTATTTATATATTTACTCTTTATTTATATATTTACTATTGTTCATTGTGTTTGCATTGTTTTTTTAATAAAAATTATGTTTTGCTAAGTAAGCTGCACTCACAATGTACAGTATAATGAATCAAAATCTGTTTAATATTTCTTAGCACTCATCATTACATCGATGTTGACCAGATCCCATCTGGCAAATCCTGAAATGCTCCCCACACCATAATGGCGATGCCACTTACTGTATGCTTCACAGACCACATTAACATACTGTACCTCTTCTGACATATTGGTGTCTTTGTGGACCACAAATCATTCATTGTTTCATACGATCATCTGTCACTGAGTGAGGCTCCATGTTATGTGGTCTTTTGTGTACTGCAGTCTCGTCGTCTAGTTGGTTTTCCACAAGAATGCTCTTTGTTAACTGCAACACAGCCCACCAGACTATTTCTTTTAAGACTTCTTTCCATTGTGGAAGTGTGTACTTTGGTGGCAAATGTCTATACCAGATACTATATGCAGACAATTTTAGGGACTCCCTCTGCATTTTCTGTCAATCTCTTGTGCAGTGTCTTTAACTTTCTTATATCAGGTTAGCTTTGTCATATCCAAATCTCTCTTGAGGCACTCCAGTATTTATGATTACGATCTAACCACTAATCCGTCTGCTTACCTAATCAATACCTATTAATCTGAACCATGTGTGCTGATTGGTAGAATTTAGCAATTAAATGGAATGGGTGGGGAGCCTGAAGATGAGGTTTAGGATCCAAACCTGGGTCAGTGTAGCTATCTCTCAGTATGTCATTAAGGTTTTGGAAAACACAAGAAATTCATGTTTATTTTAATTGTATCAGTGTGTATTTATATTTACTGTAATGTTACACATTGTTTAGATGAACACATAAACATTAGTATCTGGATAACTTGCTTTAAACATATTTTTTGGATGGCCTAAGACTTTTATGCAGTAAAGCTCATACTATTCATTTACTGTATGTTAAACTTCCTTCATATCCTTTACTCCTTCACATACTGTACGCCTCATACTCCGTCTACAACCCCAATTCCAAAAGAGTTGGGATGCTGTATAAAATGTAAATAAAATCAGAATGCAATGATTTGCAAATCTTATGAACCCATATTTCATTCACAACAGAACATAGGAAACATATCATATATTACTATTTCACGAAAAATATTGGATCATTTTGAATTTGAAGGCAGCAACATGTCACAAAAATCTTGGAATGGGGCAAGAAAAGATTGAAAAAGTAAGTGATACTAAAAAGAAACAGCTAGAGGACCATTTTGCAACTAAGTAGGTTAATTGGCAACAGAATAGTAACATGATTGGGTATAAAAAGAGCATCTTTGAGAGGCAGAGTTTGTCAGAGGTAGAGATGGGCAGAGGTTCACCAATCTGTAAAAAACTACATCTACAAATTGTGGAACAACTTCAGAATAATGTTCCTCAATGTAAAATTGAGAAGAAATTGAATACCTCATCATCTACAGTAAATAATATCATCAAAAGATTCAGAGAATCTGGAGAAATGCAAAGGACAAGACCAAAAATCAATATTGTAATGTCCGTGATCTTTGGGGACTCAGGCAGCACTGCATTAAAACAGCCCTGATTCTGTCATGGAATTCACTGCATGGACATAGGAATACTTCCACAAATCTTTGTCTGTTAACACAGTTCACCATGTCATCCATAAATGCAGGTTAATGATCTTGTGCAAAGAAGAAGCCATATGTGAACATGATCCAGAAACGCATTCATTTTCCAATGAGCCACGGCAGATTTAAAATGGACTGAGGCAATGTGGAAAAGTTTCTGTTGTCGGATTAATCGAAATTTGAAATTCTTCTTGGAAAACATGGACAAGGAAGTGGGGCCATCTGACTTGTTATCAGCACTCAGTTCAAAAGTCTCAATCTCTAATGGTATGGGGCTGCATTACTGCTTGTGGAATTGCCAGCTTGCACATCTGGAAAGGCATCATCATTGCTGAAAGGTATATACAGGTTTTAGAGCAGCATATGCTCCCAACCAGATGACATCTTCTTCAGGGAAGGCATGCCAAACCACTTACTATATCTATTACAACAGTATGTCTTCATAGTAGAAGATTCTTGGTACTGAACTGGCCTGCCTGCAGTCCAGACCTTTCATCAGTTGTGCATCATGAAACAAAAAATATGACAAAGAAAACCCAGGACTGTTGAGCAGCTGGAATCCTATATCAGACAAAATTGGGCAACATTCATCTCCAAAAAGTCCAACCACTGGTCTCCTCAGTTCCCAGATGTTGACAGACTGTTGTTAAAAGAAGAGGGGATGCAACACAGTGGTAAACATGGCCCTGTCCCAAATTTTTTGAGATGTGTTGCTGCCATCAAATTCAAAATGACCTTATTCTGTTCTTAAAATGGTACATTCTCTCAATTTAAACATTTGATATGTTTTCTATGTTCTATTGTGAACGAAATATGGTTTTATGACATTTGCAAATCATTACATTCTGTTTTGATTTATATTTTACACATCGTCCCAGTTTTTTTGGAATTGGGGTTGTATCATTATATATTAGAGGGATGCCATAGCTCCATATTATTACCTGTAGAACTATGAGCCCCACTTAGTTGTTGACAGCATTTCCTGCCTGGGTTGGCCAGATACCCCTACCATCTCCTGCATGGCCTGCTATCTAGAATTTTGGGGGAACATTACATCAGTCTGTCAAGACTTTAAACCTCCATCCCACGACTCCACCAATCTCTCTCTCTTTCTACATTTACATTTACTTATTTGTCTGACATTTATCCAAGGCAATTTACAGCATGAGAGATTCTTTGCAAATGGAAAACGGGAAGGTGAATCACTTGCTCATGGTCACTCAGTGTCAGTAGCTGGATTTGACCCTGCAACCTCACAGTTTGAAGTCCCAGGCCTTAACCACTATGCCACACTGCCCCTCTTTCTCACTAGTTTCCTTGCCCAATGTCTTTCAGGGCAGGCAGGCCATATGCATTGCTTAGTGCTCCCTAGTGACCACTGCACTTACCCACTGGCATGTACAGAATCTTTGTCTGGTTGGCTTGCTAAGAGATTTTGTACTTGCCATGGGCACCCATTTACAAGTGGATCATATTTTCAATATAATTAATATAGGATGTGATGACATACACAGAGTTAGCATGGTCTTTCCATATTTGTGTGTGTACTCTGATTTTCCTCCCACATTCTAAAGACTTGTGTCTTAGACTTATCAATGACTCTAAATTGCCCTGGCGTGAGTAACTGCAGGCATGTGCATGACTGGAGATTGTTCTTGACTTATGCCAAATGATGCCTGTATAGGCTACTGCCCCTGCTGCTGCAATTTAAAACAAAACCAGGTTGAGATGATGGATGGATGGGATTAACAGTACCTGGCCATTCATTTCTTTGAAGATAAACTTCTTTCATTCTGAGAGATGGAGAGATTCAGTCATCATATTAGACAGCCTAGTGCAGACTTTACTGTAGATTCTCAGGAGGGGGTGGGCGGGCAGTTGGTGGAGGTCTTCGGGTTTGCTTTTGCTTTTTGCTTTTGTGTCTCACTTTCAGTGTTGTAACTGACCATGGATTCCCACAGAGGTTTATTTTCTCCAGGGATGCTGTTGAGGGAAGTTTTTGTTTTCCTCTCAGCTATTGCTGTGGTCTGTTTATATTAATTAGTTTCAAACTACTTTGTTTGTCTGCCTGTATCTTTATGTGAACTCATTATGTAATTAGTATGTTGGGAAGTGTGTATTTGCATTTACCTGTGAACTTCACAGAACTCTCCACCTGCACTCTGTGACAAGCACTACACAAAAATAAAGTGAACTGAAGTGAATTCAATTCTGTGCGTTCAAAGCATATTTCATCATCCCAGTCATGCACCAATTTCTGGCCATGCCTCTGTGATGGCATAAAGAAACTAAAAAAAATCATAATCAGATGCTTATATCAATTGTTTATTAATCTCTTAGCTATCATTTTTAATGCCTTTGTAGCAGAGCTCTGTAGTTTTAACACATTTTATTAAACATTTGACATACTGCAAGCTGTGAGGTAGAACGAGTTGGAGTGAACAACCATTAATTTCACCCATGATTAATTTCAAAGCATTATCCAATCCTATTTTAAGATCTTGAACTTGAATAAAAATATGCTTAGGGGTGGCGTTAAGGTTGGCATTCAGAGAAGAAGAAATAAGACTTACACGTCCAACTCCTAAGGCAGGTAAAGGGGATGCTTTAAACATAGAGGAGTATGAGGGCAGGTAAATTAATAGTGTGTCAAGACTGAAAGTTACTCCACCACTTCATTTAAACAAATTCCACCTCCTATTGATTTTCCCTTAATGGACTACTCTCTGCCAAGATGTATTAGCGACAAACTATCATTATCATTAACCATGACTTTTTAAAATATTGAAGGGCACTGATACAATGATCATAAAGATATTGTGCTGACATTAACAAACATGCTTTTTACATAAGATCTACTGTCCCAAGTCCCAAAGAAATTTACAAGTCCAGAACTCCATAAATATTTTACTGAACCTGTTTTATTTAGTTTAGGGTTATAGGAGGTAAAGCCTATCCCAGCAGCAACAGACATAACATAGGAACAAACCCTGGATGGGGTTTCTGTCCTTTAATGAAGCTCAAACTCTGGTTCATTGTTTCATAATGTCTCGTATTGATTACTGTATTTCCCTCTTCATCTGCCTCCCTGAAAAATATATACAGAAGCTACAGTACATTCAGAACTCCTCACCCATACAAAGTGTTTTGCTCACATCTCCCCTGTTCTCTCCCAGCTTCACTGGCTACCAATTCCATCAAGGATTAAATTCAAGATTCTGATTCTCACCTTCAAAGTCCTACATAACCTTGCTCCTCTCTACCTCACTCAGCTCCAAGTTCCTTACATTCCTTGTCGCTCTCTCAGTTCCTCGAGCAGTCATCTCCTTACTGTTCCACACACCAGACTCTCCACCCTGGGAGGCAGATCCTTCAGTGTTATGGCCCCTCAACTCTGGAACTCTCTTCCTCAGTCTCTCTGAGATTGCTTCACCTTTAAATCTCAACTCAAAACGTTCCTCTTCTATGAAGCTTTGTCTTCTGTGTGATTTTAATTTCTTTACTGTGTATGTAAAGCAACCTTGGGTCTGTGAGAGATGCTCTATAAATGAAACTTATTATTATTATTAATTACAGAACTTTGTATGGCATTAACATATAGGAATTGTTGGCTCAAGGCTGTGTGATAAGAAGAGACACGAGACATGGCAAAGGTTTGGGGCAGCCACCCGTATAATTCTGTATCCTAGCTGCAAAAAGTAACTGTTGAGGTTGAGTCAAGTTTACAAGACAGAGTCCAAAACAGAACTGAATTCCGGGTGAAAGGAGTGAGGCTTTAAAGGAAGTCTGGAGGAAGTGATGTCATCCTCGGGGCCGGGACTGGAAGTGATGTCGTCCTCGGGGCCGGGACCAGAAGTGATGTCGTCCTCGGGGCCGGGACCGGAAGTGGTGTGTCTTGAGTCGAGGCAGTGGCTCCTGGTGGGATTTCCCGGGAAAGGTCTGCAGGGAACTCAGAAAGAGCGTTAGTGTACCCCACCACCCCCTGGGCAGATGTATTACCATTCTTCTTCAGGCCCTTCAGCTGCCTCCTATTCACACGTGTGTGACAGCTGGCAAACACAGAGAAAGTGGAGCTGTGCAAGTGGACTCGGACCATGTAAATTCAGATAAAAGCCATGCGAGTTTAGCTACTATATATTTAAATTGGACAGTTTAAGTGTTTTTTTCCAAGCAATTTACTGGTAAATATGAACCAAGAAACCTGAAGTGAAAAATTTGCACTTTGTTTTGTTTTGGCAATCTTGCATAGGGTTAAGTTTTGTTGGTAAAACAGAGATAAATCCCCTTGCTTTAATGCAACACACTGCCTGTTAACTCTCGTCCTGTGTTCATTTGCTTCGAGTTGCATCCACCATATAACTTCCATAAGTAAATAAGCTGCTGTGCTCCAAGCCTGACTCTGTGACAACTGCCTTGGCTGGAGTAGTTCTCCCTTCCATACAAAAAAGGTTTTAACTGTTGCTAAAGTTTTGGAATTGAATTCTCTATCGATGTATTTAAAACATATCTTGAGAAAAAAACAACAAATACATTACGAGATGACACAGTAACAACCAGGATGTTTTGTAAATTGGTCTTCAGTGAGTAGCTCTATGAGACTTGGAATTGCATTGAGATGTTCTTACTCCATTGCCTTCCTGGTTAGACAAACTATTTAATTTCTCCCTCAGACGAAAGTTTTTAGTTTCAGAAACAAAATCCCAGATTCTGTAAATATGCAACACTAGTTTCCATCTTTCTATGATTATTTTCAGTGGAAATTATCCATTGTCAGACCTATTAATGTACCCACAATATGTTTTAGGACAATCATTGATCACTATTAATTCTAAAAAGCCAGCCTTGATTTTCTTTAGCTACATTCTCTTTTTTCTTCATTTTTACACTTTTTTTTTGTTCACTTCAGAAACTGTAGTTGCTGGGTTTGTGTGAAGCAGAGGGAATATGCATTGTGAGGAACAGCAGGTGATTAGCAAAAAGACAATGGTGATACTAAGCGATGCAGAGGAAATGTTTTCAAGGTTTTGTTCAATGTAATGCAATTAATTCAGTCATCCATTTTCTAAAACTCTTTTTTTTCCTTTATAGGAAAACTGGCAAGGCAGCAACCACCTCTCAACAGAATGCCAGTTTGTCAAATGATTAACACACTCTCATGTTCACTCATACTGGGTTAACTGAAATTTGTCATTTAAAATAAAATGTACATGCTTTGGACATGCGAAGAATTTGGTATGTATTATGTCTGTCAAATGATTAAAAGTTTTAATCATGATTAATCACAGAGTGTCACTCGATGAATCACAAGTATTCACATATTTAACCAAGCTAGCTTAGCAGTGTCCAGTAGTCTACTGTGAATGTGGCTGCTGTTCAATTTCTTAATTTCTCAAACTGTAAAGACCTGTGCCTTTTGTATAAGTCCTTAATACGTGACACAATTGCCCCACATGAAGGTAAGAATTGCCGCACCTAGCTGAATGGCGTCTCTCCACCCTGTATATTCACCAATATTAAGAGGTGTGCAGTCTCATGTGATCCATTTTGCAATAAATAGTGGTAGTTAATGTTTAGATTTTGTTTCATTTATGTACAGAAGGCAAGCTGTACATTCATGGATTGTAGTCGATAGATTTTGCTGCTTAACAATTTTATGTAATAGTAGAGCTGTTAGTCAAAGCAAACGTTTAACTACAGCAGACTATTAATTACATACAGTATATGATTAAACATCATTCAGTATCTCTAGGCCAGAGTTTTCAGTCTTTTTTCTTGGTGTAGCACCTCCAGGAACTGAAATATTTTGAAGTACCACCATTTTCTTACAGTCGTAAATTTTTAAGTCCTGAGCTCTTACTGGACACGACTAAAAGTAAGATACAGTATCTTAACTCCCACCCCTGCCCCTTTTATTTCATTTGGGGATTTTAACAAGTCATTACCGAGAGTTTTTTGTGTGGTTGTGTAGTCTATTATTAGTTTTTCCTCTGCACATCCGGTGCTTTTTTAATGAATTATTTTTTAATGTATGAACTGTGGCATCGTTTGACAATAAACAAAAAGTTCTCTAAAATTTCCATATTTAAAAGAATCAGAAAAATAACTAAAGTTAAATTAACTGTAACTACAGGTGAAAAAATGGAGAATAACTCAAAATCAATTGTAAATGTTGAGTTATATATTTTATAAGCTCGTTATTGTTAGTGGTTCCAAATTTGATAACTTTAAACACTGTCTTACTTCTGACTTCAGCCTATTCCTGTATTTATTTTTAAGGGAAGGATGAAGGTTGTCTAACACTGGCAATTTTGTCTGAAACAATAACTTTCCACTGAGGATTAATATTACTAAGAGTAAAATGCAATGTTAGATAAGTTTTAACTTCTTCTTTCGGCTACTCCTGTTAGCAGCTACCACAGTTGTTCCATATCTTCCTGTCCTCTACATCTTGCTCTGTCACACCCATCCATAAACCTTCTCTTAGGCCTTCCTCTTTTTCTCTTGCCTGGCAGCTCTATCCTTAGCATCCTTCTCCCAAAATACCCAGCATCTCTCCTCTGCATATGTCCAAACCAGCGTAATCTCGCCTCTCTGACTTTGTCTCCCAACCATTCAACCTGAGCTGACCCACTAATGTACTCATTTCTAATCCTGTCCATCCTCGTCACACCCAATGCAAATCTTAGCATCTTTAACTCTGTCACCTCCAGCTCTGTTTTTAACAATTTTTAATTTTTTTTTTAATTTTCAAAATTTGTCGTTCTTCATTTTATATTATTCTGGCTTAATCTACCAATTTCTAAAACTTTTCTGAAAATGATGGTATAAAAAGCAAGTTCACCAAAACCAAAAATCTTGTAACACTAGAAGACCAGACCTAAAAAGAGAGACAGACGCTCTGTGCAGACTGGTCATGAGGTGGGAAGATGATAAAGAGAGCACTCACCTGACACTCCTTTAGCAAAAATCCATCAGTGAATGGTGGAAAACTTCAGTTTGGGGTTGGGGGTTGAAAAGGAGAACAGGAAGTTCACATACCACACATACCATTTGACAGCTGTCTGTGTACCATCGATTGTTGTTGTGTACAGCTATATTTATATATGACTACTTTTATGTAACAACTCAAGAACATTTTCAGTTACCTGTATGCTTCTTTAATACCTAGGTAATTTAAAGACAGTCTTTAACATAGGAATTAATTTTATTAATAATGTCAATCTTGCTGGGGCTCCAACCCCCTGTTTGAAAACCATCGCCTAGTATACCAAGAGATTAGGAAAATTAATTGCATGCCTTAACGTGTTGACTTTGACAGTCCTTGTATATAAATAGAAAAAACATACCAAGAAAGTAGTCCATCTATTATGTAATCTGCTTTTGCCAATTCAAGGTCCACGAGGTTGAACAAATTCACAAGGTAAGATTTCATTGTTGATGGAGTGCTAGTCAGGCATAGGCCATATTCATGTGAAACCTGACCCAACATCTCAGGATCAGTGAAGAAGCAGCATGAACCACAGCATTACATTGCCAAAACATAAGATAATAATTTAAATTCCATTAAAGAAATATATACTCATGAAACCCACTTAATCAAGTTCATGATCATGGAGGATCAGAGGCCATCCAAACAGTACTGAGCTATAAAATCTTCAGTGCTACAGTATCCAAGAATCATCTGTTTGCTGTGTTGGTTCAGACTGTAAGAAGGTTTGCAGTTTTCTAGTGGCACTGTTTCACCTCGTACTTCTGGCAGGTAATTGCAGTAAACAGCAAATCATACGAAACATGATACTGATGTTAATGGATTTTTTTGCAGCTGTAAAAGATGACTTAATTGTATTTCACTGTATTCTCAAGAGCAATGAAATTGCATTTTGTCTTCATAGCACTATATGCATTGCCATCTTTTCAGCCTTTATCCTTTCAATGGATGCTTTCCCAAGCACATTAATATACTTGTCAAACTTAAAAGTGCCTTTGCTGTCACTTTTTGATTTTATGATTAAGGCAATTGGGTCTTAAACATTAAATGGCAATATCATGATGGGTTAATCACTGCCCAGTCAAGCTGTAACTGTCAACTATGGATACACCTAACAGCAATGATGACATGACATTCTGAAATCTGGTTAATCCATTTCAAGATCGCAGGGGGTCAGGACTTATTCCCTCAGCATCTGTTAGTCTATTGCAGACTAATTTTAATAGCTACTTTAAGGTTCAAAAGTCACATTGTTTATGAGATAATCTGAGCATCCAATAGTGGCACCTACTCCCTTGGAATATTTTCTTTTACAACTGCAGCTTAATTTGAGCCTATACGTATACTTTCCCAGTAACCATGGCATAGATATTAAGACAAGAGAAACATGGTACAAACAAAAGCATATACAGTGCATCCGGAAAGTATTCACAGCACATCGCTTTTTCCACATTTTGTTATGTTACAGCCTTATTCCAAAATGGATTCAATTCATTTGTTTCCTCAGAATTCTACACACAACACCCCATAATAACAACGTGAAAAAAGTTGAGATTTTTGCAAATTTATTAAAAATAAAAAAATTGAGAAAGCACATGTACATAAGTATTCACAGCCTTTGCCATGAAGCTCAAAATTAAGCTCAGGTGCATCCCGTTTCCCTTGATCATCCTTGAGATGTTTCTGCAGCTTAATTGGAGTCCACCTGTGGTAAATTCAGTTGATTGGACATGATTTGGAAAGGCACACACCTGTCTATATAAGGTCCCACAGTTGACAGTACATGTCAGAGCACAAACCAAGCATGAAGTCAAAGGAATTGTCTGTAGACCTCTGAGACAGGATTGTCCTGAGGCACAAATCTGGGGAAGGTTACAGAAAAATTTCTGCTGCTTTGAAGGTCCCAATGAGCACAGTGGCCTCCATCATCCGTAAGCGGAAGAAGTTCGAAACCACCAAGACTCTTCCTAGAGCTGGCCGGCCATCTAAACTGAGCGATCGGGGGAGAAGGGCCTTAGTCAGGGAGGTGACCGAGAACCCGATGGCACTCTGTCAGAGCTCCAGAGGTCCTCTGTGGAGAGAGGAGAACCTTCCAGAAGAACAACCATCTCTGCAGCAATCCACTAATCAGGCCTGTATGGTAGAGTGGCCAGACGGAAACAACTCCTTAGTAAAAGGCACATGGCAGCCCGCCTGGAGTTTGCCAAAAGGCACCTGAAGGACTCTCAGACCATGAGAAAGAAAATTCTCTGGTCTGATGAGACAAAGATTGAACTCTTTGGTGTGAATGCCAGGTGTCTTGTTTGGAGGAAACCAGGCACCGCTCATCACCAGGCCAATACCATCCCTACAGTGAAGCATGGTGGTGGCAGCATCATGCTGTAGGAATGTTTTTCAGCGGCAGGAACTGGGAGACTAGTCAGGATAAAGGGAAAGATGACTGCAACAATGTACAGAGACATCCTGGATGAAAACCTGCTCCAGAGTGCTCTTGACCTCAGACTGGGGCGACGGTTCATCTTTCAGCAGGACAACGACCCTAAGCACACAGCCAAGATATCAAAGGAGTGGCTTCAGGACAACTCTGTGAATGTCCTTGAGTGGCCCAGCCAGAGTCCAGACTTGAATCCGATTGAACATGCCTGGAGAGATCTTAAAATGGCTGTGCACCGACGCTTCCCATCCAACCTGATGGAGCTTGAGAGGTGCTGCAAAGAGGAATGGGCGAAACTGGCCAAGGATAGGTGTGCCAAGCTTGTGGCATCATATTCAAAAAGACTTGAGGCTGTTATTACTGCCAAAGGTGCATCAACAAAGTATTGAGCAAAGGCTGTGAATACTTATGTACATGTGATTTCTCAGTTTTTTTATTTTTAAGAAATTTGCAAAAATCTCAAGTAAACTTTTTTCACGTTGTCATTATGGGGTGTTGTGTGTAGAATTCTGAGGAAAAAAATGAATTTAATCCATTTTGGAATAAGGTTGTAACATAACAAAATGTGGAAAAAGTGATGCACTGTGAATACTTTCATGATGCACTATATTTATATTTACAGTTCTTCAATGAAGTGTTTTATGATCACTTGTCCATATTCAGAGGACTCGTAGATATTTCTCATAGACATCGACGTGATGGGATGACTTCCATCTGTGCAAAATGGCTCCTGGTTCAATGAGGCCTTAAATATAATTATGACATTCCCTATTCCTAAAAGTTGTTACACACTTTCATCTGACCAACGCAATACATAGATTTGGCTCCTTAAGACCAATATAGTGCATATTTTGATTATCTGCCACTATACGCTATAACTTTCTTCTGTCAAAATGGAACAGGCCACCAGCTCTAGTTACTAAAATACTTTAAGGTTCCTTTTTACAGTCCTCCCATTGTCACAGCTGTCTGGTAAAAGTCTTCAATTTTTTAGTAAGTCAGTTTGCATGTTCTCCCTGTGTCTGCGTAAGTTTCCTCTGGGTGCTCCGGTTTTCTCCGACAGTCCAAAGACATGCAGGTTAGGTGCATTGGCGATCCTAAATGTTCCCTAGTGTGTGCTTGGTGTGTGTGTGTCCTGCCTTGCGCCCTGTGTTGGCTGGGATTGGCCCCAGCAGACCCCCGTGACCCTGTGTTAGGATATAGCGGGATGGGAAATGACTGACTGACTGACTTATTTATGCATTGGAAAATATATATATTTATGTTATGTACACAGTACATATATTTATCACGTTTATAGATCACAGTGGTGCTTTTCAAACTCTGGTTACAGTTTTTTTCTTTCATAAATATGGGCTACATTCTATAAATATTTGTACGTCTTTGCACATCCCTGGTTTGGTTCAGCTGTAGTAGACAGCTAAAGGCAGCAGCATTTGAGTGTACATCTCAAATGTACAGAAGACAGTCCTGACTCAGTGGCTCTAGAAATAGGGATGGCTTAAAAATCATACTGTCTGTAAATCTTTAGCTTTGTATACACTGTAAAATACTGTAAATATATTTGACAAAGACAGTAATTTAATGTCCAAAAAATTTCCTACCATGCTTAGTAAATATGGTATGGCTTTTTAGCCTATATACACTAAAAATATTTAATCCATTAAACTAGCCATTTTAAGCAGGCTAAAGTGAAGTACAGTTATCTTTCTGCTGTCATCAGGCATTCAGTAGTGAAGTATGTTGTATTAATATTCAATTTGCATTTAAGGCCTTCAAATTGTGCAACACCTTTATGATGTTAAAAAATTACTTCATAGTTTGCCAAGCTGCATATCCAAGTACTTTTACTTCAAGCATCTATAATTAGAGCTGAAAGCTGAGCTCACTTCCAGGAATTTTCTTGTTAAATCTTAATAAAGACTTATCATATGCAGGCTAGTTTCTACCTGCCTTTTTCTATCTATTGGTTAGCAATATTCACATTATTTAAAGCAAACCACTTCACTGTGCTGAATGATTAATATACTGTCCTCGGGATAATCTTTCAGTTTGTTAAACACAGCGTTTGAGCAGTCTGCAAGTAATACATTTTAATTGTTTAGATATTCAACCCCCAGAAATGTGTTCTATTATTGCCCCCATTGTTAATTTGAGATTTAGTGCTATCAGTGATATTGCAGTGACCTTCAAACATAGCTTTTTGTCAATCCGTCTGTGAGCATGTCAGCTTTAATGTGTTCTTGAAAAGTAGCTTTAAGTTGTGCCCTCCAGCCGATGTATCCAAGTTGAGAAGCTTTCCTCCAAAGACTTAAACCAGTTGGATTTCCACCGACTTTATTATTAATTTCTTCTGCCATTGTTAAAAGCTTCCAAAATGTCCTGTAATAATGCACCAGCGTCTCTCCTAGTCTGTCATTAGCAAAGCCTAGCAGCTACTTTCAAGGTCCCTTACATTTATCTTTCAGTTCTTCTGAAAACCCTAAATTCCTGTCTAACTTTTTACCTATCATACTTTTACGTTTTTTTTGTTTTTATTGTTGTTTCTTATCATTAATATAAATTCATTTTTCCAATAAACCCCAACTTTGTGTCTTTGTGTCCTCTTTCATAAAAATTGTATTCATATCTTTTTTATAGTTTTGACATTATTCTTGTTAATTGGTAAATATGGTGTCTTATGTTAACGTCATCTATATTACAGTGTTCCATTTTCTGGAAGGAGATACTCTTATTAAGATGTTTCTTGATTTGTGGAAAGAACTTCAAAAGTAAAAATACTGAAAGGCCATCTCAAAGAAAAAAAAATGTCTTAGAGAGCTCCTTTGCTATAATTTGCTACTTTAGAACACAAGAACCTTACATGTTTGACAAACAACAGGAGACCATTCAATCCATCAAGCTCTTTTTGTTAGCTACTAGTAAGTTGTCTCAATAGTCTTTACGTTTACTTTTCCATAGTTGTCAAGGTGTCTGTTTCATCTCTGTGACTTTATAGTTTGTTTCAAGTTAACATCACTCTTTTGGGGGAGAAGTGCTTCCATGGTTCTGTGTTAAATATACTTCACACTGGTGTTCTCAAGTACGTACTTAACCAAAGGAAGCCAGCATGTTAAATAACACAGCCTGAGCCAAGGTATATTTTTGCAGCCACCAACACTCTGATGAGCTTAATCTACATACAATACTGGACATATTGCAATGCAGGTTTTGGAATACAGTGCATCCTTGCAATGATGGACAAAATAACAAATAAATAAATTATTTTGTGGGAAAAATTGTGAAAAAAATTAAACTTATTAGCTTAAAAACAATGAAATACACAAACAGGCTATTAAAATGTATACATTCTTCACCACTTCTGTTTAACCTCCCACAAAATATTTTTATTGGGCCATCCAATTGCGAAACGTAACTTGACAATTTTGCTCATCCTCCACACTTCTCTGTACTTGCCTGTACTTTTAATTAAAACAAGCATCATATAAACTAAATTGACATGTAAAAAACATTCCAGAAATTAACAAAACGACCAAATTAATCAGTAAACACACAGTACAGTATGTAAAAATCAGAAAAATTACCACTAATATCATGTACTGACTTGTTGCTCCAAAATCTGCATGTACTCTTTCAGTTGTTTATCACTGAAATTTTGCAGAATGCAATTTGCACCACAAAACTTTTAAAATAAAAATATTTCTCACAATTTTTAACAGCAGTATATAAATGAGGCACTGGATGTCTATGTAATTCTTGCAGTTCATACTTAACTCTTATTTTTGGTACTGTTGTGTGTTTTTACACAACATGGTCCACAACAATTGTATCCGTCAGGAAGTCTTTATTGGACAATTGTGCCACTTCTGGAAGTATTTAACACATATCAACATTATAACTGGTTAGATGCTGCATTACAGGCCATCATTCTAGCTCCGCATATTTTGGCATATGTTCAAATACCAGGCCTGAAAGTAATCTACTGACCATTGTGTGTTGTGTGTGTGTGTGTGTGTGTGACAACTATTATTACTAAGCAATGGGTAAAGTTACCTTTAAACAGGAAATTACTGAATGAAAACTCTGACTTTCCTGGCCACTCCATTATTAGAAGTTCTCAATGTAAAAACAAAAAAATACTGCTACCCTCACCAAAGTCCCACCTAAAGTGGTCACCTCATCATCTCACCCAACATGCAATCCCTACTTTCTCAGTGCCACTAAGCTTTTTAATGCCCTGGATTAGGTCCTTCCGTAGCCTTCTTTATTTAATTTTTTGAGCCAGTCATAGTCGTCCCTGCCCTTCAGTTCTGGTTGCTCTTCCCTTCACAATTTCAAATGGTTCTTTACAAGCAAGGTGACTAGAACTGCATACAATACTACAAATGCAGTCTTAGTAGTGCTTTATACAACCTGACTTTAATGCTTCTAATTAATATTCAACAGTTTTTACAATATAATCTAACACTTTATGTGCTTTTTAATCACTACTTGCCCAGAGTTGATGACTTTTGATTGAACAAAAACTACATAATAAAGAATACAGTAAAATCTGTGGGCTGAACAAAGATGACAGGCACAATGTTGCAGGCTAAAAGAGCACATCATATGGAAAGATGAAAGGTGAAAGGATAATACCGATTTAGAATCGATATACAAGCTGAACCATTCAAAAACAAAAAAGTGAAAGACATGATCTTACTGCATTTGTCATATTTAGTCATATTTAACAAAACACATATTACTAAAGAGAAGTTGTGAGTTTTACATCACAATAAAAACTGAAAAGAAGAATTGTGGTTGATTATACTATTCAGATGTATTTCCACTAGGTACACCAGGGACTTTCAAAGTTTTTAAGTTATTCCAGCTTGTTCACTTGCTTCACACTTAGTGCAGGCCACAAATGTTTATACATTAGGTAAGGACAGTCAAACTTCTGGAGTTTCTGAGAGTGTGTTTGTGCCTAATTTAACCTTCTGTTTTACTGTCATGTGTTATGCACCAAGGCATTGCTTTCAAGTGTGTTAAAATGCATGCCGAGGAGTGATGTCACTGGCGCTACTACTATACTTGTCAAATTCCTTGCTAGTTGCAGGAAACTGACAACTACGGATAGGAAAAAAATGCTTTTCTATTTAATACTAGGTTATTGAACAAAAAAAATTCCAACAAAAACAAATAAAAAAGAAAAAGAAAATTTTGAGGGGAGAGCAAAAAAAAAGAAAATCATTTTTTATAAAAAAGAAATGATTGCTCTTGAGTGAGAAGGGGTGGTTCTGAGAATTAACCTGTCCACAAAGGGGAGTAAGCTGTGCTTTTTGGTTATCTTATTTATTTTTTTTTGTCATTCTTCTTCATTCAGTACGTAGACCTTTAACCCCCAAGTTTTCTATTGCCAGTAAAAAAAAATATTGTCCACTAGACCTCCATTTTTCTTTAGAAATTATTTGCAATGACACATACTTTGTTTTTTGTTTAATATTTTATATATTCCTTTTTACTTAACTTTTTCCACTACTTAAATAAAGAGTAAATATAACTACAGTTTATTATTCTTATCATTATTATTTATTATGTTCTGCCAAGGAGAAGAAAGGCAGGTGGAATTTGAAAGACCAACAGATGAATCGCAACTGGGAAAAATAAGCAAGAAGACAAAAATTACCACAAAACCTAAAATGCTAGACAGATTTGTAGTACATTATTCTTGGCAAAATTCTAAAACTTAAAACCGAGAATACATAGCAAAATCAAAGCCGTTGAAAGAAAAAAAGAACAATCAAAACAAAGCAGTTGTGATTCTTTGAATCCGCAATCTTGGACAATCTAGAAGTGCATGACACTGACCTTTATACTGCAATGATGACATCACACACTTCCTGTTGCCACGTTGTTCATGTTCACAGAGTGGTTGCATCTAAGTCAAAACAAAATGGTGCCACATAACAATAGAAATATAATATAAGTCAAAACCAAAATTAAAAGTAAAAGTTAAAAAAACACTAATTGTCTGTAGTACTGATCCTCAAATTACATCACAAACATATTAAATACAAAATTAAACATGAAACCAAATAAAAACTTTGCTAAGTCATAACTGGAAAGTATGGCAAAAGGCGTGGTTGCCAGCAGTTTTTTTTAATTACCATGTAACAATTCCTATTTGCCATACAGTTAGCAACATTTTCTCCCATAATTTGTAGTAACGGCACCTGAGTTTCTTTTCTAATTACACTTTGAAAGGCTTCTTTGCAATTTAGGAAAGAGAAGCTGTTTGCCAAACATTTATTAAAGTCTCAATTCTAGTCTAGGTTATGAAATTTATAGTAAACGTTTGGCTATGGAGCTGTTCTAAATTGGCCAAAAGAGATTGACATATTCACATATATTAGTCAAGATTCACGAAAACTTTAGTTCCATATTGTTATTTACCATTTCATTAGTTTACATTATATGAGAAATTTGAGAGCAGAAGTCATTAGTTACAGCTGCACTATTTCTGTGACCTGGGGGGTATTTTTCGTACGTGGATTACTTGTTTAGCCGGATGTAATTGTTGACGATTTGGCCTGATCCTGGATCTGTCGGTTTATCGAAACTCTTGCTGGAAGTGTTGTCATAGTAACACATCCAAATCCTCAAACCTGCTCGGAGCAGGTTTGTTCTACGTAAACAAGAATTAGCGCACACACTTAATCAGTGTCCGTGCATGGAATTCATTCAGTCATGGCTTCGCCGTTCATGAATGAGTGACCAATTGATATTGGTGCGCAAATTATAAGACGAGAATTTCATATAGAGAGGGGTTTGCGCGATTGGCAAGATCCTTTATTGCGCCTGGAGGAAATTCTTTTCGAAAGATACCGCTTTAGCCGAGGGGGAATATTGTACCTCAAAGATTTATTAGCACCTTATATTCGAAGTCAAACTAGGCGAAGTCGGGCTCTCACAACCACACAGACAGTATGCATTGCTTTGAGGTTTTTTACAAGCGCCACTTTTTTATATACTGTAGGCAATGCGGAAAATCTAACTAAAAGTGCAGTTTGCCAGGCAATTCGTAAAGTCTGTTTGGCTCTGAAATATTTCCTTCGGGTTTTCATTGTGTTTCCTGGACACCTGCGTGTGCAGACAAAAGAGGCATTTCATGCCATTGCAGGTAGGTAATACACAGGCAAAAACACCCACATTTCCATGAAGAATCTCAATCAGCCTAACATTCTCATTACCAGAATTTCCAAATGTGATTGGGGCACATTGGACTGATCAGAGTGGAGTTTGATCAAAAATTATTTGGAAAATGTACCTCTCCTCCTGATGAATAATCAGACACAGTGTCTTCATCAAATATTTGACTTTCGTCAATATCTCATTGGTCAGACACAGGTTCAAGGGATATGACAT